>NC_132864.1:11214941-11544107 GCF_048164855.1 Canis lupus baileyi | reverse complement strand
TGAGCCACACAGATTTCTAAGGAAGAGCTTCCCAGGCAGAGGGAACAGTCCATGCAAAGACCCTGGGGCAGAAGTGTCCCCGATAAATTTTAATGAAGATGTCAATGTCTCCTCCTGATGCAAATGACTTCTTAGGAGCTGCTTTTCTTCAGTGGGCAAAAATGCCCCTATGGCATGGTAACTATCAGTGGTCTTCAGAGCCCCCAGACATCTCCCTGGAGACTCAGTCTTGCCCCGAGAAAATCTCAGCTTATTGCAGAATCATCTAACACCTTGTGAGCCTCCAGCCACCTTCCTTCTCTAAGAGCTGGCAACCAAACATTACCTTTGCCCCTGGCTCTCAACACTTGAGATATTGCCTCTCTGACAAGGGCTAAGCCTCCAACGCAAAATCACTTCCCAGGACAAAGGTGGAAGTGTGTGGGGAGAACTCAGCCAGCAGCCGTGAGCTAAGAACTCTGCTCCATTTCTGCCCGCTCATAAGAGGATAGAAGCTCCTATTTGGAAGCGCGGTGCCAACTGGAGACATGAGGATGGATCCTGACCAGGATAAGCTTTAAAAGGCTGAGGGAGGGAGGGGGCGCCTGGCTGGCTCAGTAGCTGGAGTATGCGGCTCTTGATCTCAGGGTCTGGAGTTCAAGCCCCACATTAGGTGTGGAGCCTACTGAAAAAATAAAAAAAGAAAGAAAGGAAGAAAGAAAGAAAAGAAAAGAAAAGAAAAGAAGGGAGCCTGGGTGGCTCAGTCCAATAGTCCAAGTCCGATTGGACTTAGCTGAGTCCATCAGTTAAGCATCTGATCTGCCTTGGTCTCTCATGATCTCAGGGTCCTGGGATCGAGCCCTGCGTCAGGCTCCTTACTCAGCAGGGAACCTGCTTCTGCCATGCCCCCTGCTCGTGCTCTCTCATTCTCTCCATCAAATAAATAAATAAAATCTCTTTTTTAATTTTTTTTATTTATTCATAGAGACGGGGCGGGGGGGGGGGGCAGAGAGAGAAGCGGGCTCCATGCAGGGAGCCCGACGTGGGACTCAATCCCTGGTCTCCAGGATCACACCCCAGGCTGCAGGTGGCTCTAAACCGCTGCGCTACAGAGGCTGCCCAAATCTTTTTTTTTTTTTTTAATAAGTAAAATCTTTAAAAAAGAAAAGCTGAGGCACAACATCACAAACCATTAGGGAGATACAAACCAAAGCCAAGGTGAGACAGCACCTCATCCCCATTAGGGTGGCTACTGGAAAAAAAACAAAACAAAACCAATCAAAAAACCCCAGAAAATAACAAATGTTGGAGAAGACATGGAGAAGAAGGAACCCTCGTGCATCGCGTGATTCACAACAGCCAAAAAGTAGAAGCAACTCAGGTGTCCACAGACCAGTGAGCGGACAAAGTGAGCTCCGTCCATATGCTGACATGTGATGCAGCCATGGGAACCCGCGGCCCTGACACCTGCTATCCCGTGGACGAGATCTGAGGACACAGCGCTGAGTGTGAGAGCAGCCGGCCGCGACAGGACACGTTCCCCCACGAGTCCACCTACGAGGCACCCAGAGGAGTCAGGGCTCTAGGGACAGGACCTAGGAGGGGGCGCCAGGGGCTGGGGCCTTGGTGCTCCCTGGGGACAGAGACTCCCGTCGGGGGGATGGATGGTAGGGATGGCTACACAGAAATGTGACTGCACCTGAGGCCACAGACTGCACACTTGAAAAGGATTGATATCCACACAATGATAAAAGTTTGAGCCGTGCAAGAATAGAAGAAGAACCCCCAGGAAGTACAGGATATGTGGTCAGAGCTCTGAGAAATCTCTTAGGAGCCTGGCTGGAAGCTGAGCTATAGTGAAGCAGACCCGAGAGTCGGTCTTTGACCAAGAAATGGAGAGGGAGGTAGCAGATAAAATATGGGTGGGGAGGGCTTGGGGAGGAAAAACAGGTCCAGTGGACCCTCTGGAGAGTTCTCTGCAGCCTCCAGGAGAGGGTATTTCTCCGTATCTCTCCCCCTCCAGGGACTGTGGGCCTCCAAACTGTCAAGTCCCCTCTGGAGGGACCTGTTCCTTCCTGGGCCTGTCCTGGGCTGGAGGGAGAAGTGCTGCCAAGTGTGAGTGGGGCGACCCACTGGCTTCCCTGAGCAGCACTGACTCACACCGGGCCTGTCCCAGAGAGAGGACCCCCCCCCCCCACGCAGAGGGGCGGGAAGGGGACACACATCGCCATCGATGGGGACTTTGTACTTTCCAGACATCCCTGCTGAGCCCTGGGCACCCCCGAGTCCCAAGTATCCCTTCTGAGACCTGCGTGGCCTCTTCTTAAAATGAGAATCGGAGGTGTACCAAGGCTGAGACAGTGAACACAGTCCCCCACAATGCAGTGCCTCTAGGTCATTTAAAAACAATAATAGGGCAGCCCGGATGGTTCAGGGGTTTATCCCCGCCTTCAGCCCGGGGTGTGATCCTGGAGACCTGGGATCAAGTCCCACATCAGGCTCCCTGCATGGAGCCTGCTTCTCCCTCTGCCTGTGTCTCTGCCTCTCTCTGTGTGTGTCTCTCATAAATAAATAAATAAAATCTTTTAAATAAATACATACACACATACATACATACAAACAATAATAAAACCCACTCAAACTCAGTCTGCTTCTTATTATCACCATGCAGCAGTAACTGTAAAAAAAAGAAAAAAAAATCAAGGATGAAACATTCCCCCTGAAAAAATCCTTTATTGATTTAAGTTTTCTAAACCAGGAATTATCAAACTACACTCCACCAGCCAAATCTGGCCACAGCCTGTTTTCACAAATAAAGTTTTATTGGAATACAGCCAAGCACATTCACTACGTGTCATTTATGGCTGCTTGCTTGCTTTCATGGCAGAGTTAAGTAGTTGTGACAGAGACCCTATGGGCCAAAAAGTTTAAAATATTTATATGGCCCATGCAAAAGAATGAAACTAGACCATTCTCTTACACCAGACACAAAGATAAACTCAAAGTGGATGAAAGATCTAAATATGAAACAAGAATCCATCAAAATCCTAGAGGAGAACACAGGCAACACCCTTTTTGTACTTGGCCACAGTAATTTATTGCAAGATACATCCATGAAGGCAAGGGAAACAAAAGCAAAATGAATTACTAGGACTTAATCAGGATAAAAAGCTTCTGCACAGCAAAAAAAAAAAAAACGTCAACAAAACTCAAAGACAACCTACAGAATGGGAGAAGATATTTGCAAATGACGTATCAGATAAAGGGCTAGTTTCCAAGATGTATAAAGAACGTATTAAACTCAACACCCAAGAAACAAACAATCCAATCACGAAATGGGCAAAAGACATGAATAGAAATCTCTCAGAGGAAGACATAGACATGGCCAACATGCACATGAGAAAATGCTCTGCATCACTGGCCATCAGGGAAATACAAATCAAAACCACAATGAGATACCACCTCACACCAGTGAGAATGGGGAAAATTAACAAGGCAGGAAACACCAAATGTTGGAGAGGATGCGGAGAAAAGGGAACCCTCTTACACTGTTGGTGGGAATGTGAACTGGTGCAGCCACTCTGGAAAACTGTGTGGAGGTTCCTCAAAGAGTTAAAAATAGACCTGCCCTATGACCCAGCAGTTGCACTGCTGGGGATTTACCCCAAAGATACAGATGCAGTGAAACACCGGGACACCTGCACCCCGATGTTTATAGCAGCAATGTCCACAATAGCCAAACTGTGGAAGGAGCCTCGGTGTCCATCGACAGATGAATGGAGGGGATCCCTTGGTGGCTCAGTGGTTTACACCTGCCTTGGGCCCAGGACGTGATCCTGGGGTCCCGGGATCGAGTCTCACATCGGGCTCCCTGCATGGAGCCTGCCTCACCCTTTGCCTGCGTCTCTGCCTCTCTCATGAATAAATAAATATAATCTTTTAAAATAATAAAAAATAAATTCATGTGTAATAGACATCAATGGGCCACCTTCTCAAAATTCATTCTCTCCCATTCCCTTCTCTACTGAAAACAGAGGGCCTGCCTTCCTCCAAGCGGCTACGGATGCTCCAAAAGGGGGACCCCTGTGCACCCCTCAGGAAAGTATGCTGATGGTGCTAAGCCAGACTTGGGAACACCATTCACCTCACTCAGATTGGCTTAGGAGCTGGAAACGTGACCAAATTCTGCCAATAAGACAAGGAGGTGGTGTGCTGGAGGACTTCAGGAAAAATGGTCTCAAAGGGGCTGGAGAAGAAGATGCTTTCTGCACCTTTTCTGCTGGATGACATCCCATCTGGGTGAGATGCCTAGGTAGGAGGCAGCCATCTTGCATCCTATATGCAGAAAATGCCAGAGAAAGAGGATGGGAAGGCCCTGGGTCCTCTGTGATGGCCATCCTTGGGCACTGAAGCTGAGAACTCCAGAGCTGCCCCATTGCAGGACTTACCCCTATATGGAAATATAAATGTCTTCATTGTTAAACTGTTTGAGTTTGTGCTTTCTAGTACTTTCAGCCAAAAGCATCTCAATGGATACAGATATGAAACCCTCTGGCCAGCAGCCAGCAGCCACAATCAACAGCTTTATTGATTGATTCATTCTGTGAATGTTTACTGAATGTCTTCTATGTGTCAGGACAGTAGTTCTGGGCACTGGAGATCATGAGAGAGGTCCATTCTCTCCTAGACGTGCATTCTGGTGGGTGGAGGCAGACACAAAAACAAGCCCATAAATAAGCAAATAAAACAATTTCAGATAATGCAAAATGCTGAGAAAGAAACAAAAAAGAGCGGTTTGATAGAGAGAGTGAGGGTAGGGCTTCTCTGAGAAGATGGTATTTGAGCAAAGAATTGAATGAAGACGAGCCAACCATGTGGAGACCCAGGGAAAGGATTCCAGGCAGAGGGCACAGTAAGTACAAAGGCCCTACGGTGAGCACAAATTTTGTGTGTTCAAGGAACTGAAATGCGGAATGTGAGGGTGGCATGGTTATGGCAGCTTTCGGGGAAGTATCTGAAGTGCACAAAAGGCTCATAGTCCAAATTTCACTCCTCCCTCCTCCCCACTTTCCCTCTCTTCTTCCCTCCCTTTCTCTCTCTCTCTCTCTCTCTCTCTCTCTCTCTCTCTCTCTCTCGGCTTTTGTTCCAAGGTCCAAAGTGTAAGAGCAATGGTTTATTGAAATCTGGGCTGAGTTTTCAGGCTCCTCTTTTTAACTCAATAGAACCACTTAACCTCTCCCCATGTGTGGGCCTGACACCACACTGGCTTTTGAAAGGAAAGCCAAGTTTTTGTGCTGCAGCCTAACTGCACAGCTCATTTGCTGCAGGTCCCATCTGTTTCACTGCCTGTCCTGCCCAGAAAACCGCAGTTCCCGTTGTGGACTCCTCCTTGGCAATACCCACTGCCCTCCCTGGGGCTCAACGAGGCACGGGCACACGCTCCACAGTATCAGGGCAGGCAGAGGCCACTGCACGGCTGGCAGGAACATGCCAATGTCAGTACAAAGAATCCTCTAGGAGACAGAAAGGCCCTTGCCTGTCTTAAAAATTCACTCAGATCTAGACAGCAACGTCGCCTGTTTCTTTCCAGAGGGGGAATTATTCCTGGCCACCAGACTGAGGCATCTGTTGCAGGTGGCTGGAACCTAGGTAGAAGCAGCATCTAAAAATATTATCTGGCAAGCGACGGATGCTGACGCCACTCTGGACACAGCTGCCAACCAACAGCCAAAACGGCTTTTGGCCAGAGACAGGGTAGGGCCAAGGGGACCACTGGACACTTGCAGGGCCGTTGGGTTAACTGTGTTTATCGAGCATTTCCATGGGCAAGGGAGAAATGGGGGTATATCAGCCAGGTTCCAGATCCCTAGGGACAAAGATATTACTCTCACACCACTGAGTCTAAACTGGCACCTAAGAGAAATGCTCTCAGGGAAAGGAATCCGCTTTGGTGAGTCGCAGAGTGGCCCTTTTTCAAAGCAAACAGGATCAAGTTACTTCCTGTCTAAATCCTGCACTGGCTTCCCATTGCACAGGCATAAAGTTCACACCCCTCCCTGGGGCCCACAAGGCCCCAGGCCACCTCCCCACCCCTCTTCTACCCACCCTTCACTCCCTGAGCTGCACCACCCTCGCCTCTGTGGATCTTCCCATGTGTTCAGCTTATGCCCACCACAGGACCTTGGCATGTGCTGTGCTCACTGCTTTAAACTGGTCTCCACTGCAGTTCTCTGGAGGTCCAACTCCAATGTCACCTCCTCAGAGAGGCCTCCCCTGGCCATTGTATCTAGAGAAACACGCCTTATCACATCACCTTGTTTTATTTCCATGACACCCTGATAATGTCCAGTCTGATCATTACTATCTATCGCCTCCACTGGTATAAAAGCAGTACAAGGGCAAAGACCTTGCCTTTTCTCACAGCAGGCCCCAGCATCGAGGGGGCATAATGGCTAGTGGAATGAATGAATGAATGAATGAATGAATGAATGAATGAATAGGGGGCCTGACCCCATTAGGGGGAGGCAGGGAACACTTTCTGAGTTGTCATCTGATGGACCAGGAGGAACTGGGCTGTTACCCTCAAGTCTGGCTGGCCAGAAGAATCCTGAGGTCTATACGGCATGCCAAGCTTGGGCCCCCGCCTTGGAGATCCTCTGGCCTGGGGTCCAGCATGGGGCTTGCTCTTGTTTCTGGCTCCCAATGGGATCCGCGTGTGCAGCGAGGGCGGAGAGCCACGCATCCCAGGCTGTGGCTTTCCACACGTTCCCAGGAGCAGAGGTACCCGGTTACCTGGGAATGTGACAGAAATGCAAATTCTTGGTTCGTGGCCCAGACCTGCTGAATCAGGCGAGGTCTAGGGATCTGTGTTTTCACATGCCTTCCAGAGCAATCTGATGTTCACTCAAGATAGGCCATGGGAAGAGGGAGAAGGAACTTTCAGAGGGCCAAATGTTTTGACCCACGTTTGCCCGGCAGGGAGGGACTCCCACGCTGACCTCTTCTCCAGCTGCCTCTGTCTGAGACAGGCCCCAGGCTGTGTCCCATTCTGCTCTTTCCTTGGGGCAGCCTCACCTGATTTCGCACTTTGTGTGGGTTCTCATGTTGCCACCTGGACTGGAGTTAGTGCAATCGGCTGGCTCCGTGGGAGAAAGGACTTCTCTTCATGCTCCTCTGTCCCAGTCCGGCCCTGCTGGCAAGGGAGAAAGGTTGTCAGGGTGGAAAGTGTTTATTTCAGCAACAGGCTTGCCGGCCCTGAGATAGGGGAACCCAGTTCCTGAAACACAATCCTCAGAAAGCTTCCCGAGAGGACCTGGACACCTGCACCACCTGAGCACACCGTGAGATTTGTCTTGCGGGTAACAGCCTCACCGGGGAGGTCTTCCTCCTGCTTCCAGTCCTGTCCCCATCGACTCTGCACTCTTGTTCTGACATTTCTTGAATTCTTTCATTTCTTTCCATCTGTAGTGGTTTCAGAATCATGTCCCCCTAAAAAGACATGTTCAAGTCCCAGCTGGGGACTCCAGGTGTAACCTTACTTGGGAATCAGGTCTTTGCAGGTGTGATTGTGCTCAGGTGAGGTCAACTGTGCTAGGGTGGGCCCCAAGTCCATGACAAATGTCCTCGTAAGAAGAGAGGACGTACAGATGGATGCAGCCACATGCAGAGAGAGGCAGAGACAGGAGTGATGTGTCGGCAAGCCAAGGACACAGGTGCCACCAGAAGCTGGAAGGGCGAGGGGGCTCCTTCCAGATGGGCTGCCAGGGGAGCACTGCCCTGCCCACACCTGGCCTCCACAGCTGAGGGAAAAGAATTTCTGTTGGAAAACATCATGTCTAGCTGGGTGGCGATATGCCCCCCGAAACTCCAAGGTCTCCAAAGCTAAAAGGGAAGGGGTACATGGTAACAAGGTGAAGGGGAGGGCAACTCAAACTCTCCCGCACTATCCCCACCAGTCTTCCCCACCGGCTGCTATCCTACCAGTTTTGTTTCCTTCCTATCTCCATTTCACATCCCTTATAGTTTCTGAAAAATAAAGAACTGAAATCAGAGTTTTACCCCTCTCCGAGCTGATGACAGGAACTGAGTTCTTACTTAAGCAAAACAAAACACGAACTTTTATCTTCCTGCAGAACAGCAATGACTCAGATACTGTTGGGAGGTGACACTTCCTCCCCTAAGGAGCACCTTTCGGGGGACGCCTGGGTGGCTCAGTCGGTTCAGTGTCTGACTTGGGCTCAGGTCATATCTCACCTCGTGGGGCCCTGAGTCCAGCTCCCCACTCAGGCGAGAAGTCTGCTTCTCCCTCTCCCTCTGCCCCTCACCCCACTCATCCCCCTTCTCTCTCAAATAAATAAACAAAATCTTTTTAAAAAAGAAAAAAGATGGGCAGCCCCAGTGGCTCAGCGGTTTAGCACCACCTTCAGCCCAGGGCCTGATCCTGGAGACTGGGAATCAAGTCCCACGTCAGGCTCCCTACATGGAGCCTGCTTCTCCTTCTGCCTGTGTCTCTGCCTCTCTCTCTCTCTCTCTCTGTCTCATGAATAAATAAATAAAATCTTAAAAAAAAAAAGAAATCATCTTTCAAGTCAAGATGATACAAGCTCTATCAACCCTTTGAAGAAAGGTCGGTGGGGGAGAGGCGGTGGGAGAAGTGCCCCAGAAAGCGAGAGGGCTGGAAGATCCTTCCAAATCACCCACTGCCACTCCCTTGGGCCTCAAATGGGGATCATGAGGTCCCCAGGGCCCTGTCATAGCCACAATTCACTTTGCAGTTCATTTTGTATAAAGACAAACTGCACAATTTCTATGGAAACTGTACATCTCAAAGCCTCAAAGAAAATCTTTGGAAAGCCTAAGAAGAACCTAGTAATAGAAGTTGCCTCTGAGAGGGGGGCAGTCAAAGCAAAGCAAGACTTACCTTCTGCCAAAATCCTTTTATACTTGTGTGGCTTGGAAACATATCTGTGGGGCAGCCCGGGTAGCTCAGTGGTTTAGCGCCGCCTTCAGCCCGGGGTGTGATCCTGGAAACCAGGAATCCAGTCCCATGTCAGGCTTCCTGCAGGGAGCCTGCTTCTCCCTCTGCCTGTGTCTCTGCCTCTCTCTGTCTCTGTGTCTCTCATGAATAAATAAATAAAATATATATATTTTTAAAGATTTATGCTTCAAAGGACACAGTCCACTTTAAAAAAAAAAAAAAAAAGAAAAGGCAACTTACAGAATGGAAGAAAATATTTGTAAGGCAGATATCCGATAAGGGCTTAATATCTACAACTCAACAATGACAAAATCAAATAACCCAATAAAAAAAATGAGCAAAGGGCTTGAATAGAAATTTCTCCAAATATGATATACAAATGGCCAGTAAACATATGAGAAAATTCTCAACATCACTAATTATCAGTGAAATGCAAATCAGTGAGATATCCTCACACCCATTAGGATGGCTACTACCCAAAAAACAAACAATGACAAGAATGAGAAGGATGTGGAGACATTGGAAACACCCGGGCTGCCCCAGGAGACCTGAGCACAGCAATGTGTATATATTTCACACCACTGACCTACACACTTAATAAATGGTTAAGATGGTACATTTTATGTTATGTGTTTTTTTTTTTTATCACATTAAAAAAAAGGCAAAACCCCAAACAAAAAGGTGGACGTCAGTTCTCTTCCCCTTGCACGCAGGCTGCTGTCTTGCTGCTGCCTGCCCTCCCAGGGGAGAGCTGCCTCAACCAGCACCCTGCCCACACTCCAGCCCAAGGGAAGATAGGGAAGAGAAGGTGGGGGGCAACCAGGCTCCTAATAATGTGACCTTGAAGTTGCACCTTCTAGTTCTACTTGCTTCTAACGCACATGATGCGGCCAACGTAGCAGAGGGGATGGTGCGTCTGCCTGGCTCTTGCCAGCATCGCTCTTGGAACACAGACCACGTGATGATGCTCTGCCCTGCGAGGGAGGAAGCTTCTGGATTTCCGGAACCATTTCATTTCTGACCCAAGCACCTGATAGAGTTGTGCAGAACTGCGCTGTCAAGCCCCGTCACCCCCAGAGCCGGGGCGACATAATCCTCACACGTGGTTTTCCGCCACTAAGTCTGGAATGGTTTATTAAAGCACCAGTAAGTAACTAAACAACACTGTTGAATTCTTTTAATCGTGTGCGTATGCATTAGGTATGCTTTTAATACCTAATAATACAATTAAGAGATCATCTTTTAGAAATATAATTTAAAAGATAATTAAAGCCTAACTGCTGGGCAGCCCAGGTGGCCCAGCGGTTTAGCGCCGCCTTCAGCCCTGGGCGTGATCCTGGGGACCCGGAATCGAGTCCCACGTCGGGCTCCCTGCATGGAGCCTGCCTCTCCCTCTGCCTGTGTCTCTGCCTCTCTCTCTCTCTCTCTGTGTGTGTCTCTCATGAATAAATAAATAAAATCTTAAAAAAAAAATAAAGCCTAACTGCTGCTGTTAAAGTCTAAAGGCTTGGGATGCCTGGGTAGCCCATCAGTTGAGCATCTGCCTTCAGCTTGGTCCTGATCCCAGGTCGGGGTATTGACTCCCACATCTGGCTCCCTGTGAGGAGCCTGCTTCTCTGTCTTTCTATGTCTCTGCCTCTCTCTGTGTCTCTCATGAATAAATAAATAAATAAATAAATAAATATTTAAAAATAAAGTCTAAAGGTTTGCACAAAAGCTAAAAAAATTCTAGATCAGTTTTTCCCCCACAAAAGTATCCCAAGGAAGTACTTTCACATTTTTTTTCCTGATTGTGGAATCTCCTAAAAGTCTAGAGAATAATAACATGAACACCATGTCCCCAGCATCCAGCTCTAACAAATATTGATATCATGACTTATTCTTTCTGCTTGTTTTTTGAAAAGACTTAAAAATATTTTAATTGTGATAAGAAAAAAACAACATAAAATTTACCATCTTGCCTGTCTTTAAGTATGCAGTTCAGCGATGGTGAGTACATTTAAGCCGTGATACACAGGTCTCCAGAACTTCTGCATCTTGCAAAAGTAAACCTCTGTCCCATAAACAACATCCATCTAGCTTCCTCCCCATCACAGCTCCTGGCAACCACCATTCTACTTTCTGTTTCAACGAATTTGGCTACGTTAGATACTTTGTGTAACTGGAATCATACAGTATCTGGCTTTTGGGGAGACTTTTTTTTTTATTGAGGTGAAAGAACAGTAACTTTTACTGTGAACAGTTCAGTGGCACTGAGTCCATCCACGATGCCATGCAACTGCCATCTCTGTCCAGTTCCAAACCATTTTCATCACCCCAAAATAAAACCCCAAACCCATTGTTACTGCCTGTTCCACCTCCTTCCCCAGCCCCTGGAAACCATCAATCTAATTCCCATCTCTCGGAATCCCTGAGTGGCGCAGCGGTTTGGCGCCTGCCTTTGGCCCAGGGCGCGATCCTGGAGACCCGGGATTGAATCCCACGTTGGGCTCCCGGTGCATGGAGCCTGCTTATGTCTCTGCCTCTCTCTCTCTGTGTGTGACTATCATAAATAAATAAAAATAAAAATAAATAATTCCCATCTCTCTAGATTTGCTGATTCTGGACATTTCATATAAATGGGGTCATGCAACATGTGCCCTTTATGCCTCTGCTTGGGTTTTTTTTTTTTTTGGTCTTCTTTTTTAAGATTTTATTTATTTATTCATGAGACACAGAGAGAGAGGCAGAGACTCAGGCAGAGGGAGAAGCAGGCTCCATGCAGGGAGCCCGATGTGTGACTCGATCCCAGGACCCCGGGATCATGACCTGAGCCAAAGGCAGATACTCAACCACTGAGCCACCCAGGTGCCCCACCTCTGCTTGTTTTTAAGAAATGGTGTATTGGGGCACCTGGATGGCTCAGTTGGTAGAGCATGTGACTCTTGATCTTGGGGTAGTGAGTTCAAGCCCCACATTGGGTGTAGAGATTACTTAATAATCAGATCTGTAGGGACACCTGGTTGGCTCAGAGGTTGAGCATCTGCTTTTGGCTCAGGGTGTGATCCCAGAGTCCTGGGATCAAGTCCTATATCGGGCTCCCTGCAGGGAGCCTGCTTCTCCCTCTGCCTGTGTCTCTGCTTCTCTCTCTGTTTGTCTCTCATGAATAAATAAATAAAATCTTTTAAAAATAACAATAATCAGATCTTTAAAAGGCAAAAAACAAAACAAAACAAAACAAAAAACCAACCACAGCGGTGGGGCAGACAGTAAACAAACACCTATAAGGAAATAGCAAAACATGTTCAGTAAAGAAATAAAACAGGGTGGTGGGGTCAGGAGTGACCAGATGGCCATTTTAGGTTGGGAGGCCAGAGGAGGCTTCTCTGACAGTTAACCTATACCTGGAATCACAAATGGAGCCAGCCACTCAAAGACAGGGAGAAGCATTCCCAGCAGAGGAACAGGGTGTGCCATCCTTGGGAGGTTTGAACTAATTTGATGTGTTCAATAACACAGCAATTTGATAGATATAGTGAAGAAACAAAATCAAGGCCACATATAAGAGATGAGTGGGTGGGAGAAGCCCTAGCAGTCTGTCTGAAGAAATGACATGGACATCAGACCTGAAAGATTTGTGGGAGGAAGGTGGGAAGTGAGGTCGGAAGGACCAGCAGGGACAGATCTTACAGAACCTTATAAGCCGCACAAGGAAGCTGAACTTTATTTTTGTGCACCCTGGGAGGAAGCCAGCATAAGGAAGCCAGGAATCAGGTGTACATTTTATTTTATTTTTTTTCAGGTGTACATTTTAAAAGAATCCTTGGCTGCTTGGTGGAGAGTGAGCGGTTTCAGAAATAACCTGAAATTATTTTAATATTGAGAAGTTTGCTCACCTGAGATTGAAAATAAAAGTGGGGAAAGTCTGGTGGTTATCAACTTCAACACAGAGTCGCCATCCAACCCAGCAGTGCCACTCCTAGACGTATGTTCATGAGGATTGAAAGCAGATGCTCAGACGGAGGCTTACACAGGCATGTTCATCATGGCACTATTCACTAGAGCAAAATCACACATCACATAAAATTCACCATTTTAGTGGCGCCTGGGTGGCTCAGTCAGGTAAGCGTCTGCCTTCAGCTCAGGTCAGGATCTCAGGGTCCTGGGATGGAGCCCCACATCGGAATTTCTGCTCAGCAGTGGAGGGGGGTCGGTTTATCCCTCTTCCCTCTGCCCGTACCCAACCCTTCACCCCGATCTCTCACTCTCTCTCAAATAAATAAATAAAATCTTAAAAAAAAAAAAACAACCTCACCATTTTAAACCATTGGAGAAACAACTCAAATGTCCATCAACATATGCATGGATACATAGAATGCGGTCCATCCACACGATGGAATATGATTCAGGCATAAAAAGAACGAAGCACGACACACACAGTGACGTGCTGGACGAACCTGGAAGACACGATGCTGAGTGAGAGAAGCCAGACGCAGAAGGCCTGGCAGTGTGTAACTCCATGTGCAGGAACCGTCTAGAACAGGTAGGTCCCCAGAAATGGGAAAGTACAGATTGGCGTTGGCAGGAGCTGGGGGAGGGACTGTAGGGGTGACCATGTAGCTGGTACGAAGTTTCCTTTTGGAGTGATGAAATGTTCTGGAACTAGGTAGGGGTGACAGTTGCACAATGACGCCAGTGTACGGAACGTGGCTGAATTGTGCGCTCTAAAATGGTTAAAACGGTGCGTTTTAATGTGAATGTCACCACAGTGTGAAGAAGGGTAAGATGCCACCCTGGTAAAAGATGCTAAGGATGGGGAGGCTGTGCATGCCTGGGGGGCAAGGCATATTTGGGAACTCCCTGTATCCTTCCCTCGGTTTTGTTTTGTTTTGTTTTTTTTAATTTATTTATGATAGTTACAGAGAGAGAGAGAGAGGCAGAGACACAGGCAGAGGGAGAAGCAGGCTCCATGCACCGGGAGCCCGATGTGGGATTCGATCCTGGGTCTCCAGGATCGCGCCCTGGGCCAAAGGCAGGCGCCAAACCGCTGCGCCACCCAGGGATCCCCCTTCCCTCGGTTTTGCTGCAAACCTGAAATGGCTCTAAAAAATAAGGTCCATGTTGGGCAGCCCCAGTGGCCCAGCGGTTTGGTGCCGCCTTGGGCCTGGAGTGTGATCCTGGAGACCCAGGATCGAGTCTCAAGTTGGGCTCCCTGCATGGAGCCTGCTTCTCTCCCTCTCCCTCTGCCTGTGTCTCTGCCTCTCTCTCTCTCTGTGTCTGTCACGAATAAATAAATAAAATATTTTTTTAAAAATAAAGTCTATATGCAAAAAATATTTTTTAAAGAGGACCAAGAGGGAATGCCAGGAGGGAGGGAGAGAGGTAAGAGAAGCGGGAGGGAGACGGTCCTTGCTCAGGCCTTTCTGGAGTGTCCAGGACCAGTGTCCTGGTCGCGCCCCCTTGTGGCTGCTGAAGCTGTTGGGAATGGGGGCGGGGGGACTTTAGGAGCCCAGACAGTCCTGCGCCCAGCAAACACGTAGTAGGAAAGCTTTGGGTGGTGGCCTCTGTGCGGGGGTTGCGCCCACCTGACCTCTGCCCGCACCTGATGCGCAAGCGCGCCCTGGAAAGCTGTATGCTGATCTTCCAGGCAATATTTAAAAATCTTCCCAAATGAGAGCCTATGCTCTCTGACTCTTCTGTTTCTCCACCTATTTCCTTTTCCTTTTAACCACTTGAACCATTTGGAAGTGTCCGGTTCACAGCATGAAACACATTCACGTTGGTGTGCAGCTACCACCACCATTATCTTCTTCAGAACTTTTCTCATCCTCCCGAACTGAGACTCTGTCCCATGAAACACTAACTCCCCATCCTCCTCCCCCAGCCCTGGCACTTGCCACTCCACTTCCTGACTCTATGGATCTGAGTCCTCTGGGGAACTCATGTAAGTGAAATCTTACAGGAGCTATCTTTTGTAACCAACACATTTCACCAAGCGTAATGTCCTCCACATTCATCCATGTCGTAGCAGGTGTCAGAGTCTCTTTCCCCTTCGTGGCTATATCATATTCCACTGTATGGATAGGTGACATTTTGTTCATCTGTTTGTCCATTGATGGACATGTGGGTTGTTTCTGCTTATTGAATCATGCAAATATAAACATGCATGTACATAATGATTTTTATTTTTTTAAGGTTTTATTTATGTATTCATAAGAGACACAGGCAGAGGGAGAAGCAGGCTCCTTGTGGGGAGCCTGATGTGGAACTCGATCCCAGGACCCTGGGATCATGACCTGAGCCAAAGGCAGATGTTCAACCACTGAGCCACCCAGTCGTCCTGTACATAATTATTTTTAAATGTCACACAGTTTCACTAAGTTGATGATCCTATGTAGCTGTGACTACATAAATCTTGGATCCCAAGAGCTGATCAGTCAACTCCCTGAGGATGAGAACCAGGTGACAATCCTTAACGTGTTCAGGTAAATGAACAGGCTGTACCTGCTAACTAAGTCTCCAATGAGAAACAACACACATTAAAAAAAAAAAAAAAGTGACAGCCAGAGCTACTGAGGGTCTAGGTCCGGGCAGCCGAAGAGTGTGGTTAGCAAGATGAACAAAGATGTGCAGATGAGAGCAGTGATTAACCAAAAGTTGATAGAAACTGGAGAAAGAGAATGCCTCAAAGAGTTGCTGAGAGCTAAATTAATTGAATGTGGCTGGAAGGACCAGTTGAAGGCACACTGTAAAGAGGTAATTAAAGAAAAAGGACTAGAACACGTTACTGTTGATGACTTGGTGGCTGAAATCACACCAAAAGGCAGAGCCCTGGTATCTGACAGTGTAAAGAAGGAGCTCCTACAAAGAATAAGAACATTCCTTGCTCAGCCTGCCAGCCTTTAAGATTGAATTAGGTTGTGTTGTTTTCTGGTTTTATTTCTGAAAGTAAAACTTGCCATAAATTAGGAATCAATTTCCCAAAATAAAATCCTTTTTTGTATTATGGTATACAGTTTTTAGTAATGATGTATACATTATATTGAATTTTTCCCTAAATATGTTATTTTATTTTTTTAATTTTTATTTATTCATGATAGTCACACGGAGAAAGAGAGAGAGGCAGAGACACAGGCAGAGGGAGAAGCAGGCTCCAAGCACCAGGAGCCCGATGTGGGATTCGATCCCGGGTCTCCAGGATTGCGCCCTGGGCCAAAGGCAGGCGCCAAACCAATGCGCCACCCAGGGATCCCTAAATATGTTATTTTAATAAATATCTCATGAATGAGAAAAAAAAAAAAAGTGACAGCCAGGGCAGCCCGGCTGCACCAGCGGTGTCAGCGGTTTAGCACCACCTTCAGCCCAGGGTGTCATCCTGGAGACCCATGATGAGTCCCACGTCAGGTTCCCTGCATGGAGCCTGCTTCTCCCTCTGCCTATGTCTCTGCCTCGCTCTCTCTGTGTGTTTCTCATAAATAAATAAATAAAATCTTTTTAAAAATTTTAAAAATTAAAAAATAAATAAATAAAAAGTGACAGCCAGGCACCTTTACAGTTTGTCATAGCTTTGGGCATCCCAAATCCAATTTTGCCTCCTCCCTCCCTACCCACCATAGCTAATAATTAGCACACAGTTCAACACCTAATGACTCAGTGAAGCAATCAGTATAAACATCCGACGTCCTCCTAAAGGACAAAGTTCACACTGATACACAAACGGCTTCAAGAAATGTTTTTCATGTTGAAAGTGGATTTTGCAAAGTGGAATACTGACAAAATGTCAGGGGAAACTTACAATAATGTTTACATTAAAAAGTGCTCTAAGATCCCATTATTCGCCCAGCAAAGATCAAAGTTGAGAAGCCCCGTGCTGGCTCGGATGTGGGGAACCGAGCATTGCTGGTTGTTGTTGGCAGAAGTGTAAGCTTGTATAACTTCTTTGGAGGGGGGTCTGGCAAAGCTCATCTGTGTTTAAAATGCATATGTCCTTTGACCTAGCAACTTCCCTTGAGAAGTTTGTCTTTCAGATATACATGCATATGTGGACAAATATCTACATGTAAGAATAGCCTTTGTTGCACTGATGATAGAAGCAAAATATTGGGAGCAACATGAATGCCCAACAGTAGGGGATTGCTTAACTAACCCAGCACCACCCAGCAGAACCTTAGGTGATGATGGAAATTGTCTCTGTCTGCTCTGGCCAGTATGTTAGCCCCAACAAATCTTTCTACTGAGCACTTGAAATGTGGCTAGTGCAATTGAGGAACAAATTCTGTTAAGTTTACACTAATTTAGTTGTAAATAGCCATGTGTGACTAGTGGCTGTGATATTAGTGCAAACCTACACAACGGAATATTTTGCAACTGGGAACAAGAAAGGAGGATCTGTATGTACTGAGCAAAAAAAAAGTTTTGGGGTGCCTGGCTGGCTTAGTAGGTGGAGCATGTGGCTCTTGATCTTGGGGTTGTAGGTTCAAGTCCCACGTTGGGTGTAGAGATTACTTTAAAAAATAAGATCTAAAAAAAAATAAAAAATAAAAAAATAAAAATAAAAAATAAGATCTTTTAAAATAAGTATTTTCAAACTATATATTTTTTAAAATATTTTATTTACCTATTAATGAGAGACACAGAGAGGGAGAGGCAGAGACACAGGCAGAGGGAGAAGCAGGCTCCATGCAGGGAGCCTGATGTGGGACTGGATCCCAGGATCCCAGGATCATGCCCTGAGCCGAAGGCAGTCGCTCAACCACTGAGCCACCCAGGCATCCCTCAAACTATATTCTTACACCAAAAAATCAATGTGGAAAGAGTACATATGGCATGCTTCATTATGTCAATAGTCTCCCAAATGCATAGGACATTTAGAAGGATACACAGGAAACTGGTAACCATGAGAAAAGAGAACTGATAAGGTCTGAATATTTGTGTCCCCCTCTCCCAAACTCAGAAGTTGAAATCGTAATCCCCAGCATGATGGTATTAGGAGGTGAGGCTTTCAAGAGGTAATTGGTCAGGAGGATGCTGCCTCCATGAGGGGATGAGTGCTCTTAGAAGAGAGACCCCAACTGAGGGTCACTGGAGAGGAGGGGTGTGAGGGAATGGGGTAACTGGGTGATGGGCAGTAAAGAGGGCACATGATGTCATGAGCACTGGGTATTATATGCAACTGATGAATCACTGAACTCCACTTCTGAAACCAATAATACATTATATGTTAATAAATTGAATTTAAATTTTTTTTTTTAAATTTATGATAGTCACACAGAGAGAGAGAGAGAGGCAGAGACACAGGCAGAGGGAGGAGCAGGCTCCATGCACAGGGAGCCCGATGTGGGATTCGATCCCGGGTCTCCAGGATTGCGCCCTGGGCCAAAGGCAGGCGCTAAACCGCTGCGCCACCCAGGGATCCCCTAAAATTTTTTTAATTTAAAAATAAAGAAAAAAGGAATTAAAAGACCCCAGAGAACTCCCTCGCCCCTTCTGCCACATGAGAAGACTGTCATCTGTGAACCAGGTAGTGGCCCTCACCCAACACTGAATGTGCCAGCATCTTGATCTTGGACTTTGCACCTGCAGATCTGTGAGGCGTGAGGTGACGGGAGTCCTTCATCTGCACTGAACAGCCCCTGGCCACACGTGTCTCCTGAGCACTGGGAGTACAGCTCTGCAGCTGAGTATGGCCCGTTTTATCTCATTTGAATTATGTAAAGTAACCACGTGTGGTCATCCTCTTAGACCCCCAGTTGCAAGCCTGTGACAACTTGGTGGCCCTTCATTGTCCCACACCAAGGAGTCATTCCTCCCGAGAAGTCCCTGGAGCTGTCCGTCCTGCTGCCTCCCTGTGCCTCTGACAAACTGTCCCCTAGCCCTTGGCTCACTGAAACGGCTCAACCACCCAGCCCAGAAGAAGGTAAGATGCTGCTTCTCAGACTCAGAGCCTGATTGAGAAGCTTTGGGTCCTGAGCACCGAATGCTGTGGTCAGAGAGCAATGAACTAAGGAAAAAAGCCCCCCCGCCCCCTTGGGCAGTCCTGGGGGCCCAGTGGTTTAGCACCGCCTTTGGCCCAGGGCGTGATCCTGGAGACTCGGGATCAAGTCCCATGTCGGGCTCCCTGCATGGAGCCTGCTTCTCCTTCTGCCTGTGTCTCTGCCTCTCTCTCTCTCTGTGTCTCTCATCAATAAATAAATAAAATCTTTAAAAAAAAAAAAGAAGAAAAAAAAAACACCCTCAACCCATGTTCGTGATGCTTCCGTGCAGGGAGGTATATGAGATCCTGGTGGTGAAGAGCACTGCACTGGAGCAGACTCCCTGGTGACCTCCCCTCACCTCTTCATCCCCCAGGTTCCACATCAGTAAAATCTGAAAGATAATCGTGCCTTAATCACAGGGTTGTTAAGAAATTTCAAATTAAAGCAAGTGCTGGGTATGTGTCAGTTATTTGTGTTCAGGGGGCAGGGGACCAGCAATGTGCTCAACACAACCAGTCAGAAAATGCTTAATACTGATACGTGCTAGGGAGGATGTAGAAGTGGATCGCCAGCGGTTGGTCAGGGAAGGGAGGTTGGTGCAGAGCCCTGAAAGAGCAGAAGGGGTCCTGCTGGGAAATGTAAGAGGAGGCATTCCAGGCAGAGGAGGCTGCAAAGGGCCTGTGGCAGAAGAAATCCTTGAGCTAAGCCAGAAAGACTGCAGAGGCAAGCCAAGGCCAAGGCCTGGGATGGTGCTCTAAGTGGGATGTGTGGTCCTTGGATAGTTTTAAGCGGGGGAGGGCTTCTGGTTTTCAATAGCTAACTGGAACTGGCAAACCAGCACGCGGGAAGGCCCAGACATGAGGCTGGTACAGTGCTGGCGCCAGGTCGCCTTCCAGTGGTCCCTGAACTCACCCCCTTCCTACTGCCCTTCCCACCCCATGGGCTGTATTTGCTCAAAGAAAGAGTTGCTGTATTTGCCCAAAGAGAGAGTTGGAAATGAGGAATGAGGGTCATGGGCTCAGGCAATTATCCTTCTAGAAATCTGTGCACCTCACACAGCTGGGAGGAGAGTGGCTTGGAGCAGGATGCAGGCAGAGCTGCCAGGGTCTGGCTATGCTTTGGAGGCTGAGCGATGGTATGTGCTGATGGATAACTCTGGAGGTACAAGGAGAGGAAGATAAACTCTTCAGCCTGAACACAAAGACACGGCGGAGATATTAGCTGGGCCAGAAAGACTAAGGCAGGGGCAGCTGGAGAGAGGAGTGCAAATCACAGACAATAAATGTGTTCTACTGTGTATTATGTTTTTCAAAATGGTGCACATCCATGACAAAACAATCCGATGAATCCAGAATCCAGCTGGCCTGCTTCTCCAAAGTAAATGTCAATACTTAGGAAACAAAATAAATAAGTCAGAGCACTGTCCTAACCTGAGACAGGAAGGAGTCTGAGTGAAGGGAGAGAAGGTTGGCACTTCCCTTGATAAGAATGGAAGAGGTCAGGGATCCCTGGGTGGCGCAGCGGTTTGGCGCCTGCCTTTGGCCCAGGGCGTGATCCTGGAGACCCAGGATCGAATCCCACGTCGGGCCCCCGGTGCATGGAGCCTGCTTCTCCCTCTGCCTGTGTCTCTGCCTCTCTGTCTCTCTCTGTGTGACTATCATGAATAAATAAATAAAATCTTAAAAAAAAAAAAAAAAAAAACTTAAAAAAAAAAAAAGAATGGAA
The DNA here is from genome assembly GCF_048164855.1 of Canis lupus baileyi. Taxonomy (NCBI): domain Eukaryota; kingdom Metazoa; phylum Chordata; class Mammalia; order Carnivora; family Canidae; genus Canis; species Canis lupus. The sequence continues at coordinate 11,523,473 of NC_132864.1, read as the reverse complement.
GAGGTCCTCCAGCCTGACCACACACATACATAGGTGGCTTAAGGCATGGCCACCTAGCTATAGTTTCTTCAAAGTCCTACCTCTGAGATACACTGGTAGGGAAAATCAATGTCATGTCTGCCCTGGCCCCCAAGATTGGCCCCCAGAGTCTGTCTCCAGTCAGGCTTGGTGATGACATCACCAACACAACAGACGGTGAATGGAAGGGTCTGAGGGTGATGGTGTCACTGAGCATCCAGAACCAGACAAGCCCACACTGATGCGGTACCTTCTGCCTCCACCCAGGTCATCAATATCTTCAGGGACCTCCAAGAGAAAGAAAGAAGCAGAAAAACATTAGGTACAGTGGAAGTATCACTTTCAATGAGATTGTCAACATTCAACATCACCCGAAAGATGTAGCACTAGTACCATCTGAGACCACAGAACTCTCTGGAACCATTGAGAGATCCTAGGGAGCGCCTAGGCTGAGGACTGCCATGTTGACGGCCACTACTGTCATGATATCAGTGGAATGTCCAGCTACTTAAGAACAGGAAAGGAGGGGGTGCCTGGGTGGCTCAGTCGGTTGGGCATCTGACTCTTGGTTTCGACTCAGGTTATGGTTTCAGGGTCCTGGGGTTGAGCCCTGCATCAGGCTCCGTGCTCAGCAGGGAGTCTGCTTGAGACTCTCTCCCTCTGCTCCTCCCCTCACTTATACTCTCTCTCTCTCTCAAATAAATAAATAAATCTTAAAAAAAAAAAACCTAGAAAGGAAAATGTTTCAATAAAGGATCATTTGACAAGAGAGAGAAAGAAAGATAGGGAGTAGTAGGGAGGAAGGGAAAGGGAGAGAGGGGGAGGGAGGGATGGAGGAGGGAGAGAAGGATGAGGAGAGTTGAAGCTTAAATCTTTATTGGATCCTGGTTCAAAAAATAAATTGGTATACAGACATTCTTGGGACGATTAGGAAAATCTGAGTGTAGAGTTGATCAATATCTCAGACACTCCAAACATTCTTTTGGATAACAATAGCATTGTGGTTGTATAAGAAACCACCCTTCTTAGGAAAGGCAAGATGAGGAAACACCCATTAGGGCTCAAAAGATGATGTTTGCAATTTGCTGTCAGATGATTGAGCTAGATAGATAAAGCAATCACAGCAAAATGTAAATTACTGAATCCAGGGGGAGGATTCATTATACTATTTATTGTATTATTCTTTCAACCTTTTGGTATGTTGGAAAATTTTAATAAAAGGTTTGGGGAGATATGTACCCCAAAGTATAAAAAGCTTTTTCTCTGGATTTTTAAGGTGCAGATTCATGAAGTGTTTGGCACCTCTGCTTTGCTGCCAGCTGCTGGGCGACAGTGCACTTCCAGAGGAGATTCCCATGCATGCTGTGGTGCATTGACTTGGATAATCCTGCAGAGCAAAGGATTTGGCCCAGTTCTTGCAAGAGCACCCCATGAGGAAAAAGCTTTTTGGAGGTGCCACCACTGAAAAGCAAGAGGTAAGGGGCGCCTGGCTGGCTCAGTCGGTGGAGCCTGTGACTCTTAATCTCGGGGTGGTGAGTTTGAGCCCAGCGTTGGGTATAGAGATTGCTTAAAAATAAAATCTTAAAGGAGCACCTGGTGGCTCAGTGGTTGCACATCTACCTTTGGCTCAGGGTGTGATCCCAGGGTCCTGGGATTGAGTCCCACATCAGGGTCCCCACAGGAAGCCTGCTTCTCCGTCTTCCTGTGTCTCTGCCTCTGTTTGTGTGTCTCTCATAAATAAATAAAATCTTAAAAAAAAAAAAAAAGACAGAAACCAACTCCTCCTGGCCTTGGAGGTGGGGCTGGACAGTAGTCACTCACTACTGTCAGGTATTATATTTATTTTGTATTCTTTTTTATTATTATTTTAATTTAAAATTTTTTAAATTTTGTTTTCTTAAAAGCATCCTTTATTACTCATTCGATCATAAAACGCCACCACTTTACTAATTGTTCAGATCTATGTAGCTTTGTCTCAAGGCAGAAAGTAATATTTGGCTCTGTCTGCTAGTTCTGTGCCTTACACAAGACCCTGGTTCTCTCTTTAAGATTTTATTTTAAGATTTTATTTATTTATTTGAGAGAGAATTATTCCAAAACTTTCAGGATTCTCTTATGGCAGGGAAATATTTGCAGGGAAAAAGTCTAATCTGTTTTCAAATATTTTTTAATGAAAGAAAATGAACAGGGCCTCTTAAGAACTTTGTAGGTCCTAGACATTTTTACTTTGGATGCCACAACCAACTATTAAGCATTGCATATTGTATCTGACATTAAAAGGTACCCACAGGGATCCCTGGGTGGTGCAGCGGTTTGGCGCCTGCCTTTGGCCCAGGGCGTGATCCTGGAGACCCAGGATTGAATCCCACGTTGGGCTCTCTGCATGGAGCCTGCTTCTCCCTCTGCCTGTGTCTCCGCCTGTCTCTCTCTCTCTCTCTCTGTGTGTGACTATCGTAAATAAATAAAAATTAAAAAATAAATAAATAAAAGGTACCCACATTTTGGGTTCCTGGCTGATTCAGCTGATAGAGTGTGAGACTCTTGATCTCTGGGTTATAGGTTTGAGCCCCACGTTGGGTGTTACAGATTACTTAAACACAAAAACTTTTAAAAAAATAAGCAAAGTTTAAAAAAATTAAAGGGATCTCTGGGTGGCGCAGCGGTTTAGCTCCTGCCTTTGGCCCAGGGCGCGATCCTGGAGACCCGGGATCGAATCCCACATCGGGCTCCCGGTGCATGGAGCCTGCTTCTCCCTCCGCCTGTGTCTCTGCCTCCCTCTCTCTCTCTCTCTCTCTCTCTGTGTGTGACTATCATAAATAAATAAAAAATTAAAAAAAAAGATTTAAAAAATAAAAATTAAAAAATTAAAAAATTAAAAATACTCACATCAGATACAATTCCCTACTTCAGAGCGAGATGGATGTCACTTTGTATACTACATTGTGTAAATACTAATATTTTTATTTTTTATTTTTTAAATACTAATATTTTTAAATTCAAGTTTGTAATTTTAATTTTTTTTTTAATTTTTACTTATTTATGATAGTCACACACAGAGAGAGAGAGGCAGAGACACAGGCAGAGGGAGAAGCAGGCACCACGCAGAGAGCCCAACGTGGGACTCGATTCAGGGTCTCCAGGATCACGCCCTAGGCTGCAGGTGGCGCTAAACCGCTGCACCACCAGGGCTGCCCAAGTCTCTCACTTTAGTAGGCCTTTGAAAACCCCAGCAACTGGGCCTATAGACTTTCATTGACAATATGGCCCTGGAAAGAAAGAAAAATGAAATCTGATGACATACTACGTGAAATACAGAAAGTAAAAATCATTAGATATCAAACAAGATTTTTTAAAGATTTTTTTAATTATATATTTTTTAAATAAAGATTTTATTTATTTATTCATGAGAAACACAGAGAGAAAGGCAGAGACATAGGCAGAGGGAGAAGCAGACTCCCTGTGGGGACCCCAGTGAGGGACTCGATCCCACAACCCTGGGATCACAACCTGAGCCAAAGGCAGACACTCAACCACTGAGCCACCCAGGTACCCCCAAGCAATATTTTTTTAAACAGAAGCAATGACTGCTGGGAATTGGTAATGTCTCTGCAAAAGAAAATGCTAAAGGGGCACCTGGGTGGCTCAGTAGGGTTAAGAGTCTGCCTTCAGCTCAGGTCATGATCCTGGGGTCCTGGGATCCAACTCCATGTCAGGCTCCCTGCTCAGCGGGGAACCTGCTTGTCCCTCTCCCTCTGCCACTCCCCTTTCTTGTGCTCTCCCTCTCTCTCTTTCTCTCTCTGTCAAATAAAGAAATAAAATCTTAAAAAAAGAAGAGGAAGAGAAAGAAAATGCTAAAGACCAAGACGATATGAAATTGATTGCACTGATTTTGAACAAGGCCAAATAACACTTGATCAGGGACTCAATGCAGGGATGGTATCTGCCTCCAAGATGATTCCAGTGGTCCCACCCCCCTGGTATTCACACCCTGTGTTGTCCCCTCCCACAGTAAGCAGGGCTGGCCTTTGTAACCAACAGGATATTGTAGAAATGTAAGTATGTGACTTCTAATGCTAGATCATAAAAGACACTGCATCTTCCACTGTGTATTTGCTTACATGACTCACTCTGGGAGAAGCCAACTGCCGTGTTGGGAAGTCACTGAGGCAGCCTTATTGAAAGATACCAACGTCAGCATCATCGTACCAGCTGTGTGAGTGCACCATGCACCATCTCAGCAGCAGCAACTCCAGCCGTAGGCAAGCCTTCAGGTAAGACTGCAACATCATTACAGACCCAAACAAGGACTACTAGAGCTACACATCACTTGAATTCCTGACCCACAGAATCCTGCATGACTAAGCTGCTACATTTAGGGGTAATTTGTTTCACAGCATTAGATAACTAGTGTATCAGGTACAACTAATCAGTGTCAGCAGTGTGGCTGGTTGCCAGCAGCCAGTCCTAACTTGTCCTTCTTCCTTACAGAACCTCAATGTCCACTTGATTTAGGGATAGTTATCTCACCCCAGAGAAGGTCCCAGTGAGGCTTGGGCATTCATTGGTCACCCCATTCCCTGTGCTATCAAATGGCTTAAGAACAAGCATTTGCTTGATGTCTGGAAACACAAGAATGCTGTTATTTTAAAGCTTTCAATATTTTTGTGATTCTTCATTTGGGGCAAACTCTTGCTTTGAGAAAACACTTCTGTGAGTGTTTCAACCCAAAGGGAAAGCCAAACTTCTATTCTAGAATGAAGTTTGAAGATCAAGAACCTCAATTTCCTGCAAATTAATGTCGGCTTGTCTTGAAGATGCGTCTACATCTTCAATGTGAGTGGACGTTAGATGGTGTCATTGGAGTGCAAGGTAAGTCTTTTTTCCTTATCCCTGGCCCCAGTGAAGGTAAGGCTTGACTCTAGACTTGGAGGACAACCAAAAATACCCCTCTAGGGCCAAAGAAGAATGTCAGGTCAGGACCAAAGAGAGAGATGACCTCTCAGAGTGCCCCAGGGGAAGAAAATCACCTGGGAGCATTATTATCTGCAGCATACAACTGTGACTTGTCTACTCTGTGATTTCTTTTTACTACCTCTTCATCTGACTTAAAAAAGAAAGAGGGTGGGGGGAAGCAACCACCAGTGAGCTGTAATAAGGAAAGAAAGAACAGCTGGGTCCTGAGGCAGGCCAGAGAAAGTCATCAAAGCCCAGAGAAGCCACATAGAAGATGGCAGGAAGTCATGGGCGGAATGCCCCAGAGCAGTAGGCTGGCTGTGTGGCAGGTGACTATGAGCGCAGACTTGTGGAAAGTGTAAGCATCCCTTAGAAACTTAGGGAAGGGGGGCACCAGGGTGACTCAGTGGTTGAGCATCTGCCTTCGGCTCAGGGTGTGATCCCAGAGTCCTGGAATCAAGTCCCATGTCAGGCTCCCTGCATGGAGCCTGCTTCTCCCTCTGTGTGTGTGTGTGTGTGTGTCTCATGAATAAATAAATAAAATCTTAAAAAAAAAAAAAAAGAAACTTAGTAAAGAGCTTCCTAGAGGCAGTACAGACTATTGTCTCATATGGACCTGGAGGAAGCGCTGACCCTTCCGCACTGGCTCACAGAGACGCTGGGGTCCACCTCCCTGATCCCTCCTGCCCACATTAGAACTGGTCACTCCCCCACCATAGTCCATCCTGATGGGCTTCATCCTTCACTCCATAGAGCTTGGGTTTCCCAAACTTTTTAAGATTCTTTTGACAGCTTGTAAATATGTCCTATTTAGTATAACCATCTCTGAGAGATAAATGTGTCCTATCATTGTTCCCCATCAAAACCTATATTCTACCCATAAGAGGAAGAAAAGCAGTAAGAACAACTAAAAATTAATAAATAGATTCAGATGTTACAACAATAATAAAACGAATGAGCACCTAGCCCTATTCTAATCAATGAAGGCAAGTCTGCTGCAGGGGACTTCCAGGAAAGATGTTTTTTGTCTTCCTAACAAGAGTCACAGGAACAAGGTGTCAGTTTTTCTTCCTCCGAACATTGTTGGGTCTGTATACGTGATGTCTGGAACTGCTCAGCCCTCTTGCTGATGACCACACAGAACAGGCCAGAGTCCTAGCTCTGAGTGTCTTGTCATAAAGATAACGTATAGCTAAACTATGGAAAGAGCCCAAATGCCCATGACTGATGAGCCACCTGGGTGGCTCAGTCAGTTGAGCATCTGACTTTTGGTTTCAGCTCAGGTCATGATTTCAGGGAGATAGAACCCCACATTGAGCTCTGTACTGTCTGCTTGTCCTTCTCGCTCTGCTCCTTCCCCCGGTTACGCGCTCTTTCTCTCTTAAATAAATTTTAAAAATCCTTTTTTTTTTTTTAAGGTTGTATTTATTTGACAGAGAGAGACGATGAGTGAACAAGCAGAGAGAGCTACAGGGGCAGAAACAGGATACCTGTTGATCCAGGAGCCTGATGCAGGACTCTATCCCAGGATCCTAGGATCATGACCTGAGCTGAAGATAGTTGCTCAAATGACTGAGCCACTGAGGCGTTCCAATAAATAAAACCTTAAAAAAGAAAAAAGGGGCAGCCCAGGTGGCTCAGTGGTTTGACGCCGCCTTCTGCCCAGGGCCTGATCCTGGAGACCCAGGGTCGAGTCCCACGTCGGGCTCCCAAGCATGGAGCCTGCTTCTCCCTCTGCCTGTGTCTCTGCCTCTCTTTCTGTGTGTGTGTCTCTCATGAATAAATAAATAAAATCTTTTTTTAAAAAAAAGAAAGAAGTCAATCAGAGGAAGACAAATACCATATGATTTCATTCATATGTGGAAATTAAGAAACAAAACAGATGAATAGGGATCCCTGGGTGGCGCAGCGGTTTGGCGCCTGCCTTTGGCCCAGGGCGCGATCCTGGAGACCCGGGATCGAATCCCACATCGGGCTCCCGGTGCATGGAGCCTGCTTCTCCCTCTGCCTGTGTCTCTGCCTCTCTCTCTCTCTCTCTCTCTCTCTCTCTCTGTGACTATCATAAATAAATAAAATAAAAAAAAAACAGATGAATATATGAGAAGGGGAAAAAGAGAGGGAGGCAAACCATAAGAGACTTAATGGTGGAGGGAGGTGGGTGGGGGATGGGCTGAAATAGGGGATGGTAGGTATTAAGAGGACACTTATTGGGATGAACATTTTGGGTGTTATATGTAACTGATCAATCACTGAATTCTAAGCAGACGCTTAACTACGGAGCCACCCAGGTGCCCCTACTAGAAGTTTTTTTTAAAACACTGATGCCTGCCCCCCACCCAAGACCAAGCATTTACCATCTGTTGAAAGCCACCCCCTCACCAGCCCCTTCCCTTCACTTGCTTATTGGACTCCAGCCATACTGATCTCTAGTTCCTCAAACACACGGAACCCTGCCACTGCCAGAGCTCCTGCACTTTGCACTGCCTCATCTTTTGCAAAGATGCCTCCAATCACCCTTCAGGTCCTACTTAAAGAGTACCTTTGGGGGGCACCTGAGTGACTCAGTGGTTGAGTGTCTGCCTTTGGCTCAGGTAGTGATCCTGGGGTCTGGAATTGAGTCCCACATCGGGCTCCCCACAGGGAGCCTGCTTCTCCTTCTGCCTGTGTCTCTGCCTCTCTCTGTGTGTCTCATGAATAAATAAATAAAATCTTTAAAAAAAAAAAAAAAAAAGAGTCCCCAGGGTGGCTCAGTTGGTTAAGCCTCTGCCTTCTGCTCAGGTCATGATCCCAGGGTCCTGAGATGGAGCCCCACATCAGGTTCCCTACTCAGCAGGGAGTTGTTTCTTCCTCTCCTTCTGCCTGTCTCCCCCAATTGTGCTCTCCCTCTCTAATAAATAAATAAAATCTTAAAAAAAGAAAGAGTCCCTTCCCAGAACGCCTCTCCTAACCACCTGATCATAAGTAGGATTCCCAAAGTTCTCCCATTCAATCTGATCATCTCTACTGCTATGTGCAGTTATTATCAAATATAGGAACAGAGATATATCTCATTTGGATAAAGAAAAAATTTTTAAATTTTTATGTATTTACTTATTTGACAGAGATAGAGAGCCAGACAGCACAAACAGGGGGAGCAGCAGAGAGAGAAGGAGAAGCAGGCTCCCCACTGCAGGGAGCCGGACATGGGACTCAATCCTAGGACCCTGAGATCATGACCTGAGCCGGAGGAAGACACTCAACCACTGAGCCACCCAGATGCCTCTGAATGAAGAATTTTAATACAAATTTAGAAAGAGCTAGGAAATTTCCGGGAATTCAGATAATGTCCAGTCAGGACAGTCAAGGAAGGCTTTAGTACAACCTTTGAATTAGGACTTGACGTTGCGTGGATTTGTTGTGGCGGTGGGGTGGTGGCATTTCAGAAAGAGGGAGCAGCTCGTGTGGAGGAAGGTGGAAAATGGAAGGGAACATATGGAGATAAGCAGACAAAAGCAGGGAAGACAGCATTTTAAGAGGTTAGACCTGGTAAGATACAGTAATTGAGGGTTGAATAATAGCTTTATTAGATGCTGTGGAGTAATTCCAACAGGAAGCAGCTCCAGGAATGGAAGGAAAAGGAGAAAGGAAACGGCGCTGCCCAGAGAAACAGGGACGGTAAAAAGCCTCTGCAGGAAGGGTAAAAGCATAAATTGCTTGGCCAACCACGACCGCTTGGGGGCGCTGAGGGCTCAGGACTAAATCGAAACCCGTCCTAGGGGCTCCCCCTTCCGGCAGAAATGGGCACTACACACTGACAAGGCTAATTCTCAAAAAAGCACTTACCAAGCTCTGAAAGGCACTGGCCAAACTCATACCAACATTAAAAAGAACAGTTTTACATAAATGCAAACTCCGTATTTTTCTAGTTTATCCAAGACTCATCTATGTCGGGACGCCTGGGTGCTCAGCGGTTGAGCGTCTACCTTCAGTCCAGGGCGGGATCCTGGAGACCGGGGATGGAGTCCCACATCAGGCTCCATGCAGGGAGCCTGCTTCTCCCTCTGCCTCTCTCCTGTGTCTCTCAGTAATAATTTTTTTTAAAAAAAGACTCATCTATGTCAGTGAATACTCTCACAGCATTAATGTATGTGCAAAACCAACTTCGGACTGCTTTAAGATGTTAACAGTCACTCCGTGAAACTGAACAAGTGTATTATCTGTTCTTTAAACTGACTCAGAGGGGCGCCCAGGTGACCCAGCGGTTAAGCGTCTGCCTTCGGCCCAGGGTGTGATCCTGGAGACCTGAGATCAAGTCCCACGTCGGGCTTCCTGCATGGAGCCTGCTTCTCTGTCTGCCTGTGTCTCTCTGCCTCTCTCCCTGTGTCTCTCATGAATAAATAAAATCTCAAAAAAAAAAATTTTAAAAACAAATCAACTCAGGACCCCTTCACAGCAGAAATGCTACTTATTCAACACTTTATCACTATGGTTCCTGTATTTGTTGGAAGGGCTGTAAATGTTCCCCCAAGGGATTGTGATAGCTTGGCGTGGTGGTTTTATTCTTGAAAAAATGATATGAGGTGTTTTTCCTTTATACAAGACAAAAATATATTAGAACTCTTGTCAAAAATAAGAAATGTATAGTGAAAAAACAAGCTACAGGACAGGCTGCAAACAGTATGCTACCTTTTGTAAAAGGGGATATTAATAATTAGTGATTGCTTGCATATATAGAAACTCTGAAAGTACATGGGGGTGCAAAGGATGGGGCTGAAGAACTGGGTGGATGGAGGACATTATATACGATTTTAAATTTTTTATGTATCCAAAACACATTAAAGTATTACCTACTCAAAAATGAAAAATAGAAACGTATCACAGGACAATAATTATAAAAAAGTTCTAGGGGCACCTGGGTCTGCCTTTGGCTCAGCGTGTGATCCTGGGGTCCTGGAATCGAGTCCGCATTGGGCTCCCCACAGGGAGCCTGCTTCTCCCTCTGCCTATGTCTCTGCCTCTGTGTCTCATGAATAAAATCTTTTAAAAAATTATAAGGTGGACTATTTTCAATTATCTGAGAATCTTATTACGTACCATCTCATATTTATGCCATACTTTCAAAAAACCAGTACACAAAAGAGAGGTGTATAAGGATATACTTTGCAACAGCACTGTAACACCAAAACCTGGGAACAAATGTGCACAGGTTAAATCACAGGGTATCCATACAATGGAATAGCAAGACTATTAAAAAGAATGAAGTAGGGACTCCTGGGTGGCTCAGTGGTTGAGCATCTGCCTTCAGCTCAGGACGTGGTCTCAGAGTCCCAAGATTGAGTCCCACATCAGGCTTCCCTCGATGAGCCTGCTTCTCCCTCTAGGTCTCTATTTCACTCTGTATCTCATGAATAAGTCTTTTTTAAATTTTTTTTTCTTTATTTATGATAGTCACAGAGAGAGAGAGAGAGAGGCAGAGACACAGGCAGAGGGAGAAGCAGGCTCCATGCACCGGGAGCCCGACGTGGGACTCGATCCCGGGTTTCCAGGATCGCGCCCTGGGCCAAAGGCAGGCGCCAAACCACTGCGCCACCCAGGGATCCCGAATAAGTCTTTTTTAAAAAAATGAAGTAGCACTAGATGTAATGACATGAAAAGATGTAATTACTCAGCTTTAAAAAAAAAAAGCGGAGAAACACTACATTGAGAATGGTCCTGTTACGTGTACATACATATGTATGTAAATAAATGTATTATATAATATAAAGTCCAAAAAATTAACAAACTTTAAAAGTAGTTATCACCGGGGGGGGGGGGGGTGGAGTAAAACATCCAGAAATTAAGGACTTAAGTGGACTCTTCGACTTTTTGATACACATACAGTTTATATGTTGTAATTAAAATAAGTAGCAAATGTATTCCAAACTCGTTTCTTCCTGGGAGTAAGCTTACATGAACTCTACATCACTGATTATAATGTGCTTAGAATGGTTTTTCAAACCTCTCTAGTATTGGGGCACCTGGCTGGCTCAATCCATTAAGCCTCTGCCTTCAGCTCAGGTCATGATCCCAGGATCCTGCTCAGCATGGAGCCTGCCTCTCTCCCCCTCTCTACTACTCCCTCCTGCACATGTACTCCCTTTCTCCTAAATACTTTAAAGTTTCTAGTATTTGTTATTAGCAATTCCTTTCATTAAACCTGACAGGCAGCACTTTACTTCAAAGCAGCTTCCTTGGTAAGTTTCCAAATGAGCATCCCCACCCAGGCTAAGAGTTTTATTAGACCGGTGCACTGATGCTCTTGTACTGATGCCAAGATCCCTCTCGCCCTGTCCAAAGTACTCGGGATCTCCATCCTAAAGGACAGTTGGTTAACAATACGACCTAGCTTCATAGTCCCAAGAACTATTAGCCACTCAACCTCCCGTACTTGGAAAAATTAGAAAGTTTGAGCTCTCCTACACCCATGGGGTTCAAACTCACAAACCTTAGACCATGAGTCACACGCTCCACTGCCTGAGCTAGCCCGCCGCCCCTGAAGACTTCTAAAAAGCACTCCTTATCACTGATTTAGGAACCATTTGCTGCCTGTCCTGCAGTGATCATTTTCAAGATGCTACTGACGCTTTTCCTGGATGCTAGAACTAGTTTGGAGTATCAAACTTATACAAAAACTCCTAACATGGTGACAAAGCGCTACTGGAGTTCCTGGAGGTTGTTTCCTGACCTCTTTGTCAACTTACATGGGTGAGTCAATGAAAATAAAAGTGCACTGTACACTTTGTACACTTATATTAACAAAGGGAAAAACTGCAACAATTTGCCTAGCACTTAGAGCTCTAAAATGGCATTTTCTAGTCTGATCCCTAAGGCTAGGGATGTAGACTTATACTGTTGGTAGACAACACGAAAACTTCCTGTATACCTGAGATTGCACAAGGGAGGTGGAAGGCCGTGGTGCTTTGGGGGAACAGTTCCGTCTGAAGTCCCTTAATGATTGATTTCTGGGGCACCTATCACCCAGTACCAATTCCTTACATTAAACCAACTCCCCGGGCAGCCCGGGTGGCTCAGGGTTTAGCACCGCCTTCAGCCCAGGGCCTGATCCCTGGGCAGCCGGGATCGAGTCCCACGTCGGGCTCCCGGCATGGAGCCCGCTTCTCCCTCTGCCTGTCTCTGCCGGTCTCATGAATAAATAAAAATCTTAAAAAAAATAAATAAACAAGCTCCCCTTGACTTCCACCTTTGCTTGTAGTTATGACAAAGATAATTCCTCACCAGCAACATCTCATGGGATAGAAGCTAGCATAGTATAAACTTTCCCAAGTGAAGACGGTTTGCCTTTTTCATAATTGTTATATACAAATCCTTTATCTGTAGTCCTAGAAAATTGATCATCTCAAAATCTCCATTTCAATGTTTCATAATCTACATAGCCACAAATTATTCTAAACTTTTGAGCATGCCAGACACAATTACTCACCATTCTTTTAAGAGATTTTATTTTAATTTTTATTTATTTATGATAGTCACAGAGAGAGAGAGAGGGAGGCAGAGACATAGGCAGAGGGAGAAGCAGGCTCCATGCACCGGGAGCCCGACGTGGGATTCGATCCCGGGTCTCCAGGATCGCGCCCTGGGCCAAAGGCAGGCGCCAAACCGCTGGGCCACCCAGGGATCCCTCACCATTCTTTTTAAATTATCTGGTTATATAAATAAGTATCTGGTAAAGCGACTTTCTACGCACCTCAATATGAACTTAAATAGACTACTGTATTTTTATTTAAAAAAAATTAATTTATTTACCTAGGATAGTCACACACACACACACATAGGCAGAGGGAGAAGCAGGCTCCACCCACCGGAGCCCGATGTGGGATTCGATCCCGGTCTCCAGGATCGCACCCTGGGCCAAAGGCAGGCACCAAACCGCTGTGCCACCCAGGGACCCCTACTGTATTTTTTAAAGTTTTATTTATTCATTTCTGAGAAACAGAGAGGCAGAGACACAGAGGGAGAAGCAGGCTCCATGCAGGGAGCCCGACGTGGGACTTGATCCTGGGTCTCCAGGATCACGCCCTGGGCTGAAGGCGGCGCTAAACCCGAGGGGCCCAGGCTGCCCTACTCTAGTGTATTAAAGTGGGTTCTTAGGCACCCAAGAATCATTTTTACAAATTCTTGGGCAAGCACGAACTTACTTTTATAAATAAAATGTATTTTATATTTATATTTTATAAAATATCAAAAAAATTAAGTCAGTTCTTCCATAGGTTTCACCACCCCCACCCTCTTTTTAGCATCTTTTAAAAAAAGATTTTATTTACTTATTCACGAGAGAGGCAGAGACACAGGCAGAGGGAGAAGCAGGCTCCATGCAGGGAACCCAACATGGAACTCAATCCCAGGACTCCAGGATCATGCCCTGGGCTGAAGGTAGGCACTCAATCACTGAGCCACCCAGGCTTCCCTAGTATTTCCTTCCTGAGGGTAGCTCAGAAATATTCCCATTGTTATCGCACAAACCAATAAAAAATTCAGTATTTAAAAATACAACTATATACAGAGAATCCTATCTGCCCTTCCCAATTTTTTTTAACTAACATTCCTTAACCCTCCCAGGTTGCCAGAATCATTTGATAGACTGAAAATCTTGACCTGTCACATCCCATCCAAACTAAAAAGAACCCTTTCCCCACAAACACTCACACTATATTTGGGAATGCAACAACTTTATTGAAAGAAAAGTGCAATGAATTTTGTCAACAGCTTAAAGGGGGAAATTAGACACCTCCCCTCAAGCGCAGGACCAAGTGCAGAGTGGACTCCTTCTGGATGTTGTAGTCGGACAGGGTGCGCCCATCTTCCAGCTGTTTGCCAGCAAAGATCAACCTCTGCTGGTCAGGGGGGATGCCCTCTTTTTCTTGGATCTTCCCTTTGACATTCTCGATGGTGTCACTGGGCTCCACCTCCAAGGTGATGGTCTTACCCGTCAAGGTCTTCACGAAGATCTGCATGCCCCCCCTGAGGCGAAGGACCAGGTGCAGAGTGGACTCCTTCTGGATGTTGTAGTCGGACAGGGTGCGCCCATCTTCCAGCTGTTTGCCGGCAAAGATCAACCTCTGCTGGTCAGGGGGGATGCCCTCCTTGTCCTGGATCTTCGCCTTGACGTTCTCGATGGTGTCACTGGGCTCCACCTCCAGGGTGATGGTCTTACCCGTCAAAGTCTTCACGAAGATCTGCATGCCCCCCCTGAGGCGAAGGACCAGGTGCAGAGTGGACTCCTTCTGGATGTTGTAGTCGGACAGGGTGCGCCCATCTTCCAGCTGTTTGCCGGCAAAGATCAACCTCTGCTGGTCAGGGGGGATGCCCTCCTTGTCCTGGATCTTCGCCTTGACGTTCTCGATGGTGTCACTGGGCTCCACCTCCAGGGTGATGGTCTTACCCGTCAAGGTCTTCACGAAGATCTGCATGCCCCCCCTGAGGCGAAGGACCAGGTGCAGAGTGGACTCCTTCTGGATGTTGTAGTCGGACAGGGTGCGCCCATCTTCCAGCTGTTTGCCGGCAAAGATCAACCTCTGCTGGTCAGGGGGGATGCCCTCCTTGTCCTGGATCTTCGCCTTGACGTTCTCGATGGTGTCACTGGGCTCCACCTCCAGGGTGATGGTCTTACCCGTCAAGGTCTTCACGAAGATCTGCATGCCCCCCCTGAGGCGAAGGACCAGGTGCAGAGTGGACTCCTTCTGGATGTTGTAGTCGGACAGGGTGCGCCCATCTTCCAGCTGTTTGCCAGCAAAGATCAACCTCTGCTGGTCAGGGGGGATGCCCTCCTTGTCCTGGATCTTCGCCTTGACGTTCTCGATGGTGTCACTGGGCTCCACCTCCAGGGTGATGGTCTTACCCGTCAAAGTCTTCACGAAGATCTGCATGCCCCCCCTGAGGCGAAGGACCAGGTGCAGAGTGGACTCCTTCTGGATGTTGTAGTCGGACAGGGTGCGCCCATCTTCCAGCTGTTTGCCAGCAAAGATCAACCTCTGCTGGTCAGGGGGGATGCCCTCCTTGTCCTGGATCTTCGCCTTGACGTTCTCGATGGTGTCACTGGGCTCCACCTCCAGGGTGATGGTCTTACCCGTCAAGGTCTTCACGAAGATCTGCATGCCCCCCCTGAGGCGAAGGACCAGGTGCAGAGTGGACTCCTTCTGGATGTTGTAGTCGGACAGGGTGCGCCCATCTTCCAGCTGTTTGCCGGCAAAGATCAACCTCTGCTGGTCAGGGGGGATGCCCTCCTTGTCCTGGATCTTCGCCTTGACGTTCTCGATGGTGTCACTGGGCTCCACCTCCAGGGTGATGGTCTTACCCGTCAAGGTCTTCACGAAGATCTGCATGCCCCCCCTGAGGCGAAGGACCAGGTGCAGAGTGGACTCCTTCTGGATGTTGTAGTCGGACAGGGTGCGCCCATCTTCCAGCTGTTTGCCGGCAAAGATCAACCTCTGCTGGTCAGGGGGGATGCCCTCCTTGTCCTGGATCTTCGCCTTGACGTTCTCGATGGTGTCACTGGGCTCCACCTCCAGGGTGATGGTCTTACCCGTCAAGGTCTTCACGAAGATCTGCATGCCCCCCCTGAGGCGAAGGACCAGGTGCAGAGTGGACTCCTTCTGGATGTTGTAGTCGGACAGGGTGCGCCCATCTTCCAGCTGTTTGCCAGCAAAGATCAACCTCTGCTGGTCAGGGGGGATGCCCTCCTTGTCCTGGATCTTCGCCTTGACGTTCTCGATGGTGTCACTGGGCTCCACCTCCAGGGTGATGGTCTTACCCGTCAAGGTCTTCACGAAGATCTGCATTGTCTGTCACAAAAAAACCCAAAAAAACAAAAAAAAACAATCCGGAGTGTAACAGACCACTCACATGTGAATAGAACGCTAACAGTTACTGGTCATTTTACACTAACCCAAGAACTAAAATAAACCTCGCCAAAAAACCTAAGGCGAAGAAACAGGACAGGTTTTGGAAACTCAAATAAGCTCCAAACCAAGTTCCAGGCCCCAGGAGGAGAGAAAGCATGGATACCGGTCAAGTGAAGGCGCCGGCTTCCGTATCTTCCCCTCCCCCCTCAGTGATGTCTGGACCGGACAATCCGCAGGATCTCCCCTCCCCCGCCCCGCCTAACCCTTGTGCCCCGCGACTGACCCAAGTCGGCTCCACACACAGGAGCACGCGGCCCCACCCCGGATTGTTAGCTGACAAAGCGATGACATCACATGACCGACGCGACGAGCGGGCCCCCTCCCCCCAAACGGGCGCAGGACTGCTCCGGCACTTCGGGCCCACTCGCCGCGACCGGACACGGAGCGTGGCGCCAGCGGGGCCGCGGAGCACACAGGGGCTTCCCGCCCCCACTCACTGCGCAGAGGGCCCCGTCAGGGCCCCACTGGCTCGGCGCGTCTCGCCCGCTCACAGCCATCCCGTCTCCCGGGCTCCTCACGGCCCCTCGCACCTCGGCTTCTCCCCGCACAGGAGCCGTAGCGGACGCCATTTTGCTGCCCCCCCCGCCCAACGGTAACCGCGCTCCGGCGCCGCGGGCAACTCCCCGGGCAGCCGGCTGCCCGGCCCCCCCGCCCCTGCAGGGCCCCAAGACCCCCAGGCCCGCGCAGCGGCCCGCTCCTCACCAAGCGGCTGTGACAGAAGCGCACGGAGACGAACAACCGACCTCCCGGCCTCCACGGAACTGCCTGCGCCACGCCCGGCGCCTCCTTATATAACAATCGGCCGCGCCGCTCCGGCGGATCCCTGCGCAGAAACGCCGAGAAGGGACTACTTTTCACCGTCTTCCTGGCCTCCAGGGAGAAAACCACTGCCCCAGAATCTTCTAGGAGCCCCCGGAAACGTCGACCTGTCAAGGCTGGGCTGTAGGGCTGAATCTGGCGAGGAGAGGGCCGCGGTCCCGAGCGCCCGCGCGGAGGGATCAGCGCGCCCGTTGAGTGCTGCGTCCGCGGACGTGGCCGGCGCCGGCTGCGCGGGGGGAGGGGGGAGGGGGCGAGCGCGGAGAACAGGGCCCGCGGGAGACGGGAAAACCCGGCGCGGAATCGCCGGGCGTCCGGGGCGAGCTGCCCCTGCCGCGGGACCCAGACACCCCTTCCCCTCGGCCGCAGCGGTCCCCGCGGCTCTCGAGACCCGCCCTGGGCGGAGAGGGGTTGGGCGTCGTGGTCCCTCGCCCCTCCGCGACCTCAGGGGTCCTCGCGCCGGGGCCTGCGGCCCGCCCATCCCCCCGCGCGGGCGCGGACAGGACGGATGACTCGACAGATCGCGGCGCGGCGCGGGGCGGGAGGTGGGCCCGGGCTGGGCTGGGGCAGCGGGGGAGCAGGGGGTGCGGGACGGCCGAAGGCTAGAAGGGGGCGCAGAAACCCCGCACGCTTTGCCCGCACCTATTCGAGAGGCGTCTGGAAGTCCACCGAACTTTCTAGAATGTCCTTTGGCCTTCCTGTACCACCTACGCCGCCTTGTACTTGATACACACACGGAGGCATCTGGTGGACACTCAGTGGAGCTCAGACGTACAACTTCCTTAGGCCTGGGGTCTCAGAAACACAAGTCCAATCCCAGGCCTGTACATTCGTGGGCGGGGGTGGGGGGACACAATTTAATATCCCAAATACAAAATTTGGGGCACCTGGGTGACTCAGTGGTTGAGTGCCTTTGGCTCGGGGCGTGACCCCGGGGTCCTGGGATCCAGTCCTGTGTTGAGGTCCCCGCAGGGAGCCTGCTTCTCCCTCTGCCTGTGTCTCTGTTTCTGATGTCTCATGAATAAAGATCTTTTTTTTTTTTAATAAAGATCTTTAATAAATAATTTAATTACATTGAATTCTATGGCAAAATTCCATTTGAATAAAAGGAGAAAGACTGAAAAATAAAATACCTGAATATGGTGAAAACTTAAAAAGTTTCTGGAAGTTTACAGAGAAAAGTCCTTCACATGCTCAATCCCCCAGCCACTGTCTCTTCTGGAGCTATTCTCTGTTTCAGTGTGGAGGGGGGAAAGATCTTTTCATTTCACCCTCAAAGCTTTCAAGAAAAAAACAAATAGGAAAAGTTGCCTAAACAATGTTCTGCGGTTAAAAAAAGACTCATTCCTGTTTTAAATTATGAATATTGTATTATTTAAATTCTCAAAATGTGAATCAAAACTGCTATGTGTTTTCTTTGGTAACCCATGTAGGTACGTATTTATGAGAAAGGTCTGAGGAAGGTTTAAAATAGACTTTAATCTGTGTAATTTTTAACATTTTCTGAAGAAAATGAATTTATTATTGAGAAATTAAAATGAATAAGAAAAACAAAATATCATTTTTCAGGTTAGCAGGAAACCCCAGGAACTTCCAATCCAGATTTTTGTGAAGGTTATTTCCGGAAAGAGGTTTTAAAGGAACAAAATGTGGAAGCTCTTTATAGGGTTATTTCTCCCCACATTTCAGGCAGACGTTTCAGAGACCCAAAAGGCCAAGGTTCTTTCCAAGGTGACGGAGGCTTAGCTTCACACCACACCCTGCTCCCTCTGGGTTGTGACTTTTGCTGCCAGTCTCATGATTCATGTTGTTTAAAGGCTGAGTCACGAGCTTTGAGACATAGCTTTTTCCAGAATCCAAAAGGTACAGAGGAAAACAGGCCTGGTTTCAGAGGTGGGGGAAGGAGAGGAGGGAGGAGGAAGAAGAGAGGCTCAGAGGGTGGGAAGTGGGTCCAGGGTCATCTCCAAGGAAAGAACATTTTTATGACCTGAGAACATTGATGTCTATCCTCTCTGGCAGAAAAAAAAGAAAAGGTGCCCCGAAACACCCTTGCATTCCTTAAGCACAACAGTGGAGTGTATTAAGGCAAAGAGAAGTAAGCATTTGTCCAAGGACACTGAGGTGACACGAAGGGAAAGATAAAACGAGACAAGCAGCCAGTGTTTCTCTAGAGCCGTCATTCTCATCAAGGAATGACTTGGCCCCTCTGTGTACATGTGGCCATATCCAGAGAGCATTTTTGGTGGCGTGGTGGTAGTTGGGGGGAGGAGGTGCTGCTGGCATCTGGAAACAGAGTTAAGGCTGCTGCAGCACATCCCCTAAGACACAGTCACCCAGTCCCAAACATCAGTAATGCCAAGGAGGTAGAGAAACCCTGCCCTACAAAGGAATTGCATTGTCCTCATGACAACTGCTTTACTATTTACTGAGAAGGCCTCCCAAAACCTAAATGTCCCACTTGGACCTAGGAATTGGCTATCAAGTCACGTCCTTGAAACCTAAAATCCCCTGACCTAGAATGCAATGTGCGACAATGTGCGAGATGCAGGGTGAGTCACTAGATCCATTTTCAACTCCTTCCACCCACAGATCCGTCCTTTGCAAGCGGCCCAGAAGAGATTGCTTCAGAGCTGGCACCAATGGAAGAGTGACAGAGGCCCAGCAACACGGCAGGATTGGTGGGGAAGCATGAGCACGTGATGGGCTGAGCTCACAAAGGGCCTGGGTGTTGGGCTGCTGGGGGGGTAGGAGGTTGGGGGGAGGACTGCTGCCTGTTTGTTTGCCTGCCTCGCTTCCGTCCCGAAGGATTTGGTTCCCCTGAAGGTCACAACCATGTATGGGCCTCAACTCTGCATCATGAGAAAGTCCAAGAGCACAAGGATCAGCAAACATTTCCCCCCAAGCAAAAGGGTGAAATCAAGAGCTGATTGGGAAACATTTGCCTTGCTTTGTCATTGGTTATATAACCATCAAAGCTAATCAAACGTGTCTGCAGTTTAAGGGGGGGGAAAAAAGCCCAAGGGAGTCCTCTTTTTCCTGTTTATGTGTGTGCATTTGCATTGTGTGGCAGAGCACAGACTGCTCCAGTTTAAAAATAACCAATTTAATCCCCCAGGAGTCAGAAAATCAGACTTTACTTCCAGTCTCCAAACTTGCCTCTACTCTACTTGAGGAAGATTGAAAAGTTAACCCACAGGGAATTTGCTTTGTTTTTAATTCGTTTTTAAGTTGTGGCAAAATACACACATAAAATTAACCATCTCAACCATTTTTTTTCATCTCAACCATTTTTAAGCATACAGTTCCATTGTGTTAGGTATACCATAGGGGAGGAAAAATAATTTTCCCTTTACCCTCTGAGTTCTTAGCTGAGACCTCAAAAATGAAAGATTAACAAGAGAGAAAATCCCCTAGAAGTTTATTAACATGCATGTTTCATGTATACCTTGGAGATACCCTGGGAAAAATGAATAACGCAGAGGTGGTTTTAGAATTTAGGCTTAAATAATCATCTTAATAGGGGAAGAGGAGGGGAATATAGGCCTCTCAGGGGTTTTTAGGAATAGAATAGATGGTAGTATAGTTTGTGACAGTTGAGTGTCTTACTTCTAGTCTGTCCTGTCACGGGAGCCAGTTTTCTTCCCTGGTTGGTGAAGCTCTGGGGAGGGGATCTGCATTTAGGACCTAAGAGGGGTTCACAAACAGCCTCTCCCCCGATCTGCTACTTTTCAAGTGCTTTCAGCTCAAAATAATATCAAAGTGGCATATTTGGGGCTGGCAAATTCTGTACTCTTCAACATGCATACTCTTGTGCAACCATCACCACCATCCATCTCCAGAATTCTTTCATCTTGCACACCTGAACCCCTGACCCCAGGGGTTTAAAAGCTCCCTGGGGCACCTGGATGGCTCAGCCGTTGGACTTACAACTGGATTTCAGCTCAGGGCCTGATCTCAGGGTAGTGGGAGCAAGCCCCACAGCAGGCTCTACAATCAGCATGGAGTCTGCTTGTGATCCTCTCTCTTTTGTAAATAAAAAATTTCTTTTTAAGGGATGCCTGGGTGGCTCAGCGGCTGGGCATCTGCCTTTGGCTTGGGTTGTGATCCTGGGGTCCTGGGATTGAGTCTCCCTCTGCCTGTGTCTCTGCGTTTCTTTTTCTGTGTTTCACATCAATAAACATTTTTTTAAAGATTTAAAAAGATTAGTTTTGTGTTAGGCCTGATAACTTTAGAAATTACCTCAGCACCTTGTTCCCTTAAACCCTGTTGACATTTGGAGAGAAATAACCTTCCCAGCAGCTCATTACCAACTGGCACTGTTACCTAAAGGCCACTCCACCCCGCCGGTGAGTCATCTTACAGATTTCAGTTTCATCTCAAAAGTAAACGCTTTGTAGACAGTCACATCCCTCCGGATCTAAGATGAAATGTATTCATGATTTAAAATATGAGGTCAAGTCACATACATGAGAGACGGGATTTGATGGGTGAAGAATTCATTATTACTGCAGACAATGCATAGGATCCTTGCCTTCAATAAAATACATCTTTGATCTTTAATGATAAAATACAAATCATGCATAACTATAAACATGAACAATATGTGCATCAAAACCATTCCTTCGGTTGTTGATTCGTTCATTTGTTTGTGACCTGTTGCTGATGAAGCAGGAAGCCAAACCCTGCCTGCCGGGGATGCTGGTTTCCTTTTGGGTCACTCCCAAACTGGTTGATTATTGACAGCACAGTCAGACCTTCCACTCGCCCTCTGATGGCAAGGAATCAATTACTAGTCTTTTTATTGCAGTTGCAGTGCCAGGAAATGGACCATGAGCTCCCCAGTTGAGCCTTCTCACTACTGCTGTGGTTTCAGTCATCAGGTGATGTTTGCCTTTACACTGTTCTGCTAACAGCTCCCTTTAGCCTTTTCAAACAAAAGTACATCTGGAGTGTTAGGGATTTCAAAAAGGGAGGGTCATGCTTATTGCAAAAAATCCCCCCTCCAAGTAGTGACTGGAGTACTAACCACATATACAGCGCTTAAATGATGAAGAACATGAACAGAAAATAAAAATCAGAAGAAAAACACGATGGAGATGCCGGGGATCGAACCCGGGGCCTCATACATGCAAAGCATGCGCTCTACCACTGAGCTACATCCCCCTCCCTTTTTGCCTTGCTTCCTAAAATTCTCTGCTACACTTTATTCTTAAGATTTTTTTCTTGTTTTTCTAAATTAAAATTTTGTATAATTAAATGTGTGTTGGAGTTTACCATAAGCAAACCAAAATAAATCTTCCCAAGTAGCCCCGTTCTATCTAGCCTTGCAGCTGAAATTCTTGCTGAGATCAGAACTAAGGAACAAAGGGAAATTGACCTATATTTAAAGGTTTCTCATCACAGAAGAGAAGGAAAATGAGTTTCTTTCCAATAAATAAAGATGTTGTCCTGATTGCACCTCCATCTGGAAATGTCTGGTTCCCGGTCCTTTAAAACCATTCCAGGGGGAAATAGGTGAGGGGGCTGAGGAGTGCACCTGTCATGATGAGCACCAGGTGACATATGGAAGTGTTGAATCACTATATTGTACACCTGACACTAATATGTAACACTGTATGTTAACTATACTGGAATATAAAACTTAATAAAAAAATGGTTCCAACTTTCAGTAACTTTGAGGTTTGCAGATCTTCCTCCCTCCCAAAGAACTCTTCTGAATGTAAAAATAAGCAAAATAAAAGGAAATAGATCCAGTCCCATCATCATGGCTTTGAGCAAGGAATCACTTTGCAGAGTCCTGTGTAAAGAACCATTTTCAACTGTCACTTACCACAACTGTGCAGAGTGCTTATGAAGCGCCCCAAGGGGAAAGGATGTGTCCTGTCTTCCAAGTCCTCAGGGAGCCACTCAGGGGTGAAAGAACTGCTGAAGGCACAAAGAGGGCAGAAACTGGGACTTCACCTCTTTCCACCAGTGCTGGAGATTTCCTGGCAGCAGTCACCTACTCTGATGGGGAGAACACACCCTAAATTGTCCTTCAACCTTGATCCCCAGTCAGCTCCCTTATAGCCCCCGGATGCCTGAAACCCTCCACAGGTGAAGGCCTAACTGAGCTGTAGCCCCAAACACCAGACCCACAGCTGTGATTTCATATCCTTATCTCTCTGGGCCTCATCCATAAAATGAAGATGTGAGTTGCACCTATTCCCCCTAGGGTGGGGTGGGTGCAGCCACTGAACAGCTGTGCACGGATCGTTTAGAACAGCACCCAGTACAAGGTCTGGCCAGAGCGTGGTTTCTCAGGATGGTGAATGCCACTGTTCTTATGAGAACTCTAGCGGGGAGAGACCTTGGCCCAGCACAGAGTGATGGCATCATGGATGGCATTTTGGACGCAGTTTGGGAATGAGCTGAGGGATTGTGTTTGGCTCAGAATATTTCCCTGTTTTCTCCCTTGCCAGATTACTCTGCTCAAAACAAACCCAATTATGTTTCTTCCCTGCATAAACCCTAAAGTCCAATCCAAACTTCTTAGTCTAAAAAAAAAAAAAAAAAAAACCTTCTTAGTCTAGCCTTTAAGGCCTTCTGATCCATTTCTCTGACCTCATCCCTTCTTTCTCTCCCCCTCCTGTGGGCACACCTGCCTCCTTGCTGTTCTGCAGGCATGCTCCCTCCTTTGCACCTCACGGCCTTTGCACTTGCCCTTCCCTCTGGCTGCAGGGGTGCTCCACAGATAGTCTCTTGAGTGGCTCCTTCTCATTGTCCAGATCTTAAGTAGGACTTTCCTGGCCACCTCACTGATGGGGCCCACCCATGGGTTTTGTTTTGTTTTCATAATATTTATTACTCTGGAAGCCTGTTTGGTTTTGTTTGTTTAGCATTTCTTTATGGTCTGTGTCATAAAGCTCAATAGGGCAGGGACAGGGACCATTTGGGTTCCTGCTACAGCCCCATGCCTAGAATAGTACCTGGCACCTAATAGGAACTGAGTAAATATTTTCAGAATGAATGTGGAAAAAAAAAAAAAGACAAAAATGAAAGAGTAGGAGCCTGGGAGGGCTGATAGCTACTCAGGAAGGAGTCTGCCAGGGAGTTAAGATGAGAAGACCTCTCTGTGTAGCATCCTCCTACCTCCCTTCTCAAATCCATAAACTTTTTTTAAGGGCCAGCCTGGGCTGGAGCAAGATATGAGAGGATGGAATTATTTGCAGCAGCAGGAGCATTTCCTGGCCTTGCGAGTTGGCAGTCTTGTTGGGGTGGGGGTGGAGGGGACACCAGCGGGCCGGCTCAGCACCCACAGCAGCGCGGTGGGCTTGCAGGAGATGGGAAATATGGCTGCAGTGCGAGGACTTGGGTCTTCTGTCCTGTAACCAGGTGACGCTAGGGAGCTGGATGGACGGTGACTGCAGCCAGGCCCTCGCGATGCACGACCGCGGGACAGAAGCCCGCCAGCCGGTGGGGTTGGTTCTCCCAGAGTAAGGAGTTTCTGCAAAAGTGGAAGATAAACTGGGGTGGGGGGGTGGGAAACGTGATCAGAAGGAGAAGTAGAAACAAAAGAGTCCGGCAGCCTCCCCGTCGGGGAATCGAACCCCGGTCTCCCGCGTGACAGGCGGGGATACTCACCACTATACTAACGAGGACTGGCGCTGGCGGCGCTTCTTCAGGTGCCCTTTTTAAGGCACATTCAAGTTCCGCTGCGTCTCAACACACAACACAAGGCTGAATATTTTATTCTTTTCCCTTCAAAACCGAAGAACAGAAGTCCCAGTCGATTTAACTCCCCCGTGGAGAGGCTGTTCCCCGCGCCGGCCTTGATTAGTAACGAGGGATCCGGGAGCAGAAATGAATAAGCAGGAAGCCCAAGTTAACGAGCAGACATCGACACGTGCCGCGCAGATGAACCACCGGCCTCGGGAGTAGGCGACGAGGAGCCGGGGTGGAGCCCAGCCTGGCTGAATCCCCGATTGTCGGGAAGATTCCTTCCGCTCCGGCTGCCGCGACCCCGCCCGGAGCTCTTAAAGGCAAACCGAAACCCGCTTACTGTTTGGGAAGAATTGATTTCGTCTATTCATGTAGGTCTTATTTTTTTATTTAAGAAGAAAAAGTTTTCAACTCCTCCCTTTCCCTTTCATGCAGGGGGGAAAAAGGAGGGGGGCTGCCGAAACCCGGGATCGAACCAGGGACCTTTAGATCTTCAGTCTAACGCTCTCCCAACTGAGCTATTTCGGCCGCCGCTGGGGTGCGCCGCGCCGCGCTCCTCCTGGTGGCTCCGCCCGCCCGGTGCCAGCCGGGGCTCCCGCGCCGACCCTTCCTCTCCTTCAAGGTCACCGCTTCCCGACCACCCTCCGCAGTCACGCCCCCCCACCCCCCGAACACACCCAGCCCCTTACTGCTTACTCTGAGCTTCGGTGTGTTTGTCCCTGTCCGTTCTCTATGCCCCCAGCTAAAATGACAGGGCCCCCGAGGGGCAATTCCGTGTCCTTCAAGGTCCAGAACAGTGCCTGGCACCTTGTAGGTGCTTAATAAATGTCCGTTGAATTGATGAACAGATGAATGGATGAACCAAGACCACCTGGCTCAGAACTCCACTTTCTCAACCTCCCTTTTTTGTGATAGGAACAAAGTAACCCCTTCCGTGCAACTCCCCAAGCAGCCTAAGTAAGGGTGTGACAGGGATGCCGACCAGCCAAGCTGGGTGGAGGTCACACTGGCGGGATTGTGACTTTCCTTGGGTTAGTGAGTGACTCAGATCCAGAATCCAGGCGTGGCCACCATACCTGTGGCACCTGCTGAGCTTCAAGGCATCTCTTCAAGAGATCAACATGTTGGCCTCTAGGTTTGGGGTTGTCTGCTTGCCTTCCTTTTGGGAAAAGGAAGGGCAGTGGTGTCTGGGAGAGGATGTGGAGTGGGAGGTCCTTTATGATGTGAAGCCATTTAATGAGTGTCTGCTAAGCACCTAGTGACCCTCTGGCCCGGTCACAAATACGCTAACCAGATATTAGATATAGTAACAATGCTATGAAACAAAATAAACCAAGGTTGTTTGCATGTAGGCTTTCCTTTTGCATTGTTTCTTCAAAGGCAAAATTTCATGCATTGGCTTATCAGATTAGATGGAATACACAACTTTCCATGCACTTTTCTGAATGGGTTGAAGCCTTTTACACTCCCATCCATCTGTTCCATTCCCCTCCTCCCCAAACAAGTCTTGATCTTTTTTTTCTTTAAGTAATCTTTTAAAAAATTGAGGTGAAATTCACATAACATAAAATTAACCGTTTCAAAGTAAACAATTTGGTGGCATTCAGTATATTCACAATACTGTGCAGCCACTACCTCCGTAGTTCTTCAAAAACCATTCTTTAGAAACCACTTAAGTGTATCATTTTGGTAAAAATCAAATGAAGAAGAAAGGAAGGAAAAAAGTAAAAGGAAGGAAGGAAAGGAGGGAGGTAGGGAAGGAAGGAGAAAAATAAAATTCAAACAGTGCAAACAGGAACAGAATGGAAGGCAAGAGTCTTCCCACCTATGCCAATACCCAGTGTCCGGAGTAGACTGTGATTGATGCGACCTAGGCCGAGTTGGGGAGGTGCTCTCTGCTTGCACTTCACACCAGCCTAATGCGACCACAGTGTGCATCACAGGAGTGCACGTGTGTTGCACTCACCCGTACAGCCCGTGCATGGCAAGAGCCTCTTAACTGTTAGCTATTATGTGATGCCTCAGAATGGGAGGTTAATAACATACTCACAATATACACGTGTTTTGTGCATAAGAGGGAACACACCGAGCAGAGCACCCAGCCTGCCAGGAAAACCTGTTTTACTGTTAAAACGAATGTTCTAGCCTCCCCGTCGGGGAATCGAACCCCGGTCTCCCGCGTGACAGGCGGGGATACTCACCACTATACTAACGAGGATGAGCCCTCCTGCCTTTTCTCCGAGTTAATCCATATAGATAGAATGCCTGTCCGATTCTGCCCAGATTTCTAAGGGAGAAGCTTCGGCATCCCCGGCCAGTGGGCTGCCCCCTCAGAAGAGGCCTTCTGGGAGGTCTCCCAGAATCGATGAGACACTGAACAAGGAAAAAAATGTGCAAAAAGGACGGAGATGTGGATTCGGATATCCTGATTTCTAGGAAGCCCAACTCACAGTTAGGGGATGTAGCTCAGTGGTAGAGCGCATGCTTTGCATGTATGAGGCCCCGGGTTCAATCCCCGGCATCTCCACTTTTTTTTTTTTTCCGCTTATTTATTTTTTTGCTTCAAATTAGTCACATTGAAGGAGGGTAGCGCAGGCAAGGGGTCCCAGGTGCCCCCCATTAGTGGGTCTGAGAAATACGCTTCCATGGACAGGGCAGCGCTAGGAAAGCTCCCTGACCTGGTCCCAAATGTGGAAATATTCTCTCCCTTGGATATTTCCGTGGAGCAGTCAGAGGTGGGTTCAGGAATCCACATTATTTGAGCCATCAGGAACTGATTTTTTTAACATGCAGTGCAATATTGGTTTCAGGAGTAGAATTTAGTGATGCATCACTTACATACAACGTCCGGTGCTCATGCCCACCCCCATCTAGCCCATTCCCCACCTCCATCAACCCTCAGTTTCTTCTCTTTTTTTTTTTTTTTTTTTTTTTTTTAAATTTTTTTTAATTTATTTATGATAGTCACACAGAGAGAGAGAGAGAGGCAGAGACACAGGCAGAGGGAGAAGCAGGCTCCATGCACCAGGAGCCCGATATGGGATTCGATCCCGGGTCTCCAGGATCGCGCCCTGGGCCAAAGGCAGGCGCTAAACCACTGCGCCACCCAGGGATCCCACCTCAGTTTCTTCTCTATCCTTAAGAGTCTCTTAGGATTTCATTCCGTCTTTCTCTCTCCCTTTCCTTCATATATGATCCTGTTTTCTTTCTTATATTCTACATGAGGGAGGTCATATGGTATTTGTCTTTCTCTGACTTATTTCATTTAGCACAATAGAGTCTTTAGCTCCACCCACATCATTGCAAATGGCAAGATTTCATTGTCTTTGATGGTTGAGTAGTATTCCATTATATATCTAGATCTATAGATACACACACACACACACACACACACTCCACATCCATTCTTACCCCACATCCATTCTTCAGTCTGTAGACATCTGGGCCCTCTCCCTAGTTTGCCTATCGATAATGCTGCTATAAACACTGGGGTGCCTGTATCCTAGTGCAATTGCTGGATGTAGGGGTAGTTCTATTTTTAACTCTTTGAGGAAACTCCATATGGTTTTCCAGAGTGACTGCATCAGTTTGCATTCCCACCAGTAGTGCATGAGAAGTCCCTTTTCTTGGCATCCTTGCCAACACCCATTGTTGTTTTTTTCCCCCCCTTATCTGATGGAGACAGAGAGAGTACAAGCAGGAAGAACCCCGCCAAGCAGGGAGCCTGATGTGGATCATGATCTGAGCCGAAGGCAAATGCTTAACCAACTGAGCCACCCAGGCACCCCTCATACCTGTTGTTTCTTGTGTTAATTCTGACAAGTGTGAGGTGACATCTCAGTGTGGTTTTGGTTTGTTTCCTCAATGAGGAGTGAGGTCAGGCATCTTTTCATGTGTCTGTTGACCACCTGGGTGTCTTTTGGAAAAGTGTCTATTCAGGTCCTCTGCCCATTTCTTAACTGGATTAAGGCAGTGATTTCTGAGGAGGGTTTTGTAACTGGTCTTGTATTCAGGGACTCTTGCATGCATTGAGCACCTACTGTGTGCCCAGGTACAGTGCTAATTAAGTATTCCAGTATTCCTGGATAAGCGAAGTTTGAGTTTTAGAGACTAGTGTTCAGCGATTAGGGTAAATTTTGCCAATGCAGTAACACTGATGGGATGGAGAATGAAGGGGGAGGGTGTGGGCACTGCTGTGAACAAGCTACCAGGGAGGCCTATCTGCAGAAGCAGCGACCGTGGCTGGTGCTAAGGCCTGAGTCTTGGGGGTGGGGCACCGTGTTGAAGGGACAGAAACCAAGCCCTGTGCATGGAATTTGGTGAATGAGGGTCCGAAGGGCTTGAATTTTATCATCAAAGATTCCAGAAGGCCTGATGTGGAAGGACAGGATCAGACTTAAGTGCTAAAAGGCTCCCTCTGGCTGCCATGTGAAGAATACACCATAGGCCAGCAGGTGGACGCTGGGAGACTAGCCAGGATATCACCACCATGGCCAAATAGAAGCTGCTGGAGGTTGGCTGGGCAGAGGGTGGGAATCTGAGATCTGGGGTGTGTGTGGCAGTGGAGCTGGGGAGCATGAGGAGGCTCTGGACAAATTCTGGGGGTAGGACCCACAGACCTTGCAGATGGCTTGAATGTGGGGAAAGTAGGGGGAAACTTTCTGGTTTGGGGGTCCACTGGGGTCAGTGCCCAGGTTGTGGAGAAAGTGAGTAATTTTGGAATATTCAACATGTATATCTGTTGTTTTATTTATGCATTCATGTTACGGAATTTATGTGTTTACACTATAATATTAGCACAAATTGATGTAGAACAAATGCCTGGGTTAAGGAGAGGGAATCAACCGCTACACACATGCTGGAACACCTGGGTGAGCACCCACCCAGACTAGTGCATGTGGGCGATGTCCCCAAGACCACCCCCACAATCAGAGATCTGCTAGACTCGCACGCAGTTGTTCTCACAGCTCAGATTTATTACAGCAACGTGCATGGAAAGGGAGCACCACCCTTGCTGGGAAGGGGACACAAAGGAAGTAATGAGGTCACCCTCCTGCTCGCCACGGCTGTGCCCCCCAGCCCTGCTGCTCTACAGGGACTAATGTAGTCCCCAGAGTGGTATGTGAGATAAAACCATTCTCCACCAAATAATAAATAGTTATAAAATGTCCAGACGTCTTGTATCCAAGATGAATGAGGGTTTCCAGAGGCTTGACCTGCCTCCCAGGAGCAGTCCACACTCCAGGGTGACCATGCTGGAAACTGGCCACCACCAGCCCCCTTGGTCCCCAGACCAGTCCCTGGCCTCGCAGCCAAGCCTCAGGTCAGTGGTCAGAGGTTGGGGGGCCAGGCTTTCTCAACGTTGGCGTGCATGGCCTCTGGGAGCCACTGGCAATACTCAGCAAGCAGGTCTGCAGGGGGCAGGAGGGTGGGCAGTCAGAGTGGCTCTGTACCCTGCTGCCCGCTGCAGGGCAGATCCTCCCACCTACCCTGGGTTGCCCAGGTGGGTCCCATCTTGTCCATGTGCAGCCCCTTGGCCACAGGTCATCTGCCCTGGTCAAACTCACATTTGGGATTCTTTGTCCAAGCAGCCAGTAAGGCCTCTCGGCAGTTGGCTTGCTCAGCCACAAGGGCTTTCAGAAGACTCTCTGTCCTGGGCTGCAGCCTATAGGTGGGGATGCAGGTTGTAGGGCATCACTGTGCCCAGAAGCTGTGGTATGGGGTGGGTACCACTGCCAGGCCAGCCTTACCTAGGACAGTGAAGGGTCTCCCTCTTCATGCTACGGGTGTTGGCCAAGGAGAAGGATCTAGACTCTATCACCCCTCCAACCCCATCTCCTCTCACACTTGAATCTGATCCCACCCTGGCTTTCCTCATCATCACTGAGTACTCCCACCCAGACTGCTTCTGTACATGCTGCTCATCCTACCTAGAACCTTCCTCCACATTTCTGCTTACAACCTTCCCTCCTCCCCATCTGCTCAGACTCCTTTGACCAATCCTACTCCACCAGATGCCTCATCTCCACCATCCTGCTCTGTCCCTTTGTAGCCCAGTTCCCACATGCCATCTGTACTAGTTATGTTCTCTTTGCTGTCATCTTCAACAGGGACAGGGTTGTGTCTGTATCCTAGCATGAGAACATGCCTGGCACAGAGCGGGGGGCTCAAGACTGTCTGCTGGGTCAAGGACCTGACTGGCAGGGGGCACCTGGCGCCATGCGCCCACCGACTCCCAGGGAATGCTGGTACATGTGCATGCCTGCCTGCTCCCTATGTGTCAAGCCCCCTGCCCTGTCTAGGATGCCAGCCTTAGGAAGGGGACGTTGTCTTCTTGGAGCTGGGTTACGGGCAGAAAGAAAGCAAAAGGGGGGGGGGGGCAAAGATAAGCAGAAGGTTGTTGGGATGGGGGTGAGTCTATGCTCAGCCGGCAGGCAGCCCCCAGGGCTCAGGTGTGCAGGATGCCTCCTGCTGACACCTGGAGCTCATAATGGGCTGACCAGGGTCTTCCTAAAACCTCTGACAGTGACCTTATTTGGAAAGAAGGTCTTTGCAGATATGATTACTTAAGAGAAGTTCATATTGGATTGGGTGAGCCCTAAATCCAATGACTGGGAGTCCTTATAAGAAGAGAAAACACAGAGAGACACAAGAACTTGAACAAAAAGGCAGACATCAGAGGAACGTGACCACAAGCCACGGAATGCTTGGATGCACCAGGAACAGGAGAGGCAGGAAGGGCCCTCTCCTAGAACATTTAGAGGGAGCACAGCCCTGCTGATACCTCGACTTCCAACTTCTGGCCTCTGGGGCTGTGAGAAACACACTTCTGTTGTTTTAAGCTGTTTGGTTGGTGGTACTTTGCTACAGCCGCCCCAAGGCACTAACACTGCATTGGCTCCCTTCACCCCCACCCGCTACCCTGATGCTCCCAAGGAAGCCTATACCTGGCCCACGTCTTCAGCATCGTGCTAGGGCTGGAGAGTAAACAGCCCCGGTAGGAGGCCAGCTTCTGGAAAACCTGAGGAGAGACCATGGGACAGGGTGAGGGATTCTGGCTCACTTTCTGCCCATGGTACCAGGCAAGGGGGTGAGGGAGCTCCTGGGCTGCCTACCTGCCCTTCCAGCAGAAACCGGGCAAAGTGCTTGTAACAGTCAATACCCTCTGGAAAATCCACCTGGACTGCAGGGAGCGGCCAGCCAACACGATCTGGAGGGACAGAGTCCATGAGCAAGGGGCTGGGGTGGGGGGGGTTCCCCAGATCCCCAGTCCTATTCCTGAGCCCCAGGTCCCACCCACCAAAGAGACAGAAGGCCTGAGGTGACATCACCTATGACATGCATTTCCAGGGCACATGGTGCGGAACCCAAGGCTGGCAGGAAGTCACCCTGACTCACAGAACACACTGGCCCGGTGACACAGCACCCGCCCCTTCTCTGGGCAGTAGACAGGGGGTGGCTCCTCCAGGGGCTTGTCAAACTGGCAGTAGGAAGGCAGCAGGACTGGGATCCACTGGACCTCCACGGCCGAAACGCCTGGGGGCCAGGAAGAGAAGGCCAGGGGTCACAGTGGGCACTGTGGCAGGGAAGAGGCCCAAGGTTCTTCCCCCGCAGGGTCCCAGTGACATAGCTGCAGTGGGTCAGGCAGGGGGCCAGCCGCCAGCCTGGCTACCTTTCATGTACATCTTGGTGGTCTCCATGATCTCCTGGTAGACCACAAACTCTGGGAGCTCTTTGAAAAGGACAGAACTGGGGTGGATGAAGACTGGGTCATCAAGAAGAGGGGTCTGCAGAGAGAAGAAGGGCAAGTATGAGTCCAGGAGATGCACAGACGCCAGGTGAGACTCACCCACAGGAATTCGATTAGGCACTCAGCTGGAGGGCAGGAGAGCATTTGGTCTCTGACGGCGTGGCCGTGTATGCATGTGTGCATATGTGTGCATGCATGTGTATGCGTGTGCATGCATGCACATGGATACACATGGGGCGGCCCTGTATGAGCAGTACCACCCACTGCTCTGCAGAGCCAAGCTGCCAAGTGGATGAAGCAGAACAACGGGATGGCACGTGAGAGAAACACAAACCACTATTGTGAAATGTCCCAAGCAGACAAATCCACACATGTCTGTGTGGATTCACAGGGTGGGGAGATGAGCAGAAAATGGGGAGCCACTGCTAGGGGGCATGGATGTTTTTTGGGGGAGAATGAAGATGCTCTGAAGCCTACTGTGGGGATGGTCACATGGCTCCATAGAGATGGAAAACCACTGATTGGACACCTTAAAAAGGTGAATTTACAGTATCCGATTTCTCGTTCAATGTAGTTACAAAAATAAAGTTGGGGGCAAAGCTAAGGAATATTCACAAAGGAATATGTGAACCCATCATACACCCCACCCTGCTCCCTGACGTGGCCTTTCCTGTGGGTGAGGAGGATGTGGCTCCCGGCAGCCCCTCGCCAGTGATGTGGAGTGCCTAGGTGGGCAGGCCCTGAGACAGCTGGGGAGGGCAGGGTGGTGGGGAGGCTGGTACGGCCACCTGCCCACACACCCGCGCGTCCTGGGGCCAACCTTGTAGGCATTCTTCCACTTGTCGTCCAACAGGTCCTCACTCTGGACCCTGCGGGCCAGGTGGTCACCCAGGCCGGCCGCCACAATCTGCCGCAGGTAGGTCACCTGGCTCTCGGAAGGCGGCTGCATCTTGGGGTCCATGTAGAGCCCAGCCTCAGGGCACACGGTATTGACTGTGGGGAGAGCCAAGTGTGACAACAGCAGTGGTAGGGACAGTGAGGCCTGGGGCTGCCCCTGCCCTGACCTTCTGGAAGGGCTCGCACCACTGAATGTGGAGCTCCGGGCTTACTCTGCCTCTTCTCCACCAAGGCCACCAGAACCCTCTGCAGGGCACAGCTAGCTGCATGCCCCAAACCTTCGTCCTTCTCTTCCTTAGAACAAAGCCCCAGTTCAGTTTCTTAGTGGGCAGCAGAGCGAGCTGTTAGGAAAGAGCCTGCTGGGCCCACACAAGACCTCCTCGCTGGCCCCAGTGCAGGACCTTGCATGCTTGGAAGGGACCCGATGAGTGGGTCATCCCCCAGTGTGGACAGCAGAGCGACGCCATCTACGCGGCTGGCGGGAGTCACCTGTGCCACGGAACCAGGCGTGAGCTCAGGCCAGGCCTCCCCACTCTGCATGGGACGAGGACGAGGGCCTGAAGCTGTGCAGATTCCTTGGAGGACAAGAAAGGAGAAGGGGGCTCTGGGTCCTGCAGCTTGGAGGGGGGTGTGGCAGGGAGGAGGAGGATCAGAATCTGGAAGCAGGGCTGGCAGGGGGCGGATGGTTTCTGTTCTGAAGTTTGCTCCCTAAACCTCCTCTGTGTTTTCTACAAACCTTCAGCAAAACATATGTTTAACATAAAGAGAAAAAAAAACTAAGACATAGTAAGAAAGTAGCCTCCAGTGCCTGCCAGAGCCCCTGCCCCCTGCCCTCCCCACCCAGGCCTGGTCTCCAGCAGCCCAGCTCAGGGGCAGAAAGTAGGGGACTGAACTAACAGCTGCTCCCTTACTCCCAAAAGGGGCCCTCCACTTGGCCGAGGTGCAAGGGAGAGGGGAACCCCAGGATGAGACTATGGAGGGCTGCGGGGAAGCAGATGTGGCAAAGAGCAGGTACAGGCCGATCCTGGGGACAGAGAGTGATGAAGAGGGGATCCTTCATTACCAAGGAAAAGATGAGACCGAGGAATAGCCTGATGAGAGACAGGGGGCATGTTACCCCCTCTGTTGCTGGGTATGGCCAAGAGGCACTCAGTACTGGTTTTGGGGTACAAGTAATTCTCAGTGAGTAGGTGAATTTGCAAATGGAATCCATGGGTAACAGGGATTAATGGAATGTGGTTAACATCGCTCAAATCAACCTGAATCACTGAAACGGTCAAGTTCTCCACCGGGTGTTGCCTGAGAGGGCCTGGGGAGCCCCCAGAGGCTGGCATCAGGGGGTGGGGGGGTGGATGGTACCTGCAGTGGTCAGCTGGCCCCGCAGGCGCCGGATCTCCATCATGGCCTTGTACCGAAGCCCGTTGGCCTCACAGAACTGGGGTGAGCGGCCAGAGTACTCACAGGCTCCCACGGCACCTGTGGATGAGGGGTACACTCACTTGCCGCCCTGCCCCAGCCTGCCTGACCGCCACCCCTCCATGCCACACCTGACACACACCCAGCAGCACCATGATGTCTCCGAGTTTGAGAGAGGCACCTTGCCCTGCCCAGATCCTCTTCATCTGGGCCACCCGGGCCCGCTTGTCCTTTAGCTGGCCCAGCTCCTCATCACTGGCGGCAGGTCTGCAAACACACACACACACACACCCCCTGAGCTGCTGCCTGGCTGCCCTCCGGGTGGTGGGGGCAGGGAACACATTAGTTAATCAGGGCAAGCTCAGAGGCTTAGAGGCAGAGAAAATGCCTGGGGGAGCCACTGACTAACACGATTAAGGTCTTAGGCCCATAATTTACCACCAACAGCCTATGAGATTAAAACAGTGCATGCCTAACCCGACCACTGACCGCCTTTCCACATATAAAGACTGATGTTAAGAATCCAATAAACAAGTAACATCTTACACATCTATACTTAAAAGTGACAACAAGAAACCTTTACATCTGGGATCCCTGGGTGGCGCAGTGGTTTGGCGCCTGCCTTTGGCCCAGGGCGCGATCCTGGAGACCCGGGATCGAATCCCACATCGGGCTCCCGGTGCATGGAGCCTGCTTCTCCCTCTGCCTGTGTCTCTGCCTCTCTCTCTCTCTCTCTGTGACTATCATAAATAAAATAAAAATAATAAATAAAATTGCAACATCCTTCCATTAAAAAAAAAAAAAAAAAAAGAAACCTTTACATCCACCGAGTGTGGCCTGAATTATCTCATTACTATCATGGTTCCCCAAACCTCAAAGAGCCGACATCTAGGTTAATGTATGCGTCAGGCATGATTTGGAGCCCTTTGCTTGTGTTAATGACTTTCACCCTGACAACTCAGTTATTATTAATTAATATCTCACCCTCATTTTCCGGATGTGAAAGATAAGGAACAGGAGATAAAGTCGCCTCCCTGAAGCCACAGTTTGGAAGTGGCGGGAGGAGGATCTGAACCCAGGCACTGTGGCCCAGAACCTGGGTTCTTAGCCAGTGTACAATCAGTACTGCTCCAGAAGTGAAGACAGAGCTCTTCAGGGATCAGAATGCTGCTGGGCTCAGGAAGGACCAGCACGTGCACGAAGTCACTCAACACACCAGCGACCCCACCCCGGAGGTCGGGCTCCCAGTCATCGCTCAGCACAGGGGCCCCTTGTGGCCTGTGCCGAGCCCCCCAGTGCCCACCTGTCCAGCTCCTCGAACAGCTCCCGGACTGTCATGGCAGCCACAATGGTGATGGCGTAGGGCAGGCAGCCGTGTTGCCTGCTCAGTGCCAGCATCTTGGCGTAGCGGGGTGCCACAGGGAACGTGGCCATGGTCCTGCCCAGTGCAGTGATGGGGCAGCCCAGCCAGGACCTCTGCAGCTGCTTCACGCTGGAGGAAGAGGTGTGCGGTGGGGGCGTCACGGCTATGCGGCCCTGGTGCTCAGGTCAGCTCAGGAGTGGGAGGGCAGAGCACGGGCTGCGAACTGGGCTGTCTGCTACCCCGACCCCCGCCCTACTCACCTTTCTGTTTTCTGGGGCGCCTGCAGGGCACCCAGCGCAATCAACAGCTCCTCAGCGGCGATGAGGGCCTCCACAGACGGAGGGGTTGGAAAAGGAAAGTTGATGACCTGGGCAGGGGGAGACGTGGCAGGAGGCAGCCATGAATGCAGAGAAGCAAGTATGGGGACCCCTAAGGGTCATCCAGGCCAGGCCTGGTGGGAGGACGGCGCTCCTGCACCTGTCCTAAGACCACTCACACAATTGGACACTCAGAAAGGAGCCCTGGGCACTTTCCTGGTCTGTAAGCCAGGGGAACCCCAAAAGTCCCATTCCTTCATTTATGCACACAATCCACACACTCAAAAGCATGTACTGAGCACCTAATGTGTGCCGGGGGCTGTTCCTGGGCAACAGAGATCAAGAAAGCCCAAGATGAGGGCTCTGCCTCTCCTGAGCATGCATGTAACAGGAAGACCCCCCCACTCCCAGGGAGTCAGCATGGAGCAAACAGGAGGAAATGTGCCCGCACAACAACACGGTGAGGAGACAGAGGGACTGGGCTCAGGAATGGTGGCACCTGAGTGACTGACTCACAAAAAGTGTCTGGTAAGTGTGTATACACCGACGTTCACAGTGGCTCTGCCCCTAACGGCCGGAGGTGGAGACAACACAGGTGGCTACCGACAGAGGAATGGCCAGACAGAATGTGGCCCGGCCCCAAGATGGAGCATTACTTGGCCAGAAAAACGAAGGAAGTACTGAAACATGCCACGAGGGATGTGAGCCTTGAAGGCATTTATAGAATAATTCCATTTCTAAGAACGAAAATAGATAAAGCCACAGAGACTTTAGGGTCGGGGAGGAAGGAATGGGAATGACGAGTGATGGGCCCAGGGACTCTCTCTGCTGGTACTCCCCTCCCCATGGAGAAGAAAGCAGGTGACCCCTGGACAGGGGCAAAGTGAGGACACTCTCGTGCCAGGCAGATGACTGTGGCAAAAGAACATTCTGTGAGCCCCAGGAAAACGGCAGCCCTCTGTGCAGTGGGCAGGCCCTCTGGCTGTTCAAGGGGTATAGCCCTGGCAAGTGGGAGGCCCCAGGGCCCAGGGCCAGCACAGCAAGGCTCAGCCCTGGGCTCCCTGCATTTGGAAGCCAGCCCACATGGGGCTGTAGCTGCCGCAACAGAATGGGACACAGAGCAATGGGAGCTCAGGGGGTGCGGGCAGGGCTGGGGCCAGGGTGATGGGGGCTCAGTGGGGTATAGGCAGGGCTGGGGCCACCGCTGACCTTTTCAATGTTGAGTGCTTTCATTTGAAGGATCAAGTCTTCGACTGGCCGCCTGGTGATTTCAGGAGGAGGAAACTGCTCAAAGTCACTGAAAACCGCAGATGAATAGAGCCTGGGCCCAGAGAGGCACCAAAGATAACAGAATTATTTTATAAACAAATAAAAGAGGAACTCAGCCAAGCTACCTGGCACTGGATGTTCACTCAGCCACAGACCCTCCTCCTGCCTTGTTTCCCTCTCTCAAGGACCAGGCTAAGCAGTTGCCCCCTCAGGGCAGGGCAGAGGTCTCAGATGCCATGTGGGGGATGGAGAGCAGCACCTGGCACTCCATCGCCAGCAAACTGCAACCATTGTCACTTCTCACTAGTTTTCTTTGCACGATTTCTCACTCTCCTTTTTTCGTAATTTAAAACAATTATCAGGGATCCCTAGGTGGCGCAGCGGTTTGGCGCCTGCCTTCGGCCTAGGGCGCTATCCTGGAGACCCGGGATCGAATCCCACGTCGGGCTCCCGGTGCATGGAGCCTGCTTCTCCCTCTGCCTGTGTCTCTGCCTCTCTCTCTCTCTCTCTCTCTCTGTGACTATCATAAATAAATAAAAAAAAAAAAATTAAAAAAAAAATTAAAAAAAAAAAATAAAAAAAAAATAAAACAATTATCAACAAAACCAGCAATAAACCTATCAAAAATGAGTATAAGGATACAGATTGGGAGAAATTATTTGCCAATGGCACCTCTGATATGGATCTAATATCCAGATTAGGAAAGAACTCTTTCAACTCAACAATAAAAAAGAAATAACCCTGTTAAAAAATAAGCAAGAGATCTGAAAAAGCATTTCTCCAAAGAACACAGATGAGTGACCAACAAACACAGGAGAAAATGCTCAGGGTCATTAGCCATCAGGGAAATGCAAACCAGAAGCCCAGCGAGCCACCACAGCACACTTCCAGTTAAAAAAAATAAAAAAATAAAAAAGGAAAAGTTAACAGGTACCGTGAAGAATGCAGGAAATTGGAACCTCCTGTGGCTCAGAGTGCCACACAGCAGAGTCATTGCAGTAAACAGTGGCCATGTGACCCAGCAGCCCCTCCCCGGGGACAGACCTGGGAGGTGGAGACACATGTCCAAGAGTGGGGACAGGAAGCAGGGATGTGGGTCTCTTTCGGGGTGACGAGAATGTTGGCAACAGGCTGTGGCAATGCTGTTCTGAGGACACTGAAGACCACAGAACTGCAGGCTTCAAAATGGTGACATTTTTTGTAGATTAATTTCACCTCCATGAAGCCGTCACAAAATAAAATGGAAACAAAGCTGCTGAAGTGTCTACTTTGGGGTCAGAATAAAGAACAGGAGTGTCTGAGAGCCAACGAAGCCCTGCAGAGTACCCCAAGGACCGTCTCCAGCCAACAGCACTCCCTGCAGACAGAGGAGGGGACCCCCTTTCCTTGCTCCTTGCTGGAAAGCTGCACAGTGACCCCAACATCACTGGAGAGGCCCAAGGAACTCCACCTGTAGCAGTGGCCTGGCTCTGTCCGGCCTGCTCGGCCCGCCCGCTGATCAGCTGAGGCCTGTGACACCCAGGTGACTCGGAAGGAGGAGACGCCAGTGACACGATCATAGTGCCGCTTCTTGACCTTCCCACAGTCCACCACGTATTTGATGCCCGGGATGGTGAGGGACGTCTCGGCCACATTGGTGGCTACAACACACAGCCGTGTACCCTCTGGGGGAGGTTGGAAGACCTGGGATTGTTGGGGAGGAAAGTAGCCAAGAAGCACCAGAATCAGGAATTTGTGGGACAGACATGGCATAGGGGTGGGGGGTGGGGGGCAAAGCCAGGAATTTTCTCATGATCCTAGAGAAGTCAGTTAGGCTGGGGGGTGGGGGGGCCAGAAGGGGCAAAGGTGACAAGCCCTCCCCTTGCCTCGGGCCACAACAACCTGCATAAATGCAAGGAAGTGTTCCTCTCCAGAGATCCCAATACCCTCTCAAAACTGGGGGTGCTGATCAAACTGCTGATGACAAGGACAACCCTGGACTTGCCCTGCCTTTATCCTGCCGCTCTTAGGAGGTGCCCCCACGAGGCAAGTTGGCCCCCGCCAGCCAAACATCCACCAAGCACCCACCCCAGACTCCACCCTGGTACCTGCGCTTGCTTCTCTGGGGCCAGCAAAGAGTAGAGCGGGAGCACATGGAGGGGGAGCGAGGCATCAGGCTTCTCACCTGCAGGGAAAGCAGAAGCCTGCTGGCACTCCCAAACAACCACGGCGGGAGCCCCCCTCAGGCTGTCCAGCACCCCCTAACCTGTCCTGCCTGCTGCCAGGGGCCTCTGCCCTTGGGACCAGTACAGTGGGTGAGCACCATCTGGGTCAGAGTCTGAGAGGCTCCTGAAGGCTCTTCCTGCCCCACTATCCTGACCCAGGTGGGAAATGCCTGCCACGCTATACAATCTCCTATGCAATCTCCTTCTCAGAGGTCTGGCTGCGAGTCCTACTGCCTGCTGGATGCCTTTCGGGTGACCCATGAGGGCCTGGACCATCTCTGAACAGGGGGCCCTAGAACTGGGCAACCCTCCCAGCCAGCCCTGAGGCCTGCATTTACCCAGCAAAGCTGAGTGCTCCCATTACAATTAACACTACCAAATATCTGAGGGTCTACTCTGCCAGGCAGTTGCTCAGCAAACAGCAGGCACAAAGTGGCCAGGAAGCCTGGCTCCCTTGAGGCTCAGGACAAAGAAGTCTGGGCCTAACAACAGGGGCTGGCACATAGCAGGCACTCAACAGACACCTGTCGAATGAATGACTGAAGGAGCATGACGGGGGTCCCTGCCCATGCCACACCTCCATCTGTTCCGTCGTCCCCCAAGTCTAGGTCAAGGTCGGAGCCCAGAGCCGCCTCTTCTTCCTCATCCATCTCTGCCTCCCTATCCTCGTCGCCTTCGCCTGCTGGCAACACCGAGTAGCTGTCCAAACTGATCTGGGGCAACATCTATGGCAAACAAGACACGAGAACCATGGATGTGGGCCACAAAGCAGGAAAGACAATTGCGTTCAAGCATGAGACCCTGCTCCCCCTCCTCCCGCAAGCCACATGGCCTTGGGCAGCTCTGGCAACTGTCTTTGTCATAGGGACAACCATAGGACTCATCTCACGTGGCCACAGGGCTGCTGTGAGGACCCAGTCAACACTTGGGAGGCATTTAGAGCATCACCTGGCAGGTCCTCAACACAGCGGGTGCAGGGGGAGGGTGTTAGTGACCTCCAAGTAAGGATGCATTACCCACAGATCTACGACATTATGGGGATGCCTGGGGGAGAATGCTCCCCTCTTTGGTTGTCCAGCCAACACCAGGGACCCCGTGCTCTGGTTCTCCCTGCCCTCCCAGAGATCCTCATAGGCCCAGCTCAGGTGTTGA
Organism: Canis lupus baileyi; assembly: GCF_048164855.1. NCBI lineage: Eukaryota > Metazoa > Chordata > Mammalia > Carnivora > Canidae > Canis > Canis lupus. Next base: position 11,482,680 of record NC_132864.1, on the reverse strand, counting down.
AGGCCGGCCTTCCAGAAGCTTCTTCTTGGCCCATAGGCCCTCCTGCAGCTTCTGGAGCAGCACTATCCAAGGGAACTTCCTTCCATGGTAGGAATGTTCAGGGCCATGCTGCCCAATACAGTCATGAGTAGCCCCAGCTACTGAGCACCTGAAATGTGTCTGATACAACCAAGGAACTGAATTTTAGTTTGTTTAAACTGAATTTGCATCTACACAGCTACATGGGGCTGTTGGCCACCATAGACACAAGGGTGTAAGAGCCCCGAGCTGCCCCCTACCCCACAAGCCTCTACACACCGCTGCCTGGGCCTTCTTCACCCTTGTCCTGGATTTCTTAAACTTGCGCATCTCCTCTACTGAATCTTCTTGATCTTCTTTTTCTGCAAGAGAAGCAGAGTCAGAAGGAAGACCTCTTGAGACCAGGCTCAGGCTATGAGGACTCTGTTCTTCACTGTCCACAGTAAGGCTGCTGTAGTGCTAGCCATTCCTTGGGGGGAACTGCAGGGCAGGGAAGGGCGCCAGGCTCTCATGTGCGGGGGCTCTGGGGCCAAGGCTGACCACCCGCCACCTCCCAGGGCCAGGTGCTGCCAGGTTACCTGGGGGCCTGCGTCTGGTGTGCGGGAAGGCTCTCCTCAGCCTGCGGCACAGTGCGTGCACCTCTGCCTGCCCCGTCAGGAACACCAGGATGCCACCTGCAGAAAGAACGAGACCCCTCACTATCCCTTCATTCATGGGGAAAACATCGACTTAACAACAAGCATCTGTGAAAAGCCAGGAGTGAGGGGCAGGGCCGGGGACAGCAGGACTGAGAAACCTGGGTGAGCAGTGGGCAGCTTCCACCCAGACTGAGGACGTGTGACGGGGAACTGGACAGACCTCCTGCGTGACCTGGCTGCACGACTCCTGGGAAAGGGGGACACAACCCAAAACCTGAACACAGACCTCATGGCAGCTCTATTCACAACAGCCAAGGGGTGGAAGCAACCCAAGCACCCATCAACTGGTGGATGAACAGGCGGTAGTCTCTCCACACAGCAGAATAGGATGCAGCCATTACCAGGGGCAAAGAACTGGACACCAGGCACAATGTGGCTGTGCCTTGAAAGCGAGGTGTCACGTGAAAGAAGCCAGGCAGAAAGCCCACATGGTACGGGAATCCTTCTGTATGAAACGTCTGGGATAAACAAACGTGTAGAGACAGAAAGTCGAACGGTAGGGCCCAAGGGAGAGTCAGCGTTTAACAGGGACAGACTTCGTGGTGACAAAAATGCTCTGCAGAGGGATGTTGAGGACAGGTCACAGCATGGGTGCGCCCCAGGGGTACTGTGGGTCTTCTTCTGGACCATCCCAATGCAGCGAGCGTCACGATAAAGTGAGTTACACGAAAGCCTGCTGAAAGTTACATTTACGCTGAGCTGTAATCTATTGTGTGCAACAGCATGGTGTCTAAAAAGCAACTCCTATATCTGAGCTTTCAGCAGGTTGTAATTACTGATTACAGATCACCAACACATCAATGAAAAAGTTTAAAATACTGTGAGAATTACCGGGACGTGACAGACACATGAAGTGAGTTAGTGCTGCTGGAAAAACGGCACTGACAGACTTGTTTGGCGCAGAGAGATGCCCACAAACCTTCAATTTGTAAAATGAATGCAGTATGCACGAAGGACAATAAAGCCAAGCACAGCAAACGAGGCATGCCTATACCATGAATGTACGAAGGCCACTGAACTACATGCTTACAAACGGTTAGAGTGGTGAAGCTTGTGTTATGGACATCCCACCATCAGGGAAGAGCCAGAGGAAGGAGGGGAAAGAGGTCCAGCCTTTCTTGTCCCCAGGGCCTCACCTGCTGGCAACATGCGGTGGATCTTGCAGACCTTCCGGAAGCACTCGCCACTGTAGTCTTCTAGTGGGGTCCGCTTGTTGAAGTGCACTGTCACTGGGAACTGCCTGGACTCCACCTGAGACACATGCCCAAGAAGGCACCGAGCTGAGCCTCCCCCTGCCCTGGCCTTTTGTACCTCTGAGCTCTTAACTCAGTGCGAGCAGCTCCCTAACGCCTCCCCCCGCCACTCACTCTCAGGTGGGCACACCCCCAGCCCCCAGCCTCCATCAGCAGGCAGGGCCTCCCCAGAGCTCGGCTTCCTCACAACTAGGAGTCCCACTGTCTATCCTATTAGGCCCTGCCTCCCCTGGCCAGCCCAAGGCACTACCTTGATGACTGGGGGCGGCTGGGGGAAGAGCCGCTGGTTTTGCGTGAAGTCCTCCACCCGCAGCGTGGCCGACATGATGAGCAGCTTCAGCGGCAGGTGCCTCTGTGGGATGACAGACCCGGTGACAGAGGGAAGGGCAGTAGCTTCCAAGGTTAGACCCACGATTTCAATGGGTGGAGTGATAAAGGGCTTGTTCATATGGAGAGCCACAGTCGAGCACTGGCCCAGGGGATCCTGTTCTCGGAGATCATCCCACAGCAGCAGGTGGGTGCGGGCAGAGGGAGTCCAAGCTTTTGATGGGGGGATAGGAGCCCTGGCTGTGGCTCGCATGGGGTTCCCTGGCTGCTCTCTACAACTTGCCCTACCTTTGCCCGGAGAGACACGATGCGGGACAGGAGGCCAATGAGGATATCCGTGTACACGCTCCTCTCGTGGGCTTCGTCGATGAGCACCACCTTGTATCTAAGCAGCAGGAAATCCTGGGGAGGGGGTAGTGTGGTGAGGTCTGCTGGCCCAGGCCCAAGCCACTCCAAGGTCACCCGCACCCCAAAACTCCCCCTCCAGGAGCCCCTTTCATAGCTGGCATGGATCCTGGAGCACTTGGTCAGGGGGAACCCTGGTCTGTGACCTCAGGCAAGTTACTCATCTCTTCCGGGCCGGTTCTCCACCTGTTAGATGGGGCAATGGGACCCACCTGACAGGATCACAGTCAGATTTCCATGACAATTACAATCTGTAAAGTGCATAGCAGAGGGCCTGGGGCTAGGGCCTTGCAGAGAAATTGCTGGAAGAAGGGCAGCTACCATGTATTAGAGCCAAGCTACCAAATCCAGACACCTGTAGGGCAGGGAGGGTAGGCAGGAAACAGAAATGAGGTGGTGGCAGGTGGGACCGAGGGCAATCAGACAGTGTACATCATACAGAAAGGAGCCATACTCAGCCATGTTGGGTGGTCCCGGGTGTCCCTGGCTGGTGTCATGGTAGAGGAGATAGGCATCACATCTGCCCTCCCCAGAGGTCCCTGCCCAGGTGGATGTCACACAGCCAGCAAGGAGTGGTATGCATGTGACTAATGCACAAAGTCTGTGAACCAAACCATAATAACGAGTTCACATTTAAAGAGCACCTGCTAGGTGCCAGGCTAAGGTGCCTTCATGCATCATGAAATTTTTGCTTCAAAACAAATATATGAGAAAAGTACAGGCATGCAGACCAAGAAGCTAAGGCTCAGAGAAGTGAAGTAACTTGCCCAAGGTCACATAGTAGCACCGTGTGTCAGCGGCTGGCAAGCCAACTGCTCACCTCCAGGTGCCATGTGAACTCCCCACCCCATGCTCATCAGCCTTGCTTTGTGACAGAAGATGAGGGACCAACCTTCTGGATTTCTTTCAGCAATACACCATCCGTCATGAACTTGATTCTGGTCTCTTCAGTCACGTTTCCTTCGTATCGGATCTGATAGGAGACGACCCTGCGGAGATAGGCTCCAGCTCAGGCAGGCAAGGACCTGACCTGCTGCAGCCACGAGGCCACACCAAGGCCAGAGCTGAGGCCTGGCCCAGCAGCTCTCCCCACATAGCACAGACATTGCCCGGCCCGTTCTGTCGCCAACGTGACGCAGAGGGGCTGTCGCAGCCCTCCAAAAGATAGATCTACCAAACATGGTAGATTTGGCTGGAGGTTAATTCAAACAACCAACTCTGAAAACCTTTCAGAGAAGAGCATGGACAGGACGACACTGCAGAGTTTCACAAGTTTTAGTTGTGGTAAGGGTGCTAAAATTGCTTTATAGGGGTCCCTGGGTGGCGCAGCGGTTTAGCGCCTGCCTTTGGCCCAGGGCGCGATCCTGGAGACCCGGGATCGAATCCCACGTCAGGCTCCCGGTGCATGGAGCCTGCTTCTCCCTCTGCCTATGTCTCTGCCTCTCTCTCTCTCTCTCTCTGTGTGACTATCATAAAAATTAAAAAATAATAAAATAAAATAAAATTGCTTTATAGATTCCTTATCTTAAAAAATAAAATTTTCTTGATCTCTCAGCCCCACACTGTGGAACCTTGAGGATAAACTTCTCTGAAGCCAGCACTGGCTTCTAAACCCCCAGGGGTTGGGGGAGGTGGGGGGCACAGTTGCATGACTTGACAATTGTTGAAACTTGGTTTTAGGTCCATGGGAGCTCATTCACTAGTCTTTTTTTTTTTCCCCCAAAGATTTTATTTATTTATTCATGAGAGATACAGAGAGAGAAGCAGAGACACAGGCATGGGGAGAAGCAGGTCCCATGCAGGGAGCCCAATGTGGGACTCGATACCAGACTCCAGGATCACGCCTTGGGCCAAAGGCAGATGCTAAGCCGCTGAGCCACCCAGGGATCCCTTCACTAGTCTTTCTACTTTCATCTGTGCTTAAAATTTCCACAATAAAAAGTTAAAAAGGATGACAAAATACTGCGGTTTTGTACATATTGTTATTTTCAATATATACCATTAAATGCACCAGGAAAGACACAGAATGAACCATTTCTTTTTTTTTTTTTTTTTTTTTTTTTTTTTTTAGAATGAACCATTTCTATAACCATTCCTCTCAGAGAGGAATACAGAGAGACACACACAGATGTTTATCTGTGCCTATGACTGTCTAGAAGGATCCACAGGAAACACACTCGGGGTCCCTTGCTGCACCTAACATGCAAACAGAACATGCCTCCTCCACTCACATGCCAGTCCCAGGAGGGGCCAGGTGCACAGCAAGTGATGACCCGCAAACATTCAGTAACAAGACAGATAAAGGAAACTCTATGTTCTTCTGTGCTATCTCAGTTGCAGACCATACTGGACATGCCACCGCTTGGAAACTGAATACCATAATCTTGCCTGGGGCCCAGACACATGCATTACAAACACAGCCCCAAGCCATTCTCAAGCAGGTGCTGTACTTGCTCTGCTGTGCTTCAAAGTCCTGCAGCCTGAATGCCAGCAGAGGATCTGCACTCAGGGACCTTGCCTAAGCTACCTTGCCACTGCCGAGCAATGCCTACCTGCATCTGGCTGCCTGCTGCCCTGCTCTGCCCCCAGGTCCCTGTATGGGTCACGGTCTCCTAGTGCACTGTGCAAGAAGTGAGCCCAAGCGCCCAGCTGCCTTGCCTTGCTCTGTGGCCCCCTCCCCAGGACGGTCCTGTTGTCCAGAGTGTGGGAAGCCCTCTTGCATGGTGCAGAAGCAACACTCCCACCAAGCACCCTTGGAACAGACAGGGCCCAGCTGCTCAGCACGTGCCAGACAGCTGGCCCCTGGGCAAGTCCAGAGTACCACCCTCACCCCTCCTCCAGGAGGCAGAGCCCTCACCGCTGTGACAGATTCATCTCCTTGGCCACTCGCTGGGACATGGCCACAGCAGCGACTCGCCGGGGCTCTGTGATGCCAATGATGCTGTTGTCACTGGGGGAGGGAGAACACAACACATAAGCAGTACTTGGCCCCACTTGTCCATCCCACAGTCACACGTGGTTCCATGTCAGGATCCAGGGGTGATGGAACATGCGCCAGGCAAGGAGCCCCTGAACAGCAAAAGGGAATGACCTGTGGGTCAGCACAGAGACACTTTGGGGTCACAGCCTACCAGGAAAGACACAAGCAGAAACTAGGCAGCTGCTGACAGAAGGGGACCCGGGTGGAGTTCGCCCACAGCCAGCCGAGCACAGGCCCGATTCTAGGCTGTGCAGAAAACAGTTAACATAGCAGGCCTGGGGCTGCTCTCTTTAGAAAGGTTTGCTTGCTGGGTTGGTGGTGGCTGGCATCTGGGATCTGAATTTGGGAGAGTTCCTGGTCATGTGCCTGGACCGTCTGTATAGTGTGGCTGATGCTGACCACTTGCTTCCCTTCTGGGCACCTGGGACTGGGGCAGGTACTAGGGAGAGGGTGCCTAGGTGACCTCAATGGACACATTGGGAGCTCCGTCTCTACTGGGCTTCCCTGGTGACAACACTTCACTCGGTTGTCACAACGTGCTGCTTCCATGTGACTCTCCCAGGAGAGGGCTCTGGAAGCCTGTGATTGATTCTCCCAGACTTCACCCCACGTACCTCTCCCCTTTGCTAGTTGTATTTTGTGCTTTTTGTTCTAAGTCACACTTGTGTACAATTACATGCTGAATCCCATGAACCTTCCCGGCAGATCGATGTACCTGGGGTAGTCCCCAAGATGCACACAGGTCAACAGGAAGGGACATTAGTTAATGCATCACCCCACATGCCAGGGACTGATCTAATAAGCATTTTACACAAATTTCCTCATTCACCTACATAACGCATGAAGTAGGTACAAAGGCTATCCTTATCTCACAGCTGAGGAAACAGGCCAAGAGAGGTTAAGCAACTTGCTCAAAGCCACACAGGATATGAACAGCATATGATCCCAGCAATAGATCCCTGGGAGCTCATGTTAGGGGATCGCACCTTCACCGTCACCCAAGGGACCTGCAGAGGACCCCGTGGCCAGCCCCCACCTGCTGTAGCCTGCTTCGTAGAGAAACTGCGGCACCTGTGTGGTCTTCCCACTGCCAGTCTCACCACACACAATGACGATGGGGTGCTCGGCCACTGCCTCCATGATCACTTGTTCTTCAGCGAGAATTGGGAGCTTTAGCCGTTCTTCCTGGCAAAAGAGATGGAGTCAGTGTTCAGGCAATTAGGGGTGGGGGGTGGGGGTGGGGGAGTCCCTTCCAAAATGGCAGAGGAGATCAGCGAGACTGTCAAGGGTGACATGGTGTCTGTAGAGGCTCCAGTGGGCATGTGGATGCCATGAGCCTTCCCAGCAAATCAATGAAGCCCTGCCAGCTAAGGACAGGGACAGAGACCCATAGCCCACAGGAGACATAGGCAGGGTCCTTCAGTGTCAGGGTAGATATCCTTGGGACAGCTTGGCTGGTGCAGAGGAGTCTCAGCTTTTTTTTTTTTTTTAAAGATTTTATTTATTCACCAGAGACACACAGAGAGAGAGAGAGGGACCGAGACAGGCAGAGGGAGAAGCAGGCTCCATTCAGGAAGCCTGACACGGGACTCAATCCTGGGTCTACGGGATCACGCCTTAGGCTGAAGGTGGCGGCTAAACCGCTGAGCCACCCAGGCTGCCCAGAGTCTCAGCTACTTCAGAGAGTGACGTGGATGGGGTTTATGTTTATATATGATCACTCCAGTAAATAACCTGGTGTAATTTTATACAAGTCGAGGATGTGCAACCACAACCCAGCAATTCTTCTCCTAGACACATACTCTGGAACAGTGACTTTCTTTTTTTAAGATTTTATTTACTTATTTATTTGAGACAGAATGCATGAGCTAGTGCACATGCATGGGTGGGAGAGGGAGAGGAATAAGCAGACTCCCTGCTGAGTGCGGAGCAGGTTGCAGGGCTTGATCCCACAAACCTGGGATCATGACCTGAGCCGAAAGCAAGAATCGGATGCTTAACCAACTGAGCCATCCAGGCGCCCCCAGAGCAGTGACTTTCTAAGGCTTTTTCCTACAAACCACACATACAGCACTCAGTACATACATGTGCACACATGCCACGCACATACAGTTGACCCTTGAAAGACACAACTTGGGTTTAAACTGTATGGGACTAAAAAGTAAAGAAAGAAAGAAAAGAAAGAAAAGAAAGAAAAAAGAAAGGAAAGAAAGGAAAGAAAGAAAGAAATTAAATAAACTGTATGGGATTACTTCCTTATATGCGGAATTTTTTCTATAAATATAGAACTAGGGGCACCTGGCTGGCTCAGTCAGTAGAGCATCTGACACTTGATCTCATGGGTTTGAGCCCCACAATCGGCATAGAGATTACTTAAAAAAAAAAGTACAAAACTATAAATGTATTTTCTTCTCCTTATGATTTCTTCTTTTAAGATTTTATTTATCTATTCATGAGACACACAGAGAGAGGCAGAGACACAGGCAGAGAGAGAAGCAGGCTCCCTGCAAGAAGCCTGATGCGGAATTCGATCCCAGACCTCAGGATCACACCCTGAGCCCAAGGCAGACGCCCAACTGCTGAGCCACCCAGGCGTTTCTCCTTATGACTTCCTTGAGAACATCTTCTTTTCTCTAGCATTATTGTAAAAATATGGTATATGATACACAAAACATACAAAATGCGCATCAATTGTTTCTTGTTATTGATAAGGCTTCCGGTTAGCAGTAGGCTATTTGTAGTTAACTTGGGGAGTCAAAAGTTACATGTGAGTTTCTGACTGCATGGGGAGTCAGTGCCCCAACCCCTGTGCTGTTCAAGTTAACTGTATTATTTCGTGGAGAGGTTTTTTTTTTTTTTTTTTTTTAAAGATTTTATTTATTTATTCATAGACAGAGAGAGAGAGAGAGAGAGGCAGAGACACAGGCAGAGGGAGAAGCAGGATCCATGCAGGGAGCCCGATGTGGGACTCGATCCTGGGTCCCCAGGATCACACCCCAGGCTGCGGGCGGCGCCAAACCGCTGTGCCACCGGGGCTGCCTCTGGAGAGGTTTTATGAACCACTGCTCACCTTCATCATGGGGAAGCAAGCTAATGGGCTCATCTAAAACATTCTATTCTGGGTGGCTCAGCAGTTTAGTGCCTGCCTATGGCCCAGGGCGTGATCCTGGAGTCCCGGGATCGAGTCCCACATCGGGCTCCGTGCATGTAACCTGCTTCTCCCTCTGTCTCTCTCTGTGTGTCTTTCATGAATAAAAAAAAAAAAAAAAAAAAAAAAAAAGATTCTCTCTCTCCATCTCCCTCACCACTGCTTGAACACTCTCAATAAAAGTCAGCTGCCCTAACTATATATAAACACATAATTGTACATGTAACAGAAACCACAGTTTCAATAAGTAGTACTTATTTTTACCTAGAACACTGCACTGATATTTTCTTTTGTCTTCCCATTAAAAAACGAAAAGGAGCTGGTCACATCCCAGTGGTTTTACAACACAATCTGTGTTCTGAAACAGCCCCTCTGGGACCCAGCCCACTCCCTGGCTCCTGCAGGTCTCCTAGCTCCTGCCCTAGATGCCTTCCCAGACCCTCCTGCTATCTCCCCTCATGGCCCCGACACAGCTTTTGTCACCCTTCCCAAGTGTGGGGACCATGTCAGCATCCTCTGCTGGGCTGACAGCTGGAGGCTACAGATCACACTCCCCATGCCAGGCCCATGGCACACGCTTGGGCATGGAGATGGAGGTCCCCACCACCCCCAGTTCGGCAGGTGAAGAGAGGGAAGCCCAGGAGTGGGCTAGAAAGTGGTGGAAAGCTGAGTGGCCAGCTGGGCCAGGACCCACAATCAGAGGCCAAGGGTGATGGTGACCAGGTGAGGACAGGAGCAGCAGACACCCATCTCAGCAGCTCTGACTTTGTGCTGGGACTGCTGTGTGCAGACTCCTGCACATCTGTCCCTACAACCCTATCAGGTAGGGACAGCTGTTCCCACCACAGGTGAGGGCGCCGGACAGCAAGTGAGGCTGCCTGCTCAAGCCACAGGGATGTCCCCCCTCCATATCCCCAGCTCCTCACTGTGCTAGCCTGTGCACTTATCAGACACCAGAGCAGCAAACCTGCATTTCAGGGGTGCGGTTCACAGGGATGAAGACAGCAGGCTTCACTGGGGGCCTGGCTGGGGTGGAGGCTGCTGCTGGTGGTGCCGAAGTAGTCCTGGCCAGAGAGGGTTGGCTACTGGGCCCTGGGCTATCAGTCCCGGCCTCTGGTGCAGCTGGCAGTGTCCCTGCTCCAGCCTCTGTGGGCTCAGTGGCAGGAGCCTCCTCGGGTTCAGACTCCATCGAGGGCTCAGACTCCTCCTCTTCTGTCTCCTGGTGATAGCGCTTCCGGTGGGCCCCGCTGAGGCTGCTGATCTTCTCCTGCCTCTGGGCTTCGATCTTGTCAGACTTCCTGCCAGGACAGCCAGAAGTTAGGCACAAAAGCCTTACCATGGCCCTGTCAACCTGACACAGCTCTGTGCCGCTATATATCCATCAGAAGCCAGGAGTCAAAGTATACTCTTTCCCACCTAAGGACCGTTGCACTTGCTGTTCCTGCTCCAGGCACGTACGTTCTCCCTCACTGGACTCAACTGTCATCCAACAGGGTGACTCTCCTATCCCCCCCCACCTTCTTTCCCTACTTTTTCTGCTAGTGCTTGTCAGCACTAGATATATATGTATTCACTTGATTCTTGCCTGTCTTCCCACCATTAGAACATAAACTTCTTGGGATGCCTGGGTGGCTCAGTGGTTGAGCACCTGCTTTAGGCTCAGCATGTGATCCTGGAGTCCCAGGATCAAGTCCCACATGGGGCTCCCTGTGGGGAGCCAGCCTGCTTCTCCCTCTGCCTATGTCTCTGCCTCTCTCTCTCTGGGTCTCTCATGAATTAAAAAAAAAAAAAAAAAAAAAAAAATCTTAAAAAAAAAAAAGAAAAAAGAAGTAAACTTCTTAAGGGCAGTTTATTTATCATCTTATTTTTGTACACCCCTCTACCCCCAGGGCCTAGAGGAGAGCCTAGGACATAAGTGTGCCCTCATAGTAGCCATAAATGTGCAATGTTCAAGGATGCAGGTCAAGAGTAAGACAGTAGTGCGTGGTGGGTCTAGGGTAGGAGGGGCATGTAGGCTCCTCCTAAGGGTCGGCCACCCCGAGGGAAGGCCAGGAAGAAGCTGGCTGATGTGGCTTAAGACGACTTTAATGTGACATCTCCTACTTGTTGAATGTGGGTTGTATTGGGCTGAACAGTGTCTCTCCAGAATTCATGTCCAGAGACTCAGAATGTGACCTTTTGGAGATTGGGTTTTAGCAGATGTAATTAAGATAAAATGAGGGCGACCTGGATCAGGGTGGGCCCTAAATCCAATGCCTGGTATCTACACAAGGAGAGAAGAGACACAGAAGACCACGGAAGATGTGAAGACATGCCGGGAGCCGTGCCAACTTCAGTGTCCTCATGTCTGCCAGGAAGGAACACCCAGTACTGCTAGAAACCACAGAAGGTGGGAGAGATGCAAGGAACAGATTTCCAGCTCCTAGAAGGGACCAACTCTGCTGACATCCTGATGGCCAGAACCACCAGAGAATACATGTCCCTTGTATTAAGGCACCCAGGTTGTGGTATTTTGCTATAGCTGCCCTGGGAGAGTCTGAATGAATACATCAGCAGAACACCCAAAGGCCTTCATGACACGATATAAACAAAACAAAACTTGCTAATAAGCCAAACCTCATCCCTGACCACCTGAAAGCAATTTCTACCCTAATGGCCTGTGTCAAAGCTGGAAGAATCTGTGTGCAGGACTCTGCGTTGCAGGAAACCCTGCAGTCTGGTGTGTCATTGGGGTTTGGGCAGTATCATGGCCTCTACTCGCTGCAGGTGCGCTGGCATGAGGGTCAATGTGAATGTTCCTGTAAATATTCAAGCCTTCTGGGAGGCTGTGAGTCCCCACCCCTGGAGTCCTGGCATGAGAGGGGGACTTCAGGAAGGGGCTGGCCCACTCACTCTCGGGTGTGGTACATGCGGTCCCCAGTGCCAAGCTTGGACGTGGTGTAAAACAGTCTCATCTCGGCTTCAGAAACCTGGACTTCGCTCAATTTCTGTAGCATCTCTGCTCGCTGGGGAAGGAAACAGGTGTGTTAGACATCTGGAGGGACAACCTTCTCTTCAGAAAGGAAATAAGACTCTATATCAGATGTCGGCCTCACTAACGATTCTTTTTTTTTAAATATTTTTTTAATTTTTTTTTTTTTAGATTTTTATTTATTTATGATAGTCACAAAGAGAGAAAGAGAGAGAGGCAGAGACATAGGCAGAGGGAGAAGCAGGCTCCATGGACCGGGAGCCCGATGTGGGATTCGATCCCGGGTCTCCAGGATCGCGCCCTGGGCCAAAGGCAGGCGCCAAACCGCTGCGCCACCCAGGGATCCCCGATTAAGTCTTTCTAACCTAAAGGTCACAGCACAATTGCTGCATGGAGGTCTTGTGTCACCGTGAGCCAGAATGGCTTTCCACCCCTGGACGGGGTCTGATGCCAGATGAACCAAGCTGTCTTTGCATCACTGTGTTTCAGGAGGTATTATCCACTATCCAGATGCCCCCCCGAAGGGAGACCAAACAAAGGAGGGCCTGTGTGTGCAGTGCAGCACTCCCCAGCTATCTCACAGGGAAGGGAGGCTCTTGGGTGCCAGCGCAGGGACAGTTGGCCTCTTTCCCCTGGAGAGCCACTCAGGAGTTTTAGTACTCTTGAAATCATATAGATGCATTTTAATATGTGCTTCTATGTATTTTGCAATCAATAAAAGGAAAAATCATGTACAGAAAAGTGAGAAAAAAACACAGCACAGATTTTTAAAAGGGGGCACCCTTGCGGGAAAGTGAGTCTCCCTATGCTAAGGGGCTCCAGGGCCTGAGTCTCAGGGCTGCGAACAGGGGACCCTGTATGGTGACCTGGACAGAAAGGCAAATGTGAATCCCAGGAAGCCTCCAGATTGGGCTTTCTCGGTCTCTGCGCTGCAAGCATCATGGGCCAGAGAACATTTTGCTGTTTTGTGTGCTACAGACCACCTGGCAGTGCCTCAAGCCTCCAGCCTCCCACCAGGTATCTCCAGACAAGGCCAGAGGTTCTCCGGGGGCAAAACTGTCCAGGTTGAGCATCCCTGCTCCAGAGGCAAATACCATTTCCAGGAAATTCAGAAGGGGAGAGAGGTGTGTTTAACTGTACCACAGAGAGGATGTTTTATTATTTTTATTTTTTTTTAAAGATTTTATTTATTTATTCATGAGAGCCACAGAGAGGCAGAGACATAGGCAGAGGGAGATCCCCCACAGGGAGCCCGATGCGGAACTTGATTCTAGGACCACGGGATCAAGCCCTGACCCGAAGGCAGACACTCAACCACTGAGCCACCCAGGCTTCTTGGAGAGGATGTTTTCAAACTGCAGACTGTGGGAAGCACTACAGACAACCAACCTAATTTCTTTCAACAAATAAATGACAAGGGGAGAAAAAAAAGAGGTGGGGTAGGGAAACATGAAACACTTGGAAATTTGACGTTTACTGGATATTTGATTTTTTAAAAAAAACTTAAGTGTGCTAATGGTCCTGTGGTTATTTTAAATGGTGCTTAAGATATAATTGGAAATATATATGGATAAAATGTTACGCACTGGGGGTTGAATGGTTTCCCCTCCCCCAAAGATATGCTCATGGCCCAGAATGGGATCTTATTCGGAAAAAGGGTCTCTTCATATGTAATTAAGTTAAATATCTTAATATGAGATGTTATTAAGATGAGATGTTATTAATTACATAAGATGTAATTAAGTTAAATATCTTAACATGAGATCCTGCATTATTCAAGTGGGTCCTAAATCCCAAGACAAGTCTCCTTGTAAGACACATAGAGAGGGGACAGCCATGTGAAGACAGGGGCCAAGATAGGAGGGACGTGGCCACAGGCCAAGAACACTTGGGGCCACCCCAAGCTGGATGTCAGGAAGAGCTTTCCCAGGGAGCAGGGCCCTGCCAACACCCTGATTTCAGACTCCTGGCCTCCAGAACTGGAATAGAATATATCTCTGTTGTAAGCCATTCAGTTTGTTTCAGCAATCCCGGGACACAAATACAGATTTATGCTACCTAGGCTTTGACCCGGGAGGTAGGGAAGTGGCCAGCTGTGGAGATGACTGGGGAAACATGGGCTGACAGCTGCTGGCACCGGTGACAGGTACATGGGAGTCTGGTACACTAGGTTCTCTACTTCTGTAGGTGTTGGAATTTCCCATTATAAAATTTGTTCCTTAAGAAAGTATGAAGGAAGGGACGCCTAGGTGGCTTAGTGGTTGAGCATCTGCATTCAGCTCAGGTTGCAATCCCGGGGGTACTGGGATCAAATCCCGCGGTACTGGGATCGAATCCTGAATTGGGCAACCTGCAGGGAGCCTGCATCTCCCTCTGCCTATGTCTCTGCCTCTCTCCCTCTCTCCCCACCCCCCTAGGGTATCTCATGAATAAATAAATAAAATATTTTTAAAAAAAAGTTTGAAGGGAGAAGGTCTGAAATTCTCCAGAATAAAGTTAAGAAAAAAACAAGTAACACAAAATGATTAGGACCAAATAAGGAAAGATGAGCATGTTGAGGGACTGACTTCCCAGCTAACAAACATCTGGCCTCAACAAATCTGGGCTCACTGGAGATTCGTGGGCAGGCTCCTGGACGGTCTGAAGGCTCTGGGGCTGCATCAGATATCAGAGCTGCTGCTAGCCACAGTAGGCCAGACGAATTTAAATTAATTACAATTAAATCACACAAAAAATTAGGTTCCTCAACCATGCTAGCCACACATGCCTAGTGACTACTGTATGGGATTGTGCAGACACAAAACATGCCCCTCATTCTGGAGAGTTTGACTGCACTGTCACGCAGCAGAGACCAAGTCGGGGGACAGAGAACCCACCTCTCCCCAGTCTAGGGAGCCATGTGCAGATCCTGACAGAATAGGCCTACCTGGCTCTTTTTCTCCTTCTGTTCTAAGATTTTCTGCAGCATTTTACGCTCTTTCTTGGTCAGAGGCTTCTTCTCCTTCTTCGATGGGGGAGGGGCTTTGGGCTTCTTTTTCTTCTTCCCCGGCAAAACCAGTGCATTGCTTGCATCGATGCCTTTCAATGTGTCTTTATCTGAAAAGACACACTTGCGTGGACTCCCTTGCCCCCTGCCCAGGGACCAGAGACCGCAGAGACTTGCAGTGCTCCAGAGTCCACAATAATGCCATGTTTCTTTTTCTTTTTTTTTTTTTTTTTAATTTTTTTATTTATTTATGATAGTCACAGAGAGAGAGAGAGAGAGAGAGGCAGAGACACAGGCAGAGGGAGAAGCAGGCTTCATGCACCGGGAGCCCGATGTGGGATTCGATCCCCGGTCTCCAGGATCGCGCCCTGGGCCAAAGGCAGGCGCCAAACCGCTGCGCCACCCAGGGATCCCAATGCCATGTTTCTTTGGGGTGGCTCTGTGCTCCCTCTCATGGGACCCTCACCCTATGAGTGAGCCCAAGTGCCCACACAGGTATGGGGGTGCAGGCCTGTCACTGTTCCTTCAACTTGTCTGCCCAGCATCCGCCATGTGTCAGATTCCACTGTGAGCCCAGGGAACCTCCATCCTAGTGGTCAGGGGAGAAGGAGCGGGGTGCCAGTGGGGAAGGTACAGGCCACAACACCGCTCCCCTCAGAATGTGTGAGGTCAAGACTGTTTTCATAATACTACTACAACATTCTCCTAAGACTGCACAGGACACTCAGTACTGGGTTTGTGCCATATCTACTTCCAAATGTCAGTCTGAAAGTACACAATCTGGACCCAAATTCAGGTACCATATTACTCTTCAACTCAACTTGATGCAGCCCCACGGGATGCACCTGTTCTGCCTGAC
The DNA here is from genome assembly GCF_048164855.1 of Canis lupus baileyi. Taxonomy (NCBI): domain Eukaryota; kingdom Metazoa; phylum Chordata; class Mammalia; order Carnivora; family Canidae; genus Canis; species Canis lupus. The sequence goes on along the minus strand of NC_132864.1, from coordinate 11,467,035 downwards.
ATCTAAGGCTGCAGCCCTCTCCAGGGTTCCGTGTGGGCAGCTACTAGCTTACTAGCTCCTCTGGCTCGGTCCATCTTTCATTGTGTCACAAAGTGTAGGAGAGGCTTTGTGACCCTCAACTAAAACGAACACGACAATTTTAAGCAATGCAAGCTATGCATTCTGCAGTTCTCAAATAAAACAATTAAAAGCACAAAGAAAAACAAAGGAAATGAGTGTATAGCAGCATTTTCCAGAGGCTTCAGATCAGGTGACACATTGTTCTGACAGCTAATGGAGCATGTCCTTGTATACACTGGTTTTGATATTTAACCCACACCGACGAAAGAACTTTTGAATCTTCAATTTTTAAGCATGTAAATGGGTCCTCAGTCCAAAAAATGTGAGAACTACCGTGCTATAGGAAAAAAAGGGGGGGGGATGTAATAAAAATCAGGAAGTGAGGGGTAATATTGAGTCAGAGGTCGAAGGAAGGCTCTTTAAAGAAGGTGATGTGGTCTATGTTTTTAGAAGACTCCTCTGGCCCCTCAGAAAGGAGGGGATAAATGGACATCCTGGGTCAGAAAGAACTTTCCTAATCTTTGGGTCCAAGAGATCTCAGGCCCCCTGTTCTGATCACCTCTTCCAAAATTCTGATAGCAGGTAGGATGGCTACTCAGACTGGACCCATTTTACAGGAGAGAAAACTGAGGCAGAGATGTCAGGTGATGTGGTCCATCCCCAGCCTATCCCTGCAACCTCCAAGGAGGGAATTCAGTCCAGATTCCCACTCTGGCATTGTCTCCAATAACCTCACTGCCTGCCAGGCCCAACAAGAACGTGCACTAGAAGGCTAGTCAGTGGGTCGAGGGAAGCAGGCTTTTCTAGAGGCCCTGCTTTCTCTCTGTCCATCTGAATCTAGGTCCACTGTTTCCTAACGCCCACCTCAACCTGGATCTCAGGGAGCAAGTGCACTCAGCTCGGGGAGTCTGACTCTGCAACGTGTTCCGTTTCAGGAGCCTGCAACACAACTCTGAACCGACTCAGTCACCTCACCTCACCTCTCCTGCACAACTGGCCTCACGCAGGTCATCAGCCTTCCTGGACACACTCAGTCGTCTTTCCCTCCCTGACGTCACGGCAACATCCCACGGGGATGGCGGGTCCTCCTCCATGGCACCCACAAGGACACTCTCCCAGAGCTCCTCTCTCTCCTCACAGGCTCCTCCTCCCTTCCTTCTCCTCAAGAGCTGGACTCATTCCCTCAGTGAGCTAATCCACTCTGGGCTTTATTTTTTTTTATTTATTTTTTTAAAGAGTTATTTATTTATTTATGATAGACATAGAGAGAGAGAGGCATAGACACAGGAGGAGGGAGAAACAGGCTCCATGCCGGGAGCCCGATGTGGCACTCGATCCGGGGACTCCAGGACGGCGCCCCGGGCCAAAGGCAGGCGCTAAACTGCGGAGCCACCCAGGGATCCCCCACTCTGGACTTTAAATGAACAAATACCATCTACTCCCAGATGATTCCAAAGTGCTATCTCCCCCAGGACCAGCCTCTCTTCAGCACCCAAGCCAGCAGCTGCGTGCCTACCCTGTCCACCTGGTGACTAAACAGGACCTCGGAGATCACTCCTATCCAAAACCGGGCTCTTGGTCTCCCAGGCTGCCCACTCATCTTCTCCAATGGCTGGGTCCAGCGCCTGGGAGTCATTTTCAACATCTTTGTTCCCCATGCAATCAGCTGGCAAATCCCATCAGCTCCACCTTCAAAATACTCTGAATGCAACCGCCTCACCTGCTCCATTGCTGCGTCCCTGGTTGGATGTACTAAAGCTTCCTAGCCCAGCACCCTGGTTCTACTCCACCTTCTCCTGCTGGTCCTCAATGCAGCAGCAATGTGATGCTATCACAACAGGATCCTATTCGGAGTCCCTCCGGTGCTCTACCCCTGACCGGGCCAGTCACCATCAGGACCCTACACAGCCCACCCCCGTGGCTTGCTTGCACTCCACTCGGCCCCTCGGCTGCCTTCAGGCCTTGACTCAACACTTTCTCAGTGACGCCTTCCCTGGCCACCCTGTGGGACACTGCAACCCACCCAAACACCTCCTCTGCTGGATCTTTTTGGTTTATAGCCACACACCAATCTACATGTTTTACGTGTTTAACTTTGCCTGTCTCCTCCCACAAGCATCTAATACGCTCAGCAGGGCACCGATTTTTTTTTTTTTAAATCTCCTCTTCTGTTACGTCTCCTACAACAAACCCCGGCACACAGTGGGCGCTCCTACTACCGAGGAGTCTCAGCAGAAATGTCTGGGCTAAACACGCATGTTCGGGGGATCGCCGGCAAGGAGGTTATAATAGAAGCCCGAGAAGTCGAGGGGCTTCCTTGGCTCTCTTGCCCACATTCCGCATGGTCCTAAGCCAGGCTCGGGGCGCCCGGCTGAGAGCGAGCGACTCCTGAATCTCAAGGTCCACAGTTCGAGCCCCACGTTGGGCGTGGAGGGGATTGCAATAAAACAAACAAACAAAAAGGCCGGGCTTCTTAGGGGAGAAAGCCTCGGAACTGTCCCAAGTTCACCGTTAAAACTCGGCTGTCACTGCGGCCACCTCCTTGGATCATCTGAGCGGGGATCCTCCCGGGCCCCGCCCCAGGGCCGCGGACGCAGGGCGCACCCCAGCCCCGGACGCCTTACCCTCCAGCTCCAGCCGCACGGGGGGCGGCTCCGCGGGGCCCTTCGAGGGCCCGGGGGTCGCCTGCAGGCGCCCCTTGACGTTGTAGCGCCGGCGCAGCTTCCCCATGGCGCCTGGTCCCGCCCGGCTCCCGGCGGGGTGGCCGCAGCCGCCAACCCCGGAGCCTAGTCCACGTGCGCGCCCGGGCCCCAGGCTCAGGCCGCGAGACTTCCGGGCTGCGCTCTCGCGAGAGCTCCCAATACCCGCACCCCGGGGGAGGGGGCGGGGGCGGGGCCTGCGGAAGGACGGGGCGGGGCCAGCTTCGAGACGCGAGCGAGGCCTGAGGTCGCTGGGGAGGCCTGACTAAGCTGAGTGCTTCCCACGTGGTGCGAATCTCTAAATCTGAGTCAGGTGCTGGTGCTAATACTAATTTGGTTACTTGGGAGTGGGACTGTTTTGCACCTTTTGAAATATAACGCTGCCCCCGTTGCAAACGTCTCCCCTCGTTTTTTGTTTTTTGTATTTTTGCTCTTTTGCACTTTGATATTCCTGTAAGAGACACTTCGTTGTGTAGTAAAAGGGCACAAATGTTTCCATTACAGGGACAGAGGCACTAAAAGATGAAAGTATTAGGCGGCTTTAAACTCTCATTCCCGCATCACACTGTAGCGCACTCGAAAATAATGTATTCTCTGAGTCCTGTAATTATCTTGCATATACAACGTTTTATATTAGCAGATTTTTTTTCCTGTTAAAAGCATTAATTTGTTAAGGGCAGAAATTTAGAATAAAACAAACAAACAAAAAAAGACAAAAGAAAAGGTGAAGACATTATATGGATTTATTTTAGAATTTTAGAAAGAAACCTAGAACAAGATCTGGCTGCAAAGTAGGTAAATAGTAAGTAGTTATTGAATACAGGAGTGAATGGATGAATGGAGGTGATTGCATAAGTTTTCCCTTTCCCCCCAAAACAAAAGCATAAACAAATCTCCACAAACACACAGATGGTGCATGAGAGGATTTATGTATGAACAGGTTTATAAAGTTACGATTTAAATAGATTTTGGAGGTCGGGGAAGCCTAATTACCATATCAAACCTCTGGTTTTATGGGTTTTATAGTTTAGGAGGATAATAGTCTGCAGTTTTCCCCTTAAATATGTTTAAGTAAATAAAAAGTGTGTCCATTTTAAAATTAGGTAATAGTACATTCTCCTATATTTTCTTCTAAAATATTACATACCAAAGGACTATCTCCAGAAAATATTAAAAATGTTATTTTATATAATAATAAAATAAGAAAAAAGATAATAAAAGAAGAAAAATTCATAAACAGACCATGGCTCTCATAAATGTGTTGAAGAAAAGAAACCAATCACAAAAGAGCATACTGTGTGATTCCATACACATCAAGTTCAAAAACAGGCAAAATGAATTCCCTAAATTTTGAAGGGTAGCTAGTGAGTGGGAGAGGAAGCTGGTAACGTTCCATTTCTCCATCTGGATGCTGATTACCTCATGTGTGGTTAGTTTAAATTCATTAAAAAAAAAAAGCACCTTATGATTTGGGTATTTTTCTGTTTGTATGCTACACTTTAATAAAAAAGTTTTCTTAAAAAACAAGAACTTTAGAATTCGTGGCCAGTAAATACATGAAAACTTCACCAGGAATCCAGATAAAGTCCAAATTCAAAAGTAAAATACAATTTCTCACTCTTTGGATTGGCAGAGGTTAAGTTTTATTTTGCTGCCTGTCTCAAAAAAGAAAAAAAAAAAGTCTGGTTGGACACAGTTTGCTTCAGGGCCTTCTGTTGCGTTTGGTTACTGATGGCTCTTCACTCTCTTAAAATCAATCATCCTCCTTCACTTTTTATACCGTTTACTGACTGAAGAGACTGGGTGGTTTGCAGTGTAGAATGCTCCACAGTCTGGATTTGACTGATAGGCTTCTCATTTTCTCCTCCTTCCCCCATAGTTCCTGTAAATCGTTGGTTCCAGGTAGGGGCCGGGTCGGGCGAGGGGTCAGAGTGTTTTGGCAAAAATCCATCCTCCGTGGCCCAGGTGCTTCCTGCTACCAGGGAGCTTCCAGGTCAGGATAGACTGGCCTCTCCATTTTCAAGGTCCCCACCAGCCAGTCCCCTTCTTGGTTTCACCCTCTTGCTGACTGGAACTGCATCCATCATCTCACTAAGGGGTGCAAAATGATTTTCTGACTCTTTCTTGCGCCCTCCTGATCCACCAGCTGAACTTAGCTTCAGAAAACTCTCGCTTCTCACCGGTTCTGTGACGGAAGGAGGAAGGGCAGGAAGGAGGGATGCTCGCTGTTTCTTTACTTCAAAATTTCAGAATGAGCAGGTGCCCTGGCCTTCGCCTCGCCAATGGTGGCCAAGGCCTGGGGATCGCGGTAAACTCGGGGGCGTGTTTGGATCTGGTTCTCCAATCAATAGCGGTCATTATCCTTGCCGAGGCCGTTGCAAGTTTTACGGGCACCGGCTGCTCTCTATGGAAAAGTTAAAACAAACATATATATATTTTTTGTTTTGAACGGTGGAAGCCCCCGGCCTCGGCTCCGCGGGCGCGCAGGTCGCCGGGGTCGCCGGCGGGACCCCGCGTCCGGGGGCGGGGCGAGGCGTGGGCAGGGCCGTCGCCGCTCTGCGCGCGGGGCGGGGCCGGTGGCGCTGCGACAGCGGCGGCGGCGGCGGCGGCGGGCAGAGGCGCGGCGCGCGGCCCCCGAGCGCGCCAACGCGGTCCCCGCCGAGCCGCCGCGTCCCGGGTGCGGCCCTCAGCCCCGCTCCGCCACCGCTTCCCGCCGGCCCCAGGATGGGCGCGCGCGCCTCGGGCGGGCTCCGGGCCCGGGCCCGGCTCCCGCGGCCGCCGCCGCCGCTGCTGCTGCTGCTGCTGCTCGGGCTGCTGGCCCCGGGCGCGCAGGGGGCGCGGGGCCGCGGCGGCGCCGAGAAGAACAGCTACCGCCGCACGGTCAACACCTTCTCGCAGAGCGTCAGCAGCCTGTTCGGCGAGGACAACGTGCGCGCCGCTCAGAAGGTGGGCTCCGGGCTCGAGCCTGCGGTCACCTTGCCCCGGCCCCGCGCACCTGGCGCCGGGCGGCGGGGCGGGCCTGTGCGGGGCGCGGCCTCCGGGGCGGCGGGGAGGGGGAGGCCGGCCTGCGCCCCCGGGGCTGCCGCGCGCCGCGCACCCCTCCGCGCCCGCGCCCGCGCCCGCGCCCACCCCCGCGCCCGCGCCCACGCCCGGCCGGGGTCGGGACTGGCCGCCGGGGCCGGGGCCGGCGCGCGGCGGGCGCGCGTGGCCCGGGGCGCCCTCCGCTCGGCGCCAGGCGCTCGTCCTCGGACCTTGCCCCCTGGCTCCGCGTGGCCGGGGAGGCCCCCTGGGCGACGCTGACGGCGGCCGCGCCTCTCATTCATTCATTCAGCGCCTTTGAATGAACACCTACTGTGAGCCAGGCGGCGCGCGGGTTGCCCAGGGGGCGCCCTGCGCTCTCCCCAGCAGCCCCGCGCTTCGGCTAGCCTCGCGCAGACCCACTTCCCCGGAGCACCTGAGGCCCTCCTCCTTCTGCTTTGAAGATATTTAGGCCTTTCATTTCTTTCTTTTCTTTTCTTTTCTTTTCTTTTCTTTTCTTTTCTTTTCTTTTCTTTTCTTTTCTTTTCTTTTCACTTTACAAGAAAAGAAAGGGGAGTAGTGCAGTCGGCTCTGTTGCTTTTGCAACCTGGCCCGATAACCCAACTGAGCTCCTACTGTGTGCCGCCCCTTGATTGGAGCATTTTTACTTTGGAGCTTTTAGCAGCCTGCAGATCCCTGTGTGTAGAGCGCTCGGGAGGAGCGCGGGAACCTCACCCTGCACCCTGCTCTACACTCTGGAGCCTGGTAGGTCGGTAGGTCGGGGCTTCACGTGGAGCCAGGTTCCCCGAGAAAGAGGAAGTGAATGAGGGGCAGTTGCATGTGGTAATGTGGTTCCCTCAGTACAGCTCTTGCTGTGCCTCCTGTTAATTTCTTTGCTGTAAGCTAGCCCTGAGGTTTGGGAACTCAAAATCTGGCTCTGCTGCTTACAAACTGGCTGGCTGGCTGGCTTTGCACTAATGGCTTCATTTCTTTGAGCCTCAGTTTCTTTATCCTTTAAAAGGGGCTGATGATAATATCCCCTTCGTTTTGAAGTGGTGATTCTGAATCGTTGGTGCCTTCCTGGCCCAGAGTAATGGCGAGATCAGTATCAGCTACAGCCTGGCCAAAGCACAGATCCACATTGCTTAGCCCTGCTGGAAGGACTTTCAGGGTTTAAAAAAAAAAAAAAAAAAAAAAAGTTTTTTTTCCTGGTGCTCGAGATGGAGGAGGAAAAAATTAAAACCCAAATCAGATTGGTTGGATAATCTTAATTGGTGAAATGATAGTAGGAAATAGTAGGATAGCTGTCATTTCTGACCACCCTCTCCTATGGGTATACAGACACTTCTTGTGGAGGTTCGGGTTCTACTGGGAAAAGATGGCTTTGTAGGTGGCCAAGGGGGGAGAAAGCATGACCCAACACTTGAGGGCAAAAAGATTCTCATCCAGTCTGCCTGGGCATGAAGGGTATGAGCAAGGTGAATCTACACTTACCTCATGCTGTTGTTCTTGAATGACTTGAAGGCAAAAATCTTTTGTTTTAGAGCAAAAAGAAAGTCTGACTCGTGCAGGTGTAAGCACGGGCAACTCGTGTCAGGGGATGGTCCTATGTGAGAGTCTAAGGTCTATGGAAATGAAATACAAAATGATACTTGAGGGCCTAACCTCTGGTTTGATATCAGTAAGACAGCTCTATTCTGGCAAGGAATCTGAGAATCTCAGGGTCAGAATTCTTTCTGGGCTGAAGCAGGGTTTGTGCCTTCAATAGGGATAGTACAAATTTGTTATTTACTTGAAATGTGTTAAGTGCTTCTGTAGATAGAGCAACTGAACTCATCCTTAGAACAACCCTATGATAGGTACTGTTAATGTGTTCATTTTGTGGGTAGGGAAACTAAGGCACAGAGTGGTGACATGAGTGACTTCAAGTCAAGGTGAGTGACAATGCCCGGAATGGAACCCAGGGAATGTGGGCCTAGAGTCCACACTGGTACTTCATAAATCTTCCTGCCTCATGACCCTTTCTGGATCCCCCCATCAATGTAGCATCTAGGGGCTGACCTGACATTTCCTGCCAAGTGTAGCCCAGACTGGCCAGGCCTGGGGGAGATTGTTTTGTTAATTTTTTTTTTTAATTTTTTATTTATTTATGATAGTCACAGAGAGAGAGAGAGAGGCAGAGACATAGGCAGAGGGAGAAGCAGGCTCCATGTGCACCAGGAGGCCAACGTGGGATTCGATCCCGGGTCTCCAGGATCACGCCCTGGCCAAAGGCAGGCGCTAAACCGCTGCGCCACCCAGGGTTCCCTGTTTTGTTACTTTTAAACAAAAACTGGGTCTGCTGGCAACTGTAGTTTTAAGCATGCCTGGGGTTACTAATTGGAGCCAGACCGGCATGGTAGGTTGTGAAGTTTGAGGGTGTTTAAAGAAACACCCCATATTCTAATCTAGGCCGTGTCTAAAATAAACCCGTGATGTTCTGGTTTGGAGCATGGGGCTTGCTGTCCAACAGACGAGGGCTGGAATTACTAGTTCAGTGATCTTGGGCCAGTTGTTTGACCTCTCTGTCTCATTTGTACAGAGATAAATTGGAGGGTTAAATGCAATTAGTCAGGTTGTACAATACTGGGTACTGAATAAGCCTTTAGTAAGTGGTGGAAGATATTTATATAAGAAGCAGTTTCATCTGGTAGGAGAGTGATATACTCATTTATTTTTTAAAAGTTATTAAGCAACTTGTGCATGAGTGTTCATTGCTGCACTTTACTCATTAGACAAAAAGTGGAAATAACCCAAATGTTTATCAACTGATGAATGGATTAACTGTGGTCTGTGCAAGCAGGGAATACTATCCAGCCATAAAAAGGAATGAAGCACTCAGATTAAACTTGAAAATCAAATGAAAGAAGCCAGACACAAAAGGTCACACGTTGCATGATTCCATTTATATGAAATATCCAGAACAAGCAAATCCATAGAAACTGAAATTAGATAAAATAGTTGCTAAAGGGCGGAAGTGGTGGGGAGATAGGGCATGACTGCTTAGTTGACAGGGGCAATGAAAATGTTCTGGAACTAGCTAGAGGTAATGATTGCACAACAGTGTGAGTGTACTAAATGTCACTGAATTGTATACTTTAAAATGGTTAATTTTATGCATGTGTATTTTATAACAATTTTTAAAAATTTCTTAGGCACCTACTATATGAGCAGAAGCCAGACAAAATGTCCCCTCTTGAGGACCTTTCATGGGACAGGCAATAAATAAGTCAGATACATAAAACAAGATTATATCAGAGTGATAAGTGCCATTAAAGAAAAAAAAAAAAGAAATAAGAGAAGATGATGCAATAATAATGAAGAAGAATCTTTGTTTAAGCTTAATGGGCTGTACCATTCTAAGAGAGAAGCTCTGTTATTATCTTCCCTTTTTTATGGACGAGGAGAGCAAGGCATTGAAAGGTCGAATGAATCTCTTGGCCTTCCCTCCCACCGTCCAGCTAAGCAGTGCGAGAGGGCTGGGAGTGCCCACACTGGTAACCTCTGCAGAATTGGAAATAACTGGAATAGAGTGGCCAGGAAAGTGAGCTGAATGAGAAGGAAGTAGAGCGACAAGAGTGTTCCAGGCAGAGGGAACAGCATGAGCAAAGGTCCTGTGGTGGGAGTGGATTTAGTGTGTGTGGGCCAGGGAGGTCAGTTGTAGGGCTGTGACAGTGAGCAAGGGACAGAGGGAGACAGCTATGTCACACAGGACCTAGGGTTTAACAAAGCAGGCTCAACAGTGATACAAGAAAGACCTTGGGGGGAGCCAAGAGAAGGGGGTCCAGTGCCCTGCCTGGAGGCATTGGGTAGGGGGTGGAGGAAGGGGCGTGAGTTGGGTCTGGGAAGATGGGTTGGCAGGGAAGGAAAGGGCTAGGACAAGGTTGGGGCCCAGTTCACAGGCTGGCTGCATAGGGATGTGGATCTTGGGGAGCACAGGGGAAAAAATATAGCTGGACCCATGCCGTGGGAGCATCTGAATCCTAAGCTGAGATCTGGTGTTTTTAGTTGTTGTTGTTGTCGTTATTTAAGAAGCTTAACATTTATGGTGGTGGTGGTGTTTTTTTTTTTTTTTTTTTTTTTTTTTTTTTAAATAAGGCCACAAGCACTGGGTGTTATTCTGTATGTTGGTAAATTGAACACCAATAAAAATTATTTTATTAAAAAATAAAAAAAATAAAAATAAGGCCACAATTGCATGGAATCCCATTTCAAATAGCTCAAAAGTGATAAAAGAAGAAATTCGCTTGCCACCTCGGATCCCATCTCTATTCTCCTTCCTAGAGCAGCCAGATTATTCTGAGCATACAGATAGATCCTGCCTCTTCATAGGTTTTCTGTTTGTTTTTCATTATGCATGCTGTTCCACTCTTCCTTTTCTTCTCCTCCTCCTTCTTTTTTAATTAATAAATTTTGGAGACCAGATCCTATTGGTACATTACAGCTTTGCTTCCTTCTTTTTTGAGGGCTGCAAAAAGCAAACTATTGATCAGGATATACCATAATTTAACCCACCCCTGGTGGTTGATATTTTGTTAGCTTTCCGTCTTTTGCTCCTCCAAACCCGGCTGCAATAAAGGTCTTTATCTAGAGATTTTTCTGTGTGCATATAGACAAGTTCATCTGCAGATTGTTAGAGATGGGATGGCTGAGTCAAAGGGTCTGCACCCTAGGTCCTTGTTTTTCTCTTTTTTACACGTACCACGCATGTGCATGCACACATCACACACACACACACACACACACACAGGCATGTTTTTTTCTTCACAGGAACATTTGAAAGTGAGGTGCAAACCTCACGACGCTTTCTCCTACCGAACCATAATACCATTGTCTTCCCCCCAGGAAAAAACCCTTACATTTAGTACAATAAAACCTCATCAGTTTGTAGTCACATTTCCTTTAGAGCTTTCCAAAAAATCTAATTTGCAGTCAGGCATTGCTCACTGCATTTGGTTTTCATGTCTCCTCAATGTCCTCTAGTTTGTCAAGGTGACCTCACATTTTTTTTTTTTTTTTTTGTAGGGGGTGTGGAGAGCTTTTCTGACATTGCCATTTTTGAATAGCACAGACCAATTGCCTTTTTTCCCCCTTGTTTTGGTAACAGCTCTATGGGGCTATAATTCAGATACCATACAGTTCGGTCATGGAAAGTTCAGTGGCTTTGAGTATATTCAAAGAGCTGTGCAGCTATCACCACAATCAATTTTTAGAATATCCTCTTCACACTAGAAAGAAAATCTGTACCCATTAGCAGTCATTCCCCTTCCCCCATCCCTAGACAACCCCAGATCTCCATTCTGTCTCCACAGACTTGCCTATTCTGGACATTTCATACAAAGGGAATCACACAGTGTGGCTGGCTTTTTTCAGGATTCATCCATGGTGTAGCATGTGTCAGAAGCTCAGCTCTTCATATGACCTTTTATTTATTCATCAGTTGTTGGATATTGGGTTGGTTCCACTTTTTGGCTACTATGAACAATGCTACTGTAAACATTCACATACAGGTTTACACAAACCAAACATATGTTTTCAACACTTGGGGTATATGCCTAGGAGTGGAATTGCTGGGTCACACGGTAACTGACATTCAAGCAACCACTGTACAGATGCACCATTTAGATTCTCACCAGCAGTGTATGAGGATACCTGTTTCTCTTGTAAACACTTTGTCATTGTCTTTGATTATAGCCATTGGAGTAAAGCTGAAATGCTATCTCACCTGGTCTTGACAGACCACTCTTTTTCCTCTTTTAAAGATTTTATTTTATTTTTTAAGATCCTATTTATTTATTCATGAGAGACCCCGAGAGAGAGAGAGAGAGAGAGAGAGAGAGAGAGAGGGGCAGAGACACAGGCAGAGGGAGAAGTAGGCTCCCTGCAGGGAGCACGATGTGGGACTCGATCTCGGGACTCCAGGATCATACTCTGAGCTGAAGGCAGACATGCTTAACTGCTGAGCCACCTAGGCATCCCTTAAGGATTTTATTTTTAAGTGCTCTATACAACCAACGTGGGGCTTGAACTCATAACCTCAAGATCAAGAGTTGCATGTTCCACCAACCGAGCCAGCCAGGTGCCCCTAGACCAGTTTTTCTTGAAGTGTCCCGCAGTATGTATTGTCTGTTCCCCGGTGGCTAGATTGAGTGCATACATACCTATCTGGCAAGAACTGTACCGAAGAGGTCTTGTGTACTTGCTTGGCGTCAGGGTGACTTTCCCTTTTGTGATTCACTTGTGATCTGTGCATATGTCCCAGGATTTTTCGTTCTTGCAGTCTTTGCATCTGGTGTGTTCTTCACATGCTAGGGCAAACTCAAAACTACAGAAACTTCTCTGACTTGCTCATCAGGACACATTTGCTGATTTTCCTTGGAGCTAGTTTGCATGAGCCAGGAGGTGATGGGGCGAGGGCGGGGGTGGGGCGGGAGGCAAGATTGGGATGTAGCACACCATCTAGACAGAGGTGGGTGTCCAGGCCTCTCTGCTTCAAGAGGAGGATAATGAAATCCCAGCTTGAGTAATTTTGTCCCTCCCACGGTGACAGCCGCAGGCCTCCTGAGTCTGTTCACCTGAGTCTTCCTTGTTTGACCTTTTCATCCTGAACGTTGTGCAGCCTGCCCAAAGGGAGAAAGGATCCTGCAATGAACCCCACACCCATCACCCACAACTTCTGTTTTTTAACTTTCTGTCATTCTTGTTACATGTATCCCCTCTTCAAAAATCAATTTTTAACCTTTAATAATATTTTAAAGTAATACAAGACACGTTAACTATGTTAGTCTGTATCTTTAACAAACAAAAAGTTTGCAAAAATCAGGACCACAAAACTCACAGTTCATGGCAATATTCTGTAATGACCAACCCTAGGCCAGGGGTCCTGTAGGATGCCTGTCAGCTGCCATGGCTCTGTTGTTTTTCTCTTGATGAGACTGTAACTGTGAGGTTCATGGGGGAGACACGTCAAGGGCACAGGCTCTCAGCCTGATTCAAGTTGCCTTAGGTTGAAGGGCTCTTCCCTCTCCCGCTGCTCTTGCATCCACAGCAGCTTCTGCGGTGGACAAGCCAGGCCCTCATTCTGGGGCCGAGTCTGCATCCATACTGGGCAGGCAGTGGGAGCATTGCTCCAGACTCCAGGCTGTGGTGTAACCCCCCTGGTAGTGGCTCCGGCTACCCTAACAGGACCACATACTGTCCACCCTAAACAATAGGAATTTACTAGAAATGGAGACCACAGTGTTGGCGCAGTTGTTTCTTCCAAGGCCTCTATCCTTGGTGTGCAGATGGCTGTGTGCCCCCCTCCCCCCCATGTCCTCTCGTGGCTGTCCCTCTGTGTGTGTCCTCTTCTTATAAGGTCCCATTGAGTTAGGGCCCATCCTAGTGACCCTGTTTTACTTTACTTACCTCTGAAGGCTCTATCATTAAATCCAGTCACATTCTGAAGTCCTGGGGATTAGGGCTTCAACAGAGGGATTTTGGGGAGAGCACAGTTCATCCTCCTCAGGGCTCCCATATCTTTGCCAGGTGAGGTGGGCCAAAGTCTCCTGCATTGCTGGAGCAGGAGGTAAAGCAACAGGCTAGCCCACAGGGTGAGAGCAAATTGGCCCAGTGCATGGTTAAAAGACCAATGGTGGGCCCTTCCCTGTTTCCAACCTATCCGGCCCTGGCTCATTTTCAGGATGGGCCTGTTCTTCCTTCTGAGCAATACCAGTCATGCTTGGGCATGAGGATTTCCTAAGGATGGCAGGGCTCCAAGCACCTACCTGGAGAACCTGTGTGAGTAAGTGCTGTGACAGAAGTGTCCTTAGCAGCTCCAACGCCTGTGCCTCTGGTGTGTGCCGGCCCCGTGTGGAGGCCTTTACAGGTCCGAATGTCCAATCCTGTCTTGGACCCAGTTGACAGCTGACAAAACTGAGGCACAGAGAGTTTCATAGCATAAGCACTGGTATCTCTTCCTTCCAAAACAGCTGCTTCCTCACACCCTTTCTGGGGGAGCTGGTGCCATCTCAAAGGCCCAATGCTCTCTCCTAGAAAAGCATAATGCCCTTCCTTTTACCTCCGTTTGAACACATTATAAAAACTGCTATGCAATTGCAAACCAACATGTACAAATCATACATACTTTGTGCGTTAGGATGAACAAAACAGGGTATATCTGTAAAGTGGAATGCTACGTGGCGGTTAAAGGAATGAACTACTGATTCCTGGTACAACAGGGGAAATGTCATTATGAGTGAAAGAAGCCAGACGCAAGAGATCATGTATGGTCTGATTCTGTTTGTATGGAAAAGTCCAGGAAAGGCAAATCCATAGAGACAAGCAGATTAGCCGTTGCCTAGGTTGGGGAGGAGGGATTGGGAGGAGGTGACTGCTAACAGGTTTCTTTGGAGGGGATGACCATGTTCTAAAATTAGATTGTGGTGATGGTTGTATAACTTTGTAACTTTGTGACTATTCTAAAGACTATCAACTTGGACACTGTGAAAACATGACCTTAATGGTATGTAGATAATATGCCAGTAAAGCTCTTTTTTAAAAAAGGAGGGTTCTTTTAGGGGAAAGTGGGGGGAGGAAGACAGAGAGAATTCCAAATAGATTCCCTGCTGAGCGAGGAGACTGATGTGGGGCTCAATCTCACAATCCTGAGATCATAACTTGAGCCAAAACCAAGAATTGGATGCTTAGCCGACTAAGCCAGGTGCCCCTAAAAAGGAGTTTTTAATAAGTTTTTTTTTAAAGATTTTATTTATTTATTCACAACAGACACAGAGAGAAAGAGAGAGGCAGAGACACAGGCAGAGGGAGAAGCAGGCTCCAAGCAGGGAGCCCGACATGGGACTCGATCCTGGGTCTCCAGGGTCACACCCCAGGCTAAAGGTGGCGCTAAACTGCTGGGCCACTGGGGCTGCCCTAAAAAGGAGTTTTTTTTTTTTTTTAATGATAGTCAGAGAGAGAGAGAGAGAGAGAGAGAGAGAGGCAGAGACAGAAGCAGGCTCTATGCACCGGGAGCCCGATGTGGGATTCGATCCCAGGTCTCCAGGATCGCGCCCTGGGCCAAAGGCAGGCGCCAAACAGCTGCGCCACCCAGGGATCCCCTAAAAAGGAGTTTTAATTGAACTATTACCAATATGCCTTCTACCTGGGTGAAGATGCATCCTGCCTCCTCCCTCCACCAATGAGAGGGGCAGCTGCCCTCTTTTCTGTGACACATGTGCTTTCTTTTACATTCTCCACGTGGTCTTTTTGTTTGTGTGGGGTTTTATTTGTTTTTATTTTTTTAAGTAGGCTCCACCCCCATTGTGGGGCTCAAACCCAGGACCCTGAAATCATGAGTCACATGTTCCACCGATTGAGCCAGCCAGGTGCCCTGTTTTTTTCTTTAAATCCCAGCTCTTCCTTTTTTTTTTTTTTTCCTTTTTTTTTTCCTTTTTTTTACCCTTCCATTTTAAAATAGCTTTATGAGGTATAATTCCTGTACCATGCAGTTTATCCACCTGAAGTGTACCATTCAGCCTTCGTTAGTCTGTTCAGAGTTGTTCACTCATCACTACATCAATGTTAGGATGTTTCATTACATGTAGAAGAAATCCTGTACCTTTTAGCCCCTGGCAGCTGCTGGTCTACTTTCCATCTCTATGGCTTTGGCTCATCTGGACATTTCATACAAATGGAATTGTACGCTATATGGTCTCTTGATTCCAGCTTCATTCCCTTAGCGTCGTATTTTCAAGGTTCGCTGATGTGAACCTTCCTTCCATTTTATAGCCAAATAACATCCCATTGTATGGACAGACCAGCCTTTGTTCATTGTCAGTCAGCTGATGGCCTCATGGTCTTTACATGTACAAATACCTTTAGGGCAATTACCTAAGGAGGAAAGGATGATTCCTTGCAGGACATGTTGGGGTCAATGCTCTGTGAGAATGTAGGATGTCAGTAGGAATTTTGACCATTTACCAGGTGCTCAAGCCACCTCCCATGAATATCCCACTTAATGTCCATAAAACCAGATGGGGTAGATACAAGTACATGGATCTCTTAACTGGAGCTCTGGGACATATTGGATGTATGCATCTATGTACCATGCACACATACACATCCATGACTACATGGTTAGCAGTAAGAGCCAGAGCTGGAACTTGAACCCAGGTACTTGAACTCCCAGCTACATGGGCTTTCAGCCAAGCCGTAGAACAGGGGGATGGAGGAGGTTATTAGAGTCCTTTTTCTCCTAGATGCTGTTTCAACCCTGCCCCCTTCCCCTGTCCTGGGGCAGTGATCCAGCCACGAAGGCGGATTCAAATAGCTGTAGCCAGGTTACCCTGAAGCATTTATTGCCCATATATGAGTCCAAGAACCCAAGTCTAGGGCCTCGCTGTGTTGTCACTCCCATTTGCTGTAATAGCACAGGTGGGAGCAGCCTACATGTCCATGGGTAGGGGATTGCTTAAACATCTGAAAGGAGAATGAGGCACCTCCATACAGTCTGAGCTTGAGTAATCACCAAGACCATGTCACATGAGAAAAACTGCAGAACTGCACATTCGCTGCTGCTCATGGCGAGAACATTTGTCTATCATTACTCACTCCACGCATCTAAGGGAGGCCCGAGGGGTGAGTGGTGACAACAATGCCTCCAGAAGGAGATTTGCATCATGGGGAGTGAGATGGGATCCTAACTTTTCACTGAATTCCCATTCACAGCTTTGAGTTTTATACCATGGTACCGTAAGTACCAAATATTACTTATTTTTTTTCGAATATTATTAAAAAAAAATAAGTGAATGAGACTGCACCTCAGATTCCTATTCCTCTAGTCGGTGGTCCTTCAGAATCACCTGGAGAACTCACGAAGCCCTCTGAGGGTCCGGGCTCTTAAAGCTGGGTGGGACTTGGGTCTCTAGCGCTTCCACATGCCCAGGAGATGTGACGCCACTCACGTGTGAGAACCACCATCATCTTTGTCCTTGTTCCTCATGGCAGTACCCAAGCTCTCGGAGAAATGGGGTAAGGATGGAATCTACCAGTGATAAAAAATGAGAAATGAGTCAGAGAAAAGTGGAGATCTTAACCTTGACATGAGCGGGAGGGTTCTAGGAGAAAGCAGAGGTGGAGCAAAATAGCTTTGTGGGGCCCTCCTATCTCCCATAGGTGTGCCACTCGGCCTGTAGAGGAGGAGGCTAGACCAGATTTCACCCAGCTCTGGCCTGCCGAGCTCACTTCGGTGCCAGGGCTAACTCGGCTGCTCCTGGTGCAGCCTCCATCACCGGCTGGCTCTGTTTTCCCATCAACATGTAAACCAGCAGGCCTGGCTAGACTAGGAGATGGGGCGTTGTCCGAGTCGATATAGTGACCATACTCTTGTTTCTGCAGTTCCTGACCAGGCTGACTGAGAGGTTCGTGCTGGGGGTTGATATGTTTGTCGAAACCCTGTGGAAAGTTTGGATGGAGCTCTTGGATGTTCTTGGACTTGACGGTATGTGGTGGTGGTGGGGGGGCACTCATTAAAGGCACTGTTTTATTCTAGTGGTTCTCAAAGTGTGCACGCAGTATCTGCAGTGGGTGGCACAGGGGACCCTTTGGAGGGGGCAGTCAGGCACAAATTAACATTTTTTGTTGTAACAGTTGCATAAAGAAATGGCCCATCCAAACTGAGATTCACAGAAGCTATTTAGGGTAAGGTACATGTGGGTAGTGCTGACTCGTCTGCCCCCAGGCAAACTACATGGATCAGAGGTGCGGCTTCTGGGTTGTCAGGATCCATCACAAACTATGACAGTTATTTAGGCAGAAAGGGAATTATCTATTTATTTATTATTTTTATATTGTATTTGTTTATTGAGAGAGATGGGTATAGCAACAGAGACAGCGAGTGAGAGCATGAGCAGGGGGAGCGGCAGAGGGAGAAGGAGAAGCAGGCTCCCTGCTGAGCAGGGAGCCCAACATGGGGCTCCATCCCAGGACCCTAGGATCGTGACCTGAGCCAAAGACAGATGTTTCACTGACTACACCACCCAGGCGCCCCCAGAAAGGGATTTAATAAAGAGCTTGGGGCATTCACAGAGTTATCAGAAGGGCTGAAGGAGTGGTGTGTGGCCCCCAGAACACTGCTGAACTGGCCTGCCGGGGGAGCTGCTGTTCTGCCCCAGGAATCAGGAGGTTGCCGCTGGATCTGCTGAATTCAAGGACATGGCCCTGGTCCAGGCTGCCACCTCTGTTGCCAACAAGTCTGCAGGAGCCTGTGTTGAGGTCCCCAAGACCAGCCCCAGGTTCAGTGAACCACTGGGAGGACTCGGGACTCAGCATTGTGGTCATGCTCATGGCTGTGATTTATTATAGTGCAAGGACACAAATCACCATCAACAAAGGGGAAAAGACACTCTAATTCCTCTAGCAACCATTTGTGATGACAGGTGTCGTCTACTAGGGAAGCCCATCAGAGGCCCAGCACCCAGAGTGTTTTTAGGGGCTGCTTAGTTAGGCACCTTCTGCCTGGCACCACCCAAAATTCCCAACTCCCCACAGGAAAGCAGGTGGTCAGCATAAACTACATTATTTGTGCAAGCAGTCCAGGCACAGGGAGTCCCCCCTTGACAGGGAATGGAGGGAACTTCCCACTATACGTGTGTTTTTTCCACACCACTAAGCAATAAACTCATTCTCTTTGGACACTGACTGGGTGTCCCACAAATTTAACTGAATCTGACCCCATCTATCTGGAGATAGTATCAGAGCAAACCCACAAGGCAAGGGCTCATCCCATAAGACTGCCCCTCCCTCTTCCCGATGCCAGTCGCAAACCCACCTGTGCTTCTTACCCACTGGCTCTAGATTGGGGGTTCCCATGCCCCCTTGCTTGGGTTTGATATTAATCACCCATTGCTAGAGTGGCTCACAGAATTCCAGAAACCCATTTCTTTACTAGGTTACCAGTTTATTATGGAGGGATGTAAGCCAGAATAGCAGATGGAAGAGATGTGCAGGGCGAGGTCCGTGGGAAGCGGCACAGAGCCTTAATGTTCTCTGAGCTCCCCAGCCTGGAAGCTCCCCAAACCTGTCCTGTCAGGTTTTTATGGGGGCTCTGTTACACCGATATGATTGGTTAAGTCCTTGGCTCTCAGTGATTTACTCAACCTCTAACCAGTCTATGTTCCATGGAGGACAGGGGATAGGACAGAAATCCCAGCCCTCTACTCACGGGTGGCTCTCCCAGCCCCCAGCCCCATCCTTAGGGCTTTTCCAAAAGTCACCACATTAGAATATGCTCAGGTGTGGCTCAAAGAGACTTATGAATTATCAAGACTCCTTTCCTGCTCTCGTCCTTTATAAAACTCCGGAGGTCTTAGGAGCTCTGTGCCAGGAATGGGGATAGAGACCAAATATATATACTTATTATTGTATATAAATCACCATATGACACTTCAGAAATCCAAGTTCCCAAATGCCAGCCAAGAGTCCGTCTTACCCACACACCTTTCTAGAGAGCAGCCTCAGACCTGCCATGTTAACCCTTCCTGCACACCTAACACGGTGTCCTCTCTGGGCCCGTCATTCCTTCTCAACCAGTCAGCAAGGGTGATTTTTGTTTTTATTACTACTTGTGCTGCTTAGAGTGATTAAAAAGATTAAAAAAAAAATTAGGTGCCTAAGTGACTCAGCAGTTGAGCGTCTACCTTTGGCTCAGGTCATGATCCCATGACTGGGATTGAGTCCCACATTGGGCTCCCCCCCCACAGGGAGCCTGCTTCTCCCTCTGCCTGTGTCTCTGCCCTTCTCATGAATAAATAAAATCTTTAAAACAAACAAACAAACAAACATTAGTCCAGGCAAGTCATTCACTTTAAAACTTCCCAGTGACTCCTGTTGCACTTGGAATCCGCACAGGGCTCCTGCTGAGAACCGTCAGCCCCAGGGATCTTCCCAGCCTCCCTACCCAGCCCTTAGCCTCCAGCCTGTTCTCAGACACATCTGTTCTCAGAGCCCTTGGCTCCTTTAGGTTTCCCTGCCCGAGAGCACCCTCAGCCCTTTGCCTGCTTGGGTCTTTCCCATCCCCAGCTCTCTGGTACATGACACCTCCTCCAAGGGGCGCATCCTGACTACCCTGTGTACAGGAAGCCCATCTGTTCTCACACCCACCATCCCATATCGGCTGTAAGGTCCTGCGCGTGCATGAGGATGTGTGTGTGTGCGCGTGCGCGCGCGTTTATTGCCCATCTCCCCACTACTTTGCTGCTGGTATGAATTCATTTGTGTCCCCCCAAAAGCACCCCAGAAGCTCCAGTACCTGTGAATTTGAACTTATTTGGGAATAGAGTCCTTGCAGATGTGATCAAGTTAAGATGAAGTCATCTTGGATTAGGGTGGGTCCTACATCCAATGTCTGGTGTCCTTATAAGAGGAGGGAAATTTTTACACAGAGAGAAACACACAGAGAGGAGCCGGCCCTGGCAGAAACCAGAGAGGTACGGCTACAAGCCAAGGACGCCCAGAGCCCTCAGGAGCTGGAAGAGAAAGAGGGACCCCCTATAGAATGCTCAGGGATCACAGCCCTGCCCACACCTTGAATTCAGAATTCTGGCCCCAGCCAGCGAGACAGTACATTCCTATGGCTTTAAGGTACCACATCTGGGGGCAGCCCGGGTGGCTCAGCGGTTTAGCGCCGCCTTCAGCCCATGGCATGATCCTGGAGACCCAGGATCGAGTTCCATGTTGGGCTCCCTGCATGGAGCCTGCTTCTCCCTCTGCCTGTGTCTCTGCCTCTCTCTGTGTGTCTCTCATGAATAAATAAAATCTTAAAAAAAAAAAAAAAAAGGTACCACATCTGGTCATTTGTTATAGCAGCTGTGGGAAACCAGTACAGCCCTGCCATGTGCAGAGTCTCCCAGAACCCTCCTGGCCACCTTTGACACTCCCACCTTATGGAGTGGAGACCGGGCCCCATAGGTGGGTCTCCCTGGTTCACAACTGGTGTCGTCCCCTTCAGCCCCTGGGAACCGGTCTCCAGCCTTGAATCACTGAGTTCAACCTGTAGGAGGCCTTAGATCAGCTCAGGCCACCTTACCACTCAGGCAAAGAATCCAAGGCAGCGGCACCACCCTTTGACAAGATGCTATGCCACCTGCAGCCTCCTGGGGCTGCTGAGGACCCCCCGTGGGAGTCCAGCTGAGTCAACACATAACACAGATACAGCAACTGCATGCAATCCTGCTTGGACTCCGTATTCACCCCCTGCCCAGATTGTTAAACTCTAGGTATTTCCATCCCCCACCAATGGGCCCAGGAGAAGCAAGCCTGATTGCGTGAAGTTGCATGCAACTTGGAGTGGAAAGCTAGAGTAGTGACAGCCTCCTGGTTACCCTGGAGAGGATCAGAACAGCATCATTCCACAGAGGCCCCAAATGCTGGTGTTCAGGGCGAGGGCAACTAGCACATTCCAGAGGTGAAAGAACTCCCTTCCATGTCCTGTTTTCTCCTCGTATTTAGCACATAAGCTTCAAAACATCCAAAGGCCTTTGGGATTTGCTTTTTAGGATTAGAAGTTTGAGTGTGCAAAAGGCAGGACACTGTATTCCAAAGTTGGACATTCTGTTGCAAAATGTTTCCATGAGCACAATCCTGTAACTTCCCACTCCAGAATTTTCAGGGTACTGGTTAAAATGGAGCCTCCCTAGCCCGAGCAGCCAGTGGAAATAGAATGCCAGATGATGTTACACGTTCTAGTTGCCACATTAAAAAAGTAAAAAAAAACATTAATTTAATAAAGTATTTTAGTTAACCCAATAGATTAAAAATATTGTCCTTTCAACTTGTGATCAATATGAAAAATTATTAATGAGATGGCTTGCATTTTGGGGGTATTAAGCTTTTGAAATCCAGCCTGTGTATGACACAGCACACCTCCATTCAGACTTGCCACGTTTCAAGTACTCTGTGGCCAGTGGCTACCATAATGGACACCGTGGCTTTAGTCCCGCTTTGGGTCTGGTGGCTCAAGACACTCTTCCTGGGAAGTGGTGCCTTTGTCCAGGAGTCAGAAGGATGCATTTAAGTCCTGAGCCTTCATCAAGCTGTTTACTTTCTCTGAGGTCTTGGGGAGCCACTTACCAAATGTGCTATGACCACACAGGATAGTGTGGGGAGTGGATGGCTCCCGACTCCTTGCATTCCCAGCCTGCCCTTGTCTAGCTGTGGGACCCGGGGCAAATCATGCCCTGTGCCTGAGTCCCCACATGGGAAATGCTACGTATCATCAGCGTGTCGTGAGGACCAGATGATGATTTGTGCCCAGCAGTTAGCATAGTGCCTGGCCTTGTAAACACTCCATGGCTCACGAAGGGGCTCTGCTCCAAAATTAAGTCGTCGTTGTGCACTTCTGGGACCCACCCAATCTCGATTCTCTATGTTGAGGGACATCTACATCCAGCTGCACAGAGCCAGCTCTCCCTGGGCTCTGGATGGGGGTGGGCCCCTTATCCAGGATAGTTGGCAGCCTCACATGGAGAGGATCCTTGACCCAGGAAACCACAGGGAGAAGACCACGTGAAGATGAAGGCAGAGATCAGGAGGATGCTTCCAGGAGTCAAGAAAGCCAGGGATTTCCCACACACCCCAGAAGCTGGGAGGAAGCTTGGGATGGATTCTCCCTCCTGACCTCAGAAGGCACCACCCTGTTGACACCTTGACCTCACGCTGTGCCTTCCAGACCATGTGAGAATATGATCCTGTTGTTTAAGCCACTCAACCAGTGGTACTTCGTTGTGGCAGCCCCAGGAAGTGGATACAGGCAGGACATCAGAGTTGCTCGTGTCCTATTTAGGATTTTGAGAGTCTCCAGGGGAGGCAGGTTGCTTCTTACCACCCTTGCTGCATAGAAATGCAGTTATTAGAGTCATACCTGTGTTAACATTCTCTCTCCCCACCTGGAAATCCCCCTGGGGGTCCTTGTACCCTCTGGTCACCTAACTTAGCTCCTTGATAACATGGCAGTACATGTTACATGGCTTTGGTTATTAAGGCTAGTCCAGTAGTTCTCAAAGTATGCTCTGAGGAACCCTGGAGGGGTTCCCTGGGGCTCTTCATGGGTATCTGCAAGGCCAGGCATTCAAGGCACGCTTCCATAGTTTTTTATATCAATTCCATGTTGATAATAGTTAAATACATTGGGCTAAATATCTTAACATCGATGTTTCTTTTTTGCTCTTTTTTTAATGTGGCTACTAGAAATATTTAAATCACACCTGTGGCGCATGTTTTGTGGCTGGCATCTGATTTCTGCGGATTCAAAACCAGATCTGAAGAACCAGCCCTCTTCACAAAGCAGATATCACAGAGATTTTTGTAAAAACACAAAATATCTCCACTGTTTTCGTTGTGAGGGGTTTTGTTTTGGAAAGCAGTTATTTTTCATGAAAAATATATTATTTGTGTTAACATATAATGGGTTTGTTATTATTTTCAAACAAATTAAGAATATTTAAAAATGAATTTATACTTTTCACTTAATTTTTCTGTAAACCTCAAACTCCTGAAAAATTAAGGATACTTAATAAAAAAAAAAGTTTAGGAAAAATTAACCTTAAAATGTAGGTATATCTAAGTACAAAATCATAATGAAGTTCTTTTTATTTTATTTTTTATTTCTTATATATTTTTAAAGATTTTATTTATTTATTCATGAGAGACACAGACACAGGCAGAGGGAGAAGCAGGCTCCATGCAGGGAGCCTGATGTGGGACCTGATTACAGGACCATAGGACCACACACCCCCAGGCCAAAGGCAGATGCTCAACCGCTGAGCCACTCAGGTGTCCCTTATTTTATTCTTTTAAGTAGCCTCCATGCCTAGCATGGAGCCCATCATGGGGCTTGAACTCACCACCCTAAGATCTCTGAGCTGAGATCAAGAGTCAAACAGTCAGACACTTAATTGAGCCACCCAGGTGCCCCCAATGAAATTCTATTTTTCTTTTTTTTTAAGATTTTATTCATGAGAGACACACAGAGAGAGGCAGAGACACAGGCAGAGGGAGAAGCAGGCTCCCTGCAGGGAACCTGATGCAGTACTCGATACCAGGACCCCAGAATCACCACCTGAGCCAAAGGCAGGTGCTAAACCACTGAGCCACCCAGGCGTCCCAAGCATTTGACTCTTATTGTTGGGGTTGTGAGTTTGAGCCCACTAGGAGTAGAGATCACTTAATAAATAAAAGTTAAGAAAAATGGATCAGTGTTTCAAAAAAAAAGAATTTGTTGGAAATTAGCTTTTCTTTCTACTGTGATAGATATAAATAGATAGAACGCATCGAAACAAAATCTTGGAGCCCTGAGACCAAAACAGTTGGTTTGTCTCATCGTTTGCTGGGATTAAGTGCAAAAGCTTCAAAGTCAAAGCTACAGTCAGTCAGATGCTCCTGATGCCTCTGGAAGGCACCATGAAGGAGTGCAGCGCCCTGGCATTTAGGGAGTGAGTGCTGGGTGGACCCTGTGCCTTTGGCGTGGACAAGGTTTTAGTATACGTGATTGGGCCTAGTGAAGTGGCCAGCTAGTTGATGCACAACAATCTGATCATATTGGAGGCAGCAGACTGCATGGGGTGCTAGGAGGATGGGAGACAGTCGGCTGTGGATACATTTAATGCCTCAAAAAAGTTCAAGTCTTCCCATCTCATGCTCACTCCAGATCCTCATGTCCCACCTTCTCCTCATGCATGGAGTGGATTATGCATCAGCCAGTAGGTCTCACAGCGAGGCCCTCTGATCAGCAGCAGCAGCCGCAGCAGACCCCAGAACCTGTCAGAACTGCAGAGTCCTGGGCTCACCCTGGACCTATGAAATCCCATGGCCTGGGGGTGGGGGCCAGCTGTGTGTGTCCACAGGCCCTCCAGGGGAGGCTGATGCACACACTTGAGTTTGAGAACTTGGGGTGAACGTTAAAGGTACTTAGGATAGAGCCTCCCTAAGGCGGTAAAAGTAAACAGCGCTATGAGGAGACAGGCCATTCCAGGATATGGGGCTTTCTGCAAGAAAACTCACCTTGAAAGCTAGTCTTCAGGAAGTCATTGTCACAGGACTCCTCCAGATTAAAGAAGGCGAACGCAGCATGGCCGTATATGAACCATGATCGGATCTCAGTGGGAGGGGTGTGGATTGGGGAGATGAATGATAGGGAATTCAGTATTCTTAGTTATGATCATGGTATCGTGGTTTTGAGGAGAACATTAATTCTTAAACACAAAAGTCATCAGATTTGGATAGGAAGAAGTAACATTGTCTCTATTTATAGACGGCATGATTTTATCTATAGAAAATCCTAAAGACTATACCAAGAATCTGTTAGAGCTGATCAGTGAATTCAGTAAAGTCGTGGGGTGCAAAATTCACCTACAAAAATCAGCAGTACTTTTATACACTAACAATGAATGATCTAAAAAAAGAAATTAAATTATCCCATTTACAGTAGCATCGAAAACAATAAAATACCTAGGAATAACTTAACCGAGGAAGCGAGAGATCTCCACTCTGAAAATTGCAAGACACCGATGAAGATAACACAAATAAATGGAAAATTATCCCATGTTCATGGATTGAAAGAATTAATATTGGTAAAATGTCCATTATTTACCCAAAGTCATTTGCACATTCAGTGCAGTTCCTATCAAGATTCCAATGGCTTTTTTGTTTTGCAGATGTAGAAAAAAGATCCTAAGATTCACAAAAGATCCTGAATAAGGAAGAACAAAGTAGACCAGATTCCAAGTTGTATAAAAAGCTATAATAATCAGGGACAGCGGTTTAGCACCACCTTCCGCCCAGGTCGTGATCCTGGAGACCTGGGATCGAGTCCCACGTCGGGCTCCCTGCATGGAGCCTGCTTCTCCCTCTGCCTGTGTCTCTGCCTCTCTCTCTCTCTCTGTCTCTCATGAATGAATAAATAAAATCTTTAAAAAATAAATTAAAAATAAAGCTATAATAATCAAAGCAGTATACTGCTGGCATAAAAACAGACACAGAGACCAATGGAAGAGAATTGAGAGCACAGAAATAAACCCATGTATATACGGCCAACTAGCATTTGACAAGGGAGCCAAGAATACTCAGTAGAAAAAAGACAATGTCTTCAATAGATGGTGCCGAAAAACTGGATATTCACGTGTGAAAGAATGAAATTAGATCCTTATGCTACACCCCTCACAAAAATTAACTCAAAATGTATTAAAGACTTAAATGTAAGACCAGAAACCATAAAACTCCTAGAAGAAAACAGGAAGTAAGCTCTTTGACATCATTGTGGCGATGTTTTTGGATTTGACACCAAAAGCAAAAGTACACAAGTGAGACCATATCAAACTGAGAAACTTCTACATGGCAGAAGAAACAGTCAACAAAATGAAAAGTATCCATGGAATGGGAAAAAATATTTGCAAACCATATATCCGTTAAGAGGTTAATATCCAAAATATGTGAAGAACTCCTACAACTCCATAGCAAGAAACTCAGGCAGCCCAGGTGGCTCAGCGGTTTAGTGCTACCTTCAGCCCAGGGCCTGATCCTGGGGACCCGGATTGAGTCCCATGTTGGGCTCCCTGCATGCAGCCTGCTTCTCCCTCTGCCTGTGTCTCTACCTCTCTCTATGTGTGTGTGTGTGTCTCTCATGAATAAATAAAACTTTTTTAAAAAAAATGAAAGAAGTCAGATAAAGACAAATACCAAATGATTCACTTATATGTGGAATCTTAAAAAAAAAACTCATAAAAAAGAGATCAGATTTGTGGTCAGAGGTAGGAGGTAGTGGGTGGGGGAATTGGAATGAGGTGGTCAAAAGGTAAAAATTCTTAGTTGTAAGATAAATAAGTACCAGGGATGTAATACACTATATGATATGGTATATTTGAAAGTTATTAAGAGAGTAGTAGATCCTAAGAGTTCTTGGGGCAAGAAAACTTTTTTCTTTCTTTTTTTTTTTTGTATCTATATGAAGTGATGGATGTTAATTAAATTTATTGTAATAATTTATGGTGATAATTTCACAATGTATCTAATAAGTTGTGCTCTATACCTTGAGCTTATACAGTGCTTTATGTCAGTTATAGCTCAATAAAACTGGAAAAATATGTATGCTGAAGTATGATCTTTTGCATCTTTCAAATTGCTCAGTTAAAAAAAAAGTATATGATAAAATATAGTAAAATGTTAACAACTGTTAAACCTAGGTGGTTGCAATAGGAGTTTTATTTTACTATCCTTTTAACTTTTCTGTTTGAAAATTTTCTTAAGTCGGGCACACAGAAGATGCAACTCATTCATTTCACTGCATGCTTAAGATGGAACTTCATGTATGATTAGGTTTGACTGTGAGTAAGAGATCCAAATTATCAGCAGCTTAAACAAGATGGAAGTTTATTTCTTTGTGAAAGTTCACAGGTAGGTGGTTAGGCAGGTAGGTGGCTTTGCAGCACGTTGTCCTTAGGACCGAGGCACCTTCCATCTTATTGCTTCCCAATAGGTGACTTCCCTTTCCTTATGGCCCAAGACAGCTGGTCCCACTCCTGCCATCGCTTCCACATTCCAGCAGGCAGAAGAAGAGGAGGTAAAGGGCGCATTCTTGCTACTTTTAGGGAAACCCCTTGAGGCCACCAGAGAACACCTCCTCCTCGACCAAAGCTTAGTTTTGTAGCTACCAGGGAGGCTAGAGATGCCTTCATCCCAGGCAGCCACGTACCCAGGCTAAAATTGGGCCTTTGTGACTCCAGAAGACGAGAAGGAAGGAAATCGTAGGACAGTCTGTAAGCTCTGCCCTGCCAGGAAAGGTGTTTTAAATTCAGGATCTGGCAGGTAGTCTTCTCCCAGGGCTTAGTGTGAGGGGTCACAAGGCAGCTGTTTCTGGTTCCTTACTGCAAAGACCAGCAAAGAGCCGAGCTGCCAGGCCCCACGTGGAGAGAAATCCCTGGCATCCCCATGACCAGCCACTGTCCTCCTTTTCTGTTCTGCAGTGTCGAGCCTATCGCAGTATTTTAGCCCAGCCTCAGTGGCCAACAGCCCAGCCCGTGCCCTCCTGCTGGTCGGCGTCGTCCTCCTGGCCTACTGGTTCTTGTCCCTGACACTGGGCTTCACCTTCAGCCTCCTGCACGTGGTATTTGGCCGCTTCTTCTGGGTCGCCCGGGTCATCCTGTTCTCCATGTCCTGCGTGTATGTCCTGCACAAATATGAGGGGGAACCGGAGAATGCAGTCCTGCCCCTGTGCTTCGTGGTGGCCATCTACTTCATGACCGGGCCCATGGGCTTCTACTGGCGCAGCAGCCCCAGTGGCCCCAGCGTGGAGGAGAAGCTGGAGCATCTGGAGAGTCAGGTCAGACTGCTCAACATCCGCCTCAACAAAGTGCTGGAGAGTCTCGACCGCGCCAACGGCAAGTGACAATCAGCCAGCCGGCCGGGTCCCCTCACACCAGCGCCCTCTCTCAGAAGACAGAAGAGAAGACGGAAGAAAAGAACACCAAACCCCAAACAATCTCAATAAACATTCCCGAGCAGGACAGTGGCGCTCCGTGAGGGTCTTTCCGGCCACAAGTCAACCCTTAGGACACGTTCCCAGAGGAATGACAGGATCGTTTGTGTAGAACTAACTACCCACAAAGTGTCATTAGTGGTGGAAAAAAAAATATTTTTTAAACAAAGGATATAACCATATTCGCTGTACAGTCAGAGTTTATCTGTGCATAGAGCCTAAAGTTAATTTTTTCAAGCACTGAAATACATCTTTTGTAAGGTTTTTTAATAAAGGCAGGTCGAGTCAAGTTTAATAAAACTTTACACCTAGGGGGAGAATGTGCTAATTGGACACTTTATACCCAAAGTTCCAATGCTAGCGTTTGTGTGTTCACAGCATAGGGATTGGCGGGTGAGGTCTATATGTGTTATTCTCATGTTCCAAAACCATGAGCTTCGTTCTTTGTTATTTTTGATTAATGGTGACTTAGCTGATGGATGTTTTCATTTCCGGGTGTGGGCAGTTGGGGTCCAGGATGAAACTAAACATCTTTTGGGTCTTGTTGACCCCAGCCAACCCCCCCACCGCCCCCGTCAACCATATTTCTAAAAGAAGAGATTATTATTTCTAGAAAACCTGAGATTATTCAGGATTTTTCCCCCCTTCTGAACCTTGATGGATTTTAACCTCCACATTTTGTAAAGGAAAACTCAAGGACCAGGCAAGACACGTCTTTGGGGTCTAATGCTGAGAGCCATGTGGGTGAGCACCACCACTCCCTTGGTCAGGAGTCTGGGTGACATCCCACAGTCACTGTCTGCCCGGCTAGACCTGCAGAGGACAGGTCTGCTCTCAAGGGTTTTGGTTTGTTTCATTGTGGTTTGGGTTGTCTCAGGACCATGGAAGGAAAACAAACTGTAGCAGCTAATAACATTTCCAAGTCTATTGCTGCTTATAAGGCATTCTCAGGAACAACAAGCAGCAAGACACACACCTTGGAGAAGATCCGAATTATCTTTCCTGAAATTTTTACGATACATGTGTTAGGTGCTTTCCGTCTGAAGTCTGCCTTCATTTTAGGTGGTGCCCAGGGGCAGAGAGGGACTTCACTGGGCAGACAGCCATGGGGGGGCCTCCGCAGGGGCACCTTGCCAGCTGGCTCAGGGGTGGAGGGAGACGCCCTGGCCTCGCCCCCCACCCCCAGGCCTGTCAGTTAGCACTAGGAACTTGCTCGGGCTTTGGCAGATCGCAGCTTCCAAGGCCGCGGGGGGTTTGACTGCCTCCAGGATCCTTCCCTGCCCTCCCCTGCCCCGGGGGGTGAGGGGGGAGTTCATTCACGGAGCCCCTGTACGCAGGTTTGCAGAGACCCCCCTCAGATTGGCCGGAACCAAGACCCGACGGTCCACGTACCATTCTGGAGACAACCCAGCTCTCCGCCAGCTCTTGTACGGCATTTCTGTGAAGTTTTATTTTCGGTTGCAAATATCTGGAAAACAGGAGCAGATGTTTTTTAAGGATGCTTATGAAACTTCTATTTTTAAGGTGCACATAACGGAACTCAAACTCTGCCACATTCAGTTCACTTCCTGAAACGCATACCTGTTGTCCGGGGTTAGCTCGGGCAGATCTTCATCCGGGGGCATCAGAACCCATGGTTTCTGGATCGAAGCTGTTCCAGTTTGGCCATTTAGATACTTCCAGAGAAATCTATTTTAGCACAGGGTATAAAAATTAACTCCAGGGAGGCCATCCTTGCCCTCCTTCCTTTTGTGCATTTGGCTCTTGTGTGTTGGGCATTGCTTTGCTTATGCTGGCCAGGGGAGTATTGGCATTCTGTGCACAAAGCTTTCAAGTCCCTAAACCATCACTGGTCTGGATAGAATCTCCACTCCGTTCTCCCTGCCACCTTCCCATGCGAGGCCTGAAGGGCACCGTGCTGTGTTGAGATCTAGACAGGAAAACCTTTTGGACTTCCAGGAAATCCAGGGAGGCACGTGCCCCTCGGTACTGGTGCGTTGAGACCTCGGGCAGCAGCTAGACATCGCAGTGTGGGCTCTGAGGCCAGTCTTACAGGCCGATACGCTCACGTGGAAGACAGCTTTATTTTCAATGAAGGAACCTTCAGTTAAATAGGAATAGCACTTCAGGGCAGAGCATTCTTTGACATTCCGGTAGGAATCGTAGATGTTAGATCTGAATAACTCTAGCTCTTTAACACATAAGTCTGATTTTTTTTTTTTTTAAGTCTGATTTTTGTTTGGGCATTCTTAACCCCAAATAGTTTGGGATTTTTTTTTCTTTCTCCCTTCTACAGAAGCTTGTTGGGGTACTTGGCATCTCCCCGGGCTCCCATCTTTTTCCTCTCTTTTGTACATGGAAAAAATGTATTTTTGTATCATATCTCATACCTGGAAGAGAAATCCTTCTTTTTATGTCTCCCAGGCTGTAGAATATATTAGTGCAACACTTCATTCAATGTGATGTAAAAAAATCCTGACAAGGACTACTGTGAATGGGTTATAATTACCACTCCATTCTCTAGATATCTTAAAGTTGATCAGTGTTTATTTCCCGGTGCCTCTGTGTCACAACAAACACCAAAAACAGAAAAGAGAAAGGACCAGCTATCTCTAACTCCTGGACTTGTGTGGATCCTCTGGAGTCTATTGAGAATGACCTCTTCTCTGACATGCTAGCAGAGGTGCTCCAGTGGCACATCAGCCTTCCATAAGTACACTTCCCATACCAATCAGGATCGGCATCATCTGCCATCTGGGGGTTTTGGGCATCATTGTTTCAGTGATACTCCATTTCACTTCTGGTAACAAAATGCGGCAATAGAATTTCTCGAAAGCTGGTCTGGTGAATTGTGCCAGGGTCCTTATGAAGGTAACTGGGTGATGGCCCAGGAAGGCTAATAGCATTGAAAGAAGGTTTTTAACACAGTTCCCTAAAGCCAATGGGCATAGCATGCCACACAGGATCCCCCAAAGCCTGTCACATGCAGGGTCAGGAAGCGGAGAGGGGGTCTGTGCTTAATAACTTTGGGATGGTGGGAGGTGACCAGGTTCAAACATTCCCCACTGGGTGCCAAGTGCAAACATGCAGGTCGGAGTCGGTGGTTGGGAGGATTATAATATGACATTGCACACCCCTGAGGGCTGGCTCATGGGGAAGCTGTGAACCACTTTGGTTGCTAATCTGTCTCTGATTCAGCAGCCATATGGAGAGGTTAGGAATGACAGGTCACATAGCCAGTGCAGAATCGAAAACATAGTTAACACAACCTGTCTCTAGTAGCAATCCTGAACTGCTTCATTTCTATGCTTCCTGCTACTTCTTAAGAAGCTCTAGATGATTGATACCTGGTAACTCCTCCCTGATGGGGTTTGAATTGTCTGACTTAACCCAAAAGCCAGCTCTGGCCATCCAGCTGGCTCAGGTAAAAAGGAATTCCTAAGGTCCTATGATGTCATCCCCCCCTCCCCAACTTTAAAAAAAAAAAAAAAAAAAATATATATATATATATCCATTCTGCAAAATTTTGCTTATGGTCATTTGAGTAATTGAACTTTTACTCCTCACTTGTGAATAGTGAATAATAGAATTATATATTTTTTACAGGTTCTAACATAGCACCCTTAAAATTAGCATTGGACAACCACTAATATGATGTACAGTATCTGGGTTAAACAAACTTTGTTCAGAGTACTGATTCTGTGCTTTGCTCCTCAATGATTCCCTGATTTGCAGGAGATACACCAGGACCAGTCTTTCCATTGTGGTGGTATTAAAAGCTGATTGTCATTTGCATTGTCTACTGAAAACCTTTGGGTGGCAGCTAATGGTGTTATAAACCATATGTTCTAATGTCTTTTTGCAGATTTTAAGGTTTTGTTATAGTGTCAGCTTTAATATTCGCATGTGTGTTAAATCTCTGGATACCGTGTAATTAAATTGATTTCTTGTGATGGTGACGGTGATTAGCGCTCACTTAAAATCCAGCGAAGCAATTATTTCCCCTCTTAACTGGAAATCATATTTGTGAAGTATGGTGTCCCTTATCAACAGTGTATTCATGATTCAGTTCATATTTTGTGTATCTGTTTATAAATTTTCTATAGCATTTGATTTCACACTTAATATAAATCCATTTAATTTGAATATGGTGGTGTGCGTGTGTGTGTGTGTGTCTGTGTGGTGTGTGCACACTTTAGTTCCATAAGCCTTGGGAAGCTGATTCTACGAATATCAAATATAAACATAAATGTATAAGGCTTATTTTATTTGCAAAATGATACATACATTCCTCCTATTTATTAAATCACTGGCTTTAGTGTTCTGTAGAGATATTTGTAGACCGATTTCAGAACAGAATGAAAATATTGTGAAAATTACAGCTTAATAAATGTTTATTGTAATTTTGTTGTATGGACTTCCTAAATATATTTCATTACTTCTGACCAAGCATTTGTGGGGTTTGCCCCAATTTTGACAGGTAATGGTGATTTTTATGATTCTATTCCTCAATCTGAGAAGACTCAAATAACCTTAATGTGTTCAGTTGGAGGGAGGGTTACCAGATAAAATACAGGACACCCAGTTAAATTTGAATTTCAGAAAAGCAGAAATACCTTTTTAAGTATATCCCAAACATTGCATGAGATATACTTAAAAAGTATTTATTGTGGGGCAGCCCTGGTGGCGCAGCGGTTTAGCGCCACCTGCAGCCCAGGGTTTGATCCTGGGGACCCTGGATCAAGTCCCGCATCGGGCTCCCTGCATGGAGCCTGCTTCTCCCCGTGCCTGTGCCTGTGCCTCTGCCCCTCTCTTTCTCTCTCTGTGTCTCTATGAATAAATAAATAAAATCTTTAAAAAAAAAAGTATTTATTGTTTATCTGAAACTCAAATTTAACCAGGAATCCTGTATTTTTATTTGCTAATTCGGGCAACCCTAACAGGGTTTTGCAACAGGTGTTCCCCTCTCCATCCCATCCCAAACAGAGAGGTTTTCCTGCATGCTAAAAATGATTCCCTTGGCAAATAATCAAGAGCTAATGGAACAGAATAGTCCAGTGAAGTACACTTGTGACCCAAAAGCACTGCTCCTCAAAGTGTGTTCCATTTGGAGGCCACCTGGGCGGCCCCCCTCTGAGAGAGAAAGCAGGTTTTTTTTTTTTTTTTTTTTAAGATTTTATTTATTCATGAGAGACGCAGAGACACAGGCAGAGGGAGAAGCAGGCTCCATGCAGGGAGCCTGATGCGGGACTTGATGATCCCAGGTCTACAAGATCAGGCCCTGGGCTGAAGGTGGCGCCAAACCGCTGAGCCACCTGGGCTGCCCGAGAAAGCAGGTTAAATGTAGGGACCCCACACCATGGAGGAGAGTGCAGCAATTAGTCGCAACAGCAGCAGTGCTGGATGACACAGTAGGAACCAGAGTGAGATATGAAAACAGTATCCATTTGAGCGAATTAAATACATGTGATTAATCATTTTGCAAAAGCACATTAAAAAAAAAAAAAGATCCAGGTAGATGGAAAAGGAGGGTGGGAGAAGATCCTGGGACCAAGAAAAAGAAAGGAGGTGTTGCTGAGTGAAGCTGTACTGGGCTGAGGAGTGTGATTCGACAGAGCAACGGAGGGCACAGGTGCATGTCCCTGCCCCGAACCCAGCCTCGATTTACCATCTCCTCTTCCATGATCCCTTCTGCCAAAAGCCACTATCAGCTTCTAGCCAGCAGAGGGTTTACTTAGTAGCTGGGGTGGTGAGGTTTTACATCAGTACCATGGCACTTGTCCCCAGTCTGGGCTCCTGTGCTGTTTGTTTCATTTTTTTAAAGCAGCTTTACTGAAGTATAACTGACATACGATGAGCCAGGCATGTTTCAAGCATAAGGTTTGATAACTTTGGATATATTTCTTTTTTTTTTTTTTAAGATTTTATTTATTTATTCATGATAGTCACAGAGAGAGAGAGAGAGGCCGAGACACAGGCAGAGGGAGCAGCAGGCTCCATGCACCGGGAGCCCGATGTGGGATTCGATCCCGGGTCTCCAGGATCGCGCCCTGGGCCAAAGGCAGGCGCTAAACCGCTGCGCCACCCAGGGATCCCTGGATATATTTCTATACCCGTGAAAACATGGCCACCATCAAGAGAGGAAAGCACGACCACCACCTCCGAAGTCCCCAGCGTCCACACCTCTTAACCTCCCTGCTCTCCCATTTGCAAGCAACCTCTGATCTGTTCTCTGTCCCTATACATTCGCTTACATTTTCTAGCATTTTACATAAAGGGAACCAAACAGCATGGGCTTGCTTTTCTACAGTGTTTTGTTGGAGTCAGCCTAATTATTTTGAAATTCATCCAGGTTATGTGTGTTGGTAGCTCACTCCCTTTTATTGCTGGGTAGTATTCCACTGTGTGAATAAGCTTCCATCTGTGTATCCATTCACCTGCTGATGGGCTTGGGTTGTTTCCAGTTTGGGGCTATTACAAATAAAACTACTACAGACATGTATGTACAGATCTTTGTATGAAGATTTTCTTTGTCTTACATAAATACTTAGTGGTGGAATGGCTGGCTTGTAGAATAGGCATATGTTTAATCTAAATGTTAAACATTTTCTGAGGTGTTTGTACCCACATTTTTTACTAGCTGTGTATGAGAATTCCAGTTCCTCTACATCCCCGCTGGTACTTGGTATAGTCAGCTTTTTCTCAAAAAAAATTATTTACTGAAAGGTATCGTCTCAGTTGAAAGCTGGCCGTTTTTAATTAAGCCATGCTAAACCAGTAATAGTAAATAAAGTATTTCCCTGAGTTCTGTGAGCCATTCTAGCAAATCACTGAACCCGAGGAAAGTGGAACCTCTAATTTGTCACCATGGCAGACAGAAGTGAGGGTAACCCTCAGGGGCCGTAAACTTGACATTGACGTCTGAAGGCAGGGGATGTTTCTATGGGACCCAGCTCTTCACCCGTGGGGTCTACACTAATTCTGGGTAGCTAGCATCAGAATGGCTTAATGCGAGGGAAACCTCCATATGTTTGGTGCCAGGGAGTCGTGAGCAGAGAGAGTTTTCCCTTAGATGAGTTTTCAGGACCAAGAGCATCACAGGTTGCCATAGGAGGGGATGAGAGAAGGGTGGTCACTGTGTTCCTCCACAAATGATGGCAGTCTCTATCAACTACGAACCTTCTATGTGTCAGCCCTGCTCTACCTGCCCCAGCTTGTTGGAGTTACACAACCATGCTGCTAAGAAGGGATTATCTTAGTAATGAAAAGGAGAATACTCAGGCTGAGAGAGGTTGAGGAACATTGCCCAAGGTCAAATGGCTAGTCCTGGGGAACCTGGGTGAGAGCCCAGTCTTGCGAGCTACTTCCCTACAGGTACTCCAGGATCTCCCTCCTGGAGAAGCTGTAGCTCACTTTTTTTTTTTAATTAATTAATTTATTTATCTATCTATCTATCTATCTATTTATTTATTCATACCTGGAGAAGCTGTAGCTCACTTTTATTTATTTATTTATTCATTCATTCATTCATTCATTCATTCATAAAACTATTTTATTTATCTGACAGAGAGAGAGAGCCTGAGATGGGGGAGCAGCAGGCAGAAAGAGAGGGAGAAGCAGGCTTCCTACTGAGCAGGGAGCCTGACCCAGGACTTGATCCTAGGACCACCCTGCATGACCTGAGCTGAAGGCAGACACTTCAACTGAACCACCCAGGCGCCCCAAAGCTGTAGTTTTCATGTTTTGTTTTGTTTTTTGAACTTATATTAACAGAGATATTAATTGGTGACACTGATGAAAGAATAAATCCTGACAAAAAACTCAAGGGGTGCCTGGCTGGCTCATGTGACTCTTGAGCTCCATGCTGAGGGTAGAGCTTCCCTAAAAAAAAAGAAAATAAAATCTTAAAAACAAAAGAAACCTAAATAACCACCATCTTTTCTATTCCAAATGGTGACAGCTGGGAACAAGGATAAATAGTATTTGTTTTATGGCTTTTTGATTTTTTTAAAAAATTAAGACTTAGAATGCAGGGCCCAGAGATGTAAAGTGACTTGCACAAAGTGGCACAGCTAATAAGGGAGTGTAGGGAGCCAGGACTGAAACCCGGCAGCTCTGATTCCACATCCAGTTTCCCACCACAGGCTAAGGCATAGAGAGCGCCCTCTTGCTACCAGCGTTTACAGAGAGCAATCTTTCCTCCTGACAGTTTGAGGACTAATAAATGCAAGCCTTTGGTGACTCTCCTGCCTCCAGCTGTGCTGGGAAAGTAGGCAATTAATGCACATTCACAGCTCATTAGAAGTTCAGAAGAACCCCAGCTTGGATTGATACCTTCTGGTTACTGTTTGATTTTCAGGGATCTCAGGATGCTCTATTCTTTTTTTTTTTTTTTTTTTTTTAATAAATGGATGCTCTATTCAACAAGGCCATTGTTTTACTAGGATTTAAGATCTTGTCTCAGGTAAAGTGAAATGGTTCTTGCCTCAGGAATCAGACAACACCCGGCACCAAGTGTGCTCTTATCAACTCAGACTTCAAAAGACTGTTACATTGCCTCCCTTTGCTTTCAGATCCTTTTCTCGTGTTGCTTAGAACACCCTGTGTGAATCATGTAAAATCATTTGACTGTTACCCCCACATATACCATTGGGGGTATGTATACCCTATATATATATAATTTTTTTCATGGAGGTGCCCTTGGAGGCTTAGAAGTAGTTCATTCTTTCATTTGGATAGGCCTGCAGTTCTCAAAGTCTGCAGGGTCTGAGTTCCTCTAGTTACATAAAATACTATTAATAATTAGTCATTTGCATTTTCCACTCTCATTCTGTCACAAATGTACAATGGGGTTTTCCAGAGGCTACCAGAAATGATATCTCAAATGATGAATGGCTACACGGGGATAGGGAGCCAACAGTCTTTGATTAAGTTAGACAAGAGAGAACAGACAAGGAGATTAGCAGACAAAGAGAACAGTGATACTCTTCTCACTGATTTTTTTTCCCCAAAGTATAGGTATTTTTCATACAAATACATCGTTTATGGTAGCGTGCTATGGGTTTATCATTGTTATTTTAATTTTTAGAGTGGGGAGGGGTAGAGGGAGGGAGAGAATTTGAAGCTGACCCCACGCCCAGCACAGAGACATGGGGCTCGATCTCAGGACCCTAACATCATGACCTGAGCTGACACCAAGAACCCGATGCTCAACTAAACCACCCAGACGTGCCTACCATTGTTATTTTTATTTTTTATTTTTATTTTTTTTTCCGTTGTTATTTTTAAATGAATATATTTACTTTTTGGCTTCTCATTTTTTATTTTTAATTTGGTAAAATTACTTCTAATTACTATTAATTCTAATTACTATTAATTCTAATTGAAAGACATAACCCACAGAAATAAAAGCTTTGGGATCCTCAGTAAGTTAGAGTGTAAAAAGGTCCTTTACCT
This sequence comes from Canis lupus baileyi, assembly GCF_048164855.1. Classification (NCBI taxonomy): domain Eukaryota; kingdom Metazoa; phylum Chordata; class Mammalia; order Carnivora; family Canidae; genus Canis; species Canis lupus. The sequence continues at coordinate 11,429,259 of NC_132864.1, read as the reverse complement.
AACTCTGTTTGGGCTTCTATAACAAAAGTATCACAAACTGCGTGACTTCAACAACAGATACTCATTTCTGCCTGGGAAGTCAACAGTCAAGGGGCCTGAGAGTCAGTGCCTGCCGAGCCTGTTTCCTAGTTCATAGATGACTGTCCCCTCCCTGTGTCCTCACGTGGTAGAAGAGGTGAGGGAGCTCTTTGGGATCTCCTTTATGAGGACACTAATCCCACTCATGAGGCTCCATCCTCATGATTTTATCACCTCTCAAAGACCCCATCTCTTCATACTATCACACTGGGGGTTAGGGGCTAGCAGTTAGGGTTCTACATATGAATGAGTGGGGAAACACAACACTCAGTATGTTGCAGTCCTGAACCATAAAGTCTGAGGCTCACTGGTGGAGGCAAGCAATCACATAGTACACATTTCAGAGGTTCAAAGGAGTGTCTAGGGAGTCTTGCTCCTGCCTAGTCTCCTCACCACTTTTCTGCCCCTAAGGGGACCCCTATCACCAGTTTCTTAGGACTCCAGCTAGGAGTCATATCCAGGGACTACAAGCATATATTTATATACCATCTATACCATCTTTAGCACAAATTATAGCATATTATCTACATTTTTCTGGAACCTGATATTTATGTACATATATCTCAGCCAGCTGTCCCATTATTTGGCTAGTATCCCATTTTGTGGATATGCCATAAGTTATTTAACCATTTGCTTATTGATCAACAGCTGCACTTCTTTTTTTTTTTTTTTAAGATTTTATTTATTTATTCATGAGAGGGACAGAGACAGCGAGGCAGAGACACAGGCAGGGAAAAGCAGGCTCCCTGCAGGGAGCCCGATGTGGGACTCGATCCTGAGGCTCCAGGATCACACCTTGGGCTGAAGGCAGCACTAAACCGCTGAGCCACCGGGCTGCTCATACATCTGCACTTCCTAAATTGACTTATTTATGCTAAGCTCACATGTGTTGCTATGACTTTCATGCAAATTGTTGTACTTGGTGCAAATATGATGCTATATAACATGATTATATAACACAACAGGACATATAATGTAACATTATACAGTATAACAATATAACATTATCTAATGATACAACATAACATTATTAAATAACATTATTATATAATAAGACACAAAGCATTATATAACACAATATGACATGATTATACATGTGACACAGCATAACTTATAACACAATATAACATATTCTTTAAAGATTTATTTCTTTATTTGACAGAGAGAGAGAGAGAGAGAGAGCACAAGAGAGAGAGGGAGAAGCAGGCTCCCTACCAAGCAGGGAGCCTAATGCAGGGCTCCATCCCAGGACGCAGGGGTCATGACCCGAGCTGAAGGCAGACACCTAACCAACTGAGCCACCCAGGTGCCCCACAATATAACATTATTGTACAATATAATACAATAAACACAATATGACATTAAGGGTTCAGTTTTGTCTGTAGTTTTCTAGGAACTAGGCTGTTAATTTCATGCCATCTTTCCATTAGTGTAGAAAACTTGAAACCAATCTATCAGCGATTGAATAAAAATTGCATTTACACCATTATTCTAATGGTAAGCTTGTTTTCATTTGTGTTCTAAACAACTTTTTTTGTTCTGTCTACTTTAGTTGTGACACAGTGAGGGTAAGCATTATTAATCAGAGTGAAATAAGAATGTCTGATAGTATTTAATCCCATGACTCTTTAAGGAGAGCCAGTTTCCTTCAGGCCTGGGATTTGAGCTATCTTTCAGTAAGATTCTGTGTGTTCTGTGGCAAAGTGTGTCATCCTTTCACCCTAAAGCCAGTGATGAAATCCATCCTTACAGGCACTAAAATCATAATGCCAACTACTTTCAATCACTGCTGAATTACAATTCTTCATTCGTAAATCCACACTTGACTTCAATATTAGAAGGCTGCTGTGAACTGGAATTTGATTAAATCATAAAATATACTTATTGGGAGGGGGGCACCTGGGTGGCTCAGTGGTTGAACATTTCCCTTTGGCTCAGGGCATGATCCCAGAGTCCCATGATCAAGTCCCACATTGGACTCCCCACAGGAAGCCTTCTTCTTCTGCCTGTGTCTCTGCTTCTCTCTGTGTCTCTCATGAATAAATAAATAAAATCTTAAAAAAAAAATACTCATTGGCCATTGGGAAAATGTAAATGATAGGCTATTAAATTGAATACTAATAGAATTAGCAAAAAACAAAACAAAACAAAACAAAACAAAAAACAGCTACAAAGAGGTTATCTCATAAAAGAATGTATGATCCACAACCAAATGTCAGCTCAAGTGAGAGGGTGTGCCTAAAGAAAGGATGACACAATCACACCAGTCTCAAGCCTGGATAAAAGTCAGAAAAGCTACTCCCATCAATGCTGACAGGATATTTTCATTACCAGTGCTAAGATAATGCCTGCAGTTTACCCTGCATTATGACAATAAATTCTGGCCTCTTTTACATATTTTTTTCTATGTCAAAGTTTTTCTTAGAGCGCTTTATTTTATTTTTTTAAAGATTTTATTTATTCATGAGAGACAGAGAGAGAGGCAGAGATACAGGCAGAGGGAGAAGTAGGATCCCTGCGAGGAACCTGATGTGAGACTCGGTCCCAGGACCTCGGGATCATGCCTGGAGCCAAAGGTAGACACACTCAACTACTGAGCCAACAGGTGCCCTCTCAGAGTGCCTAAGATCAATTGTTGCAGGTTCCTGTTGATAGGTTTGGTGAGAAAATAATACCATCATTAGAAAGAGTTGGTTTTTGGAGCCCCTGGCTGACTCAGTCTGTAGATCATGTTACTTGATTTCAGGGTTGTTAAATTCAAGCCCTACACTGGGTGTAAGGATTATTTAAAAATAAAATCTGGGCAGCACCGGTGGCCCAGCGGTTTAGCACCGCCTTCAACCCAAGGTGTGATCCTGGAGACCAGGAGTGAGTCCCATGTTGGGCTCCCTGCATGGAGCCCACTTCTCCCACTGCCTGTGTCTCTGCCTCTCTCTCTGTGTGTGTCTGTCATGAATAAATAAATAAAATCTTAAAAAAATAAAAATAAAATCTTACAAAAACTAAAAAATAAATAAAAGAGCTGATTTTTGAGCAGAGAATTCAGATATGAACTGTGCCTATTACTCTATCCAGAGCTCTATGTTTAGAAAACATCTAAAACAATAGAATGGTGACCATAACCGTGAAAGGAAGGTAGCAGTATGAAGTCCTACTGGAGTCCAAAGCTATATGTTTGGGTTAAATTATCTTTTCATTTCTAGAGGTTTCTGATTGGAGCATCTCATTCCTTCCCCATCCTATTTTAGTGTTTTTTGTTTGTTTGTTTTTTTAGATTTTTATTTATTTATTAATGAGAGACACACACAGAGAGACAGAGACACAGGCAGAGGGAGAAGCAGGCTCCATGCAGGGAGCCTGATATGGGACTCGATCCTAGGACTCCGGATCACACCCTGAGCCAAAGGCAGATGCTCAACTGCTGAGCCACCCAGTTGTCCCTATTTTAGTGTTTTCAGTCACAGATATTTTTAATATTTATTTCACTTGGCTCTGGCTCCCACCTTCACAAAGGTTTCAAGTTCGACTTTCAGAACTTAGAGATCCTAAGAGTGATGATCTCCCCAGATTTCACTGGAGTTTTGAAAAGTATATCATGCCCATCACCCGACTTGAAAACTTTATTATTTTTGGGACACCCAGGTGGCTCAGCAGTTGAGCGTCTGCCTTTGGCTCAGGGTGTGATCTCAGGATTGAGTCCCACATGGGGCTCCCTGCGTAGAGCCTGCTTCTCCCTCTGCCTGTGTCTCTGCCTCTGTGTCTCTCATGAATAAGTAAATAACATCTTTAAAAAAAGAGAAAACTTTATTAATTTTCACATTTTTATTTATTTATTTGAGAGCAAGAGATAGCACAAGCAGGAGGAGCAAGAGAAGCAAACTCCCTGCTGAATAGGGAGCCCTACAGGGTTACAGAATTACTTAAAAATACAGTTTTGTTTTGTTTTTTTTTCTTTAAGATTTTTAAAATTTGTCAGAGAGAGTGCACAAGCAAGGGGAGCAGTAGGCAGAGGGGAAGGCAGGCTCCCCTCTGAGCAGGGAGTCCATTGTGGACCTGAGCCCAAGGCAGATGCTTCACCAACTGAGTATCCAGGCGCCCCAGCAATCTGAAAACTTTAAATACATCCTCTGACGTTAAGTGTGCAATGAATTAAAACCTCTAAAAGTCCTGGAGTTTTTCTCTGAAATGCACAAAGCATTGCACTGAGTAAAATTTATTCTAACACTGCACCCATCAGAGTAACCGGCGTTAATTAAAATGAAGCACCGCCTTGTTGAATGCAAATATTTAAAGTGGGCAAGCCAGTCTTGGGAACGTGAGTTACGGGAGGACTTGGTGGGGTCCCCCCGTGCACCGAGCCCGGCAGACCCGCTCGCCAACGCACACACAACAACATGGCCAGGAAAGCATAAACAAGGCCCAGACGCTTCGCTCCGGAGCGGATCTCCAGGGCGTGAGTCAGTGAGGCCAAGGGTGACTACTGGAGGGCGGGCCGGGGAGCAGCTGGCGCGACCGGACCGACTCGCCCCAGGGCAGGCCGGGTTGTCAAGGTGACAGCAGTCGGCCTTCGCGGTCGAAGGGTGACCCCGCCCCTGCCCAGCTCCGATTGGTCACACCTTTTTCCAGCTCCCCCTTGGGATTGGCTGAGAGGCGCGGCCCACGCGCCGGAGCGTCTTGCGATTGGCTGGTGCTCAGGGCGCCTCGCGGCCGCGCGGCCTCCTGGGCTGATGTGAGGCCAGCTTTCGGCCAGCCAATCAGAGCGCGTGCTCGGCGTGGCGCGCCGCGTGGCTGGGATCCTTCCGCGGGGCTGGTGGCCTAGAGCGCGGGGAGGCCCGGCCGGGGCGGGGCGGGGCGGGGCGGGGCTGCGGGCGCGCCTCGTCGGGGAGGCCCGGCGGCTGCCGGCAGCCTGGGGCACCGGGGTTTCCTTGCTTCGCAGGACCAGGCCTACGGATGCACACGCTGGCGTGTGGGCGCCTGGGGGGCCCAGTGGTTGAGCGTCTGCCTTCCACTCTGGGCGTGATCCCGGGGTTCTGTGTCTCTCATGAACAAATAAATAGAATCTTTAAAAAAAAATCTTTAATTTTAAAATAAAATAAGTTCTTGACTTTAAAAACACTTAAAAAAAATCTCTAAAAAAAGTGCACTAGAAAAAAAAAACAAACACCACCACCAAGAGGAATCGTGAATACAAATAAATAAAAGGCTTACATTGCCCAAACTGTCCGAAAGAAGTGCACCGTCTAGGCTTCATGACACTGAGGAGAGGCTCTAAATCCTCGGGTTCTCTGGTGTTTTCATGATATGCACGGAGCTACTGGTGCAGCCTGGAAGCAGATGACAGCAACCAGGTGCTGTCTGGGAGCTTGCAGAAGCCCAGAGGACTTCATTTCTATGGTGATTAGTGCTCTGCCTGAAAACAGGCTCAGAGTAGACCGAGACCTGGCGCTACTTTGCATTGTACCTCATGCAATGAGACAGGCCGGGCTAAAGTTTCCAAACAAGGAGCAGCCTTTGGGAGGCCTTGTACTATGTGCACAGGCGATGGTATATAAAGAGGAAAGGGAACTACGTGTGTGAGAAAATAATACTTATTTGAATCTTAAAGTTTATGTATTTAAGTAATCTCTACGCCCAATGTGGGGCTCAAACTCATGACCCCAAGATCAAGAATCACAGGCTCCCCAGCCCCAGCCAGCCAGGCTCCCCAAGACTACTTTGAAAAAAATTTTTTTTTAAAGATTTGCTTATTTGAGAGGAAGAGGGAACATGTGAACAGGGGGAAGGGCAGAGGGAGAGAGAATCTCAAGCAGATTCCCTGCTGAGTAAGGAGGCCCAAGTGGGGTTTGATCCCAAGACCCTGAGATCATAACCTGAGCCAAAACCTAGAGTCTCACACTGAACCCAAGGAGCCACCTAGGTGCCTTGTAGACTCCTTTGCATCTTATTACACCATCTAGTCCCTTCCTTCACCATGTGTGCCAGCTGAATACACTAGAGACTTGGTATTTTTCACCATCCTTTTCTCTGGAAGCCTGGCTTCAATACTGAGGATTTGACATTTGCGTAAGAGTAGAAAGAAGCCAAATCAAGCCAGAGGGTGGGCAGTCACCTCATCTGGCCACCTTTCCTTGTCCTGTTAAAAACAAGCAAGAGGCAGGATGCCTGGGTGGCTCAGCGGTTAAGCACCTGCCTTTGGCTCAGGTCTAAGCACCTGCCTTTGGCTCAGGTCGTGATCCTGGAGTTGCTGGATCGAGTCCCACATTGGGCTCCCTGCAGGGGCCTGCTTCTCCCTTTGCCTGTGTCTCTGCTTCTCCCGCTCTGTGTCTCTCATGAATAAATAAATAAAATCTTAAAAAAAAAAAAAAAAAACAAGCAAGAGAGGGGAAACCGTGGCAAGCATTCGATGGCTTGTATGGCTGATCTCTTGAGCATTAAATGAGGCCTCTGCTGGTGAGAATATCTGTTTCACTGTATAATAAGGCCCTGTTCATACTATATCACTGGGTTGTGGGTGATGTTCAGTGGCTGAGTGTAACACAAAAAATGGTAAGAATGTAGCCTTGTCCTCTGACTGTTTGCCAGGAGCCACAGTGGTAGGTATCAGTGAGCTGTGGGGGACAATGCATTTATATGACAAATATTTATTGTGTGCTTTCATGTACCAACACATGAAGAAAGGTCCCAGGATTCGTGGAACTTTATTGTAAATGGAAAGACAGAAGATTAAAAAGTGGGACTCCTGGGTAGCTCAGTCGGTGAAGCATCTGCCTATGGCTCAGGTCATGATCTTAGGGTCCTGAGATTGAGCCCCATATCCTTCTCCCTGCTCAGCAGGGAGTCTGTTTCTTTTTCTCCCTCTGCCTCTCCCCTCCAGCTCATGCTCTCTCTCTCCTGCTCCCTCTCTCTCAAATAAATAAATAAATAAAATTTTAAAAGATTTTATTTATTTATGCATGAGAGACACAGAGAGAGAGGCAGACACACAGAGAAGGAGAAGCAGACTCCATGCAGGAAGCCCGACACGGGACTCAATCCTGGGACTGTGGGATCACACCCTGAGTCAAAGACAGACACACAACCACTGAGCCACCCAGGCATCCCAAATAAATAAAATCTTAAAAAAAAGATTAAACGGTAAACAAATTAAAAAAAAAATAAAAAAATAAACGGTAAACAAATTAATAATAAGGATGATTTAGACTTGTACTGTAAGAAAGCAAAATGAAACAATGTGCAGGGTTCCTGGAGAGGGTGGGCAGATTGCTTAAATAGTGGCTGGCTAGGGAGGGCTTGTTTGAGGGGGTGGCATTAGAACTAGTGACAGATGTCTCTCCCAGGTGATCTCAGCAGAAGTAGTCCAATGCTTCAGAAATCAATTTGCCAAAAGCCAATTTGCCAAATAATCAATTCAGTGGATTTGCAGAATTGGCCAGATTTCCTAATTTACCAGAAAATGATGTTTCGTGGCATGATAGTCTTGAATGAGATTCAAAGAATAATAATTTATTTTTTAAGATTTTATTTATTTATTCATGAGAGGCAGAGAGAGAGAGAGAGAGAGAGAAAGGGAGGCAGAGACACAGGCAGAGGGAGAAGCAGACTCCATGCTGGGAGCCTGACGCGGAACTCGATCCCGGGACCCTGGGATCATGCCCTGAGCCAAAGGCAGATGCTAAACCTCTGAGCCCCCAAGTCGTCCCTAAGAATAATAATTTAATCTGATTTTTTTTGTCTTGAATATTGAATAGAAAATGTGCTTCAAGAATATATTCTTAGTCTATTCAGGAACATCCTGCTGGAGGACCTTGAGTGTTAATTTAGAGTGTTCTCATCTCATTGTGCTGCCTCTGGCTCATGAGCTCAGGTGTGTAGGGGTTGGGGGTACACCATGGTTGCCTTGTTCATTCATTGCAGCTCCTCACCTATACTAGGTCGAAAACAATTGGTGAATGATTGAGATCCCTGTCCAGCAGCTGCCAATGGAAATCTTCCTCTCTGGTCTTAAGGACAGGGAAGGGTTAAAGTGGGAGGCTCTGAGCATGGGCCAATATTTAGAAGTACTTGTATAAACCATGAGCCTTCATTGATTGATTCTGCAGACCTTTCCAGAGCATCCCCTGGGTGCCAGGCTCATAGATTCTAAGGGCAAGCCAGATCATGCACAGGTAAGCAAAGGTAGAGTTTTTATACTAAACCCTACCCCCAATGTAGGGCTCAAACTCACGACCCCAAGATCAAGACTATATGCTGTGCTGACTGAGCCAGCCAGGCTCTCCCACCAAAGATATTAAGTTTTAACTCTGCAAAAAATAATAGAGTAGTTCTTCTTATAAAAAAATGGGGACATGGCAGACAGGACTACAGCTTCTCGTCCTCCCTCCCCAGAGCTAACCACTGTTTGCAGTTTAATGAATATTTGTATTAGTTTCCTTGAGGCTGCCATAACAAATGGCTACAAACTTGGTAGCCAACAACAACAGAAATTTATTCTTTTCCAGCTCTAGAAGGTGTGGAGAGGGTTGTCCTCCCTCTGAAGTCTCTAGAGAGATTCCTTCCTTGGTGTGTCCAGCTTCTGGTGGCTGCTGGCTTCTGGTGGCTACTCCTTGGCTTGTGGCTGCATCCCTCCAACCTCTTGCCTCCATTGTCACAAGACCTCTTCACTTGTTTCTCTTATAAGGACACTTGTCATTAGATTTAGGGACTGTGTGAGTATAATCTAGAATGATTTTATCTCAAGATACTTGCCTTGGGCAGCCCTGGTGGCTCAGCAGTTTAGCGCCAGCTTTGGCCCAAGGTGTGATCCTGGAGACCCGGGATCAAGTCCCACATCAGGGTCCCTCTGCCTGTGTCTCTGCCTCTCTGTGTGTGTGTCTCTCATGAATAAATAAATAAATAAAATCTTAAAAAAAATCTTAAAAAAAAAGATCCTTGTCTTAATTATATCTGCAAAGATGCTTTTTCCAAATAAGGTCATATTCACCAGTTCCAGGTGGACATATCTTTCCACCACTCAATCCCTTACAATATCTTTCCTACACATATATGAGTGTGTGGGGAATATATATTATATGTACCAAAGAAGAAATACATATTTTTTAATTTTATTTTTTTAAAGATTTTATTTATTTATTCATGAGAGACCAGAGAGAGAGAGAGAGGGGCAGAGACACAGGCAGAGGGAGAAGCAGGCTCCATGCAGGGAGCCTGACGTGGGACTTGATCCTGGCTCTCCAGGATCACACCCTGGGCTGAAGGTGGTGCTAAACCACTGCGCCACTGGGGCTGCCCTACAAATGGTATTTTAGATGTATTTTTCTATAGCTGTAGATATCATTCTGCTATCGTTCTACTATCTAACTTGCTTTTCCTCCTGAACAATCTCTTTGAGAACTATGCTGTTTGTAGGTCACTTTCACTGTTTTTATCTGATGCACACAGTATTGCAAGGTCTGGAATGTACTGCACTTCATTAGCCATTCTCCTATTGACAGACTTGAAATTTGTTTACAAATTTTCAGTCTAGGCTTGTGAAATAACACAGTCATTGATGTCATTAGGGTTTTAATTATTTAATTTTCTTTCTTTTTTAAAAAATATTTTATTTATTTATTCATGAGAGAGACCGAGAGAGAGGCAGAGACATAGGCAGAGGGAGAAGCAGACTCCCTGAGGGGAGCTGGATGTGGGACTAGATCCCAGGACCCCAGGATCATGACCCGAGTCAAAGGCAGACGCTCACCCACTCAGGTGCCCTTTTTTTTTTTTTTTTTAATAGGTTACATGCCCAGTGTGGAGCTTGACATGGGGCTTAAACTCATGATCCTAAGATCAAGACCTGAACTGAGATGAAGAGTCAGACACTCAACCAACTGAACTACCCAGGAGCCCCTTATTTATTTACTTTTAATTGTGAAAAGTATGAAGTATACAAAAAAGACTGGATACAGTATGTGTGTACAGTTTAAAGAATAATAAATTTGGGGTACCTGGGTAGCTCAGTGGTTGAGAGTCTGCCTTTGGCTCAGGTCCTGATCCCAGGGTCCTGGGGTTGAGTCCCACATCAGATTCCCTGCAGGGGGCCTGCTTCTCCCTCTGCCTGTGTCTCTGCCAGTCTCTCTGTGTTCCTCATGAATAAAAAAAAAAAAAAAGAATAAATGTGTATGTTGTTCCTATGATCCCGTTTAATAGGGTATTTTGGAAGTCTTTCCAGTAACTTGGAAGTCCTTCCTTAAATTCATTCCTTTCTCTTAGAAGAACCCTGTGTCCTGAATGTTGATAAGCATTTCTCGGCCTTCTTTATGTTTCTCTAACAGGTATGTATTCCTAAACCACATATTTTTGGGTTTTGCCTACTTAACCCCTTTCTATAAAAGTCCGTACACCTCTGATGCTTGCTTTTTTGCTTAACATTATGTTTTTGAGGTTCATCGTGCTGGCACATCTGTAGAGCATCTGCTTTGGTTGCCTCACAGGATCACTATCCCACCACCTCCGTGTCCCTCTTCTTGGTTCGTGACCACATGTACCCCTCTGCTTTCTCCTGTGGTGGGAGAGGAGGTGGGGTGGTTGAACTTTGGGACATCACTTTAGGCACATCTGGCCCTTGGTTGCTGGCATCCACTGGATTTCCACAGCCCTGTGGGTAGACAGGGAGGGTTGAGGCAACCACACCACGGAAGCCAGAAAAAGAAATCCTCCAATAACCCTTTTGCCTGATGAACCCATGAATTTGGCTGAGTCTCTGTTTGGACTCACTCTTCACCATTCTCCTGGATCAGCCTGAGAAAGCCTCCTGTGTCAACAGCCACAGGAAATGGAAATATGTCAGCTTCTTGTCCCTTTTGGTCTTTTCTCCATCAAGTCATATGCATTACTACTTTGGTTATGACTTGGGGAAAATTAGTTCTATGCTAGAAGTTGTTCTGATCTTGTCTGGACCCCAAGCATTGCTATCTACTGTCTAAGCCCACACCATATTCTCTTGGTCTCCAAATATCTCTATGTGTAGATAGGTATTTAAAGATATATCTCTTTCTAAGCTTATATTGGTATACAGGTACATGGCTCTCTCCTTCTCAATATTTCCCACCTTTCCACCCTAGTCAAGCCACCATGATACCCCATGTGAACCTTAGCAATACCTCCCTCTCCAAACTCAGCCTCACTACTCTATTACCACACAGCAGCTAGAATAGTGCTTTCAAAATATGACACATCACTCCCCTACTCAAAACTTTCCAAATGGGGGCACCTGAGTGGCTCATTGGTTGAGTGTCTGCCTTTGGCTCAGGTCATGATCCCGGGGTCTTGGGATTGAATTCTGCATCGGGCTTCCTGTGGGGAGCCTGCTTCTCTCTCTATCTACATCTCTGCCTCTCTCTGTGTGTGTCTCTCATCAATCAATCAATAAAATCTTAAAAAAAAGAACACCCACACACAAAACTTTCCAAATGGCTTCTAATCACACTTTATTTTTTTTTAATTTGTTTTTTATTGGTGTTCAATTTACTAACATACAGAATAACACCCAGTGCCCGTCACCCATTCTCTCCCACCCCCCGCCCTCCTCCCCTTCTACCACCCCTAGTTCGTTTCCCAGAGTTAGCAGTCTTTACGTTCTGTCTCCCTTTCTGATATTTCCCACACATTTCTTCCCCCTTCCCTTATATTCCTTTTCACTATTATTTATATTCCCCAAATGAATGAGAACATATAATGTTTGTCCTTCTCCGACTGGCTTACTTCACTCAGCATAATACCCTCCAGCTAATCACACTTTAAATAAAATCCACAGTCCTTACCCTGTGGCCTCCCAAGGTCCTGGAAAGCCACTTCCATTTGACTGGGTCTTTGCTTTTACTATGTCCTCTCTCTGAAAGGTTCCTCCTCCTAAGGCTTAGCGCTGAGTGGGATGCTCTCCCTGCCCCCCTTTTTAGGTAGAGAATCTTCAGACTGTGATAGAGGGGCATACTAGTTTGGGGATTGAATACACCTTGGTTCTTACTGATGCCTGCCTATCTTGGGATCAGGTGTTCTAGGCTATGTCATGTGGATGATGAATGTACTAAAGTGAACACAAGCCCCTTCAGGGGAGAGCGCAAGTGGAATGACCTTTGGTGATTGTCTCGGTTAGCATGCTTTTGGCAGCAAGGTATGGCAATCTGACTCCCTGCGGCTTAATCCATGATGACAGTTACTATTTATTCAGCCAGAAGCCCCTGGCTAGTCACAGGATTGCTCTGCAGCTCAGCAAGAGGATCCAGCTTTTCGTCCTCTGCTCTGCCACCCTCTGCTCAGGGGCTTTCTTGTGCCATGCTTCAGCGGATCGCTACATGCCCAGCGCAGCTTCCTGCAAAACGTCCTCCCAGGGGAAAATGGGTGCAAGTCCCCCCCCACCCCCATTCGCGCCCTTTCGAGCTCATTGGCCGAGATTTGTTTTTTTTGCCCACCCACAAGCCAATCCGGCAAAGAAGAAGGAGGGCTGTGATTGGCTTAAACTAGAGAGGACGTCAACCCCTGGGGACCAATTTCCAAGGGCCATGTGATGCTCAGCGGCTTTTACACAATTGACAGATAATCCACCCCATTCTTACAGTCCTTCAGACTGCCGGAGACAGTATCTATGTTCTCAATCCTCCTTGACCCACTTAACAGACACAGAGGCTTACTATGAACTCATCTCGATTCCTACTTCCTTGCCCTGGGGTATTAACAGGGTCTCTGCTCCAAGACCTCCTCTGATGAGTAAATGCCATTCTTTCAGCGCTCTCTGGCTGAGACGTGTCTCCTAAGGGTGAAGTTCGGCTTGGGTTGGAATGTACTGATTTTGGAATAACCAGAGAAGTGAAATTTACAGACACCGATTCACTTTCTACTTTTCAATATTTTCTCTTCAAAATGTCTCGATACATTGAAGAACATCCACGGATACATTTTTAAAAGATTTATTTATTCATGAGAGACACAGGCAGAGGGAGAAGCAGGCTCCATGCAGGGAGCCCGATGTGGGACTTGATCCGGGGACTCCAGGATCATGCCCTGGGCCGAAGGCAGATGCTAAACCGCTGAGCCACCTGGGCTGCCCCACGGATACATTTTATTTTATTTTATTTTTATTTTTTTAATTTTTTTCCACGGATACATTTTAAAGGCCATTTCTTTCAGATCTGGTCTCTCTTAATGGATCAGACAGATGAACGTGTATGGTATTCAATTATGTCAGGTGTATTCATTCCAACGAGAGCGAATCATCATTTTTTTTTTGTTTTAAACCTCTCAGTTTATTTTTTTTATTTTTAAAAAAGATTTTATTTATTTGGGAGAGAGAGAGAGAGAAGGAGCTCAGGGAGGAGCAGAGAGGAGCAGAGGGAGAGGGGCAAGCAGACTCCCTGCTGAGCAAGGAGCCAGATGGGGTAAGGGGGAGGGGTGTCCATTTTGGGACTCTGGGTCATGACCTGAGCCAAGGGTCAGATGCTTACTGACTGAGCCACCCAGGCACCCCTAAAACCCTAAGTTATAAAAAGGATGTTCATTTAAGGCTATGATGAAACTTTCCAATGTCAGTTTAAGTCAAGATCCAATCCCTTGAGTTGGCACAATCCTTCCAGGAGAGCCTCCAGAGTTGGATTTGGTGGTGTTCCTAGTAGGTGGGTAGCTGTCAGTGGTCCACGTTATTTCCTAGCTGTCTCTCAAGGACAGATTTTTTGGATTCTTTTCCAGTTGCATCTTAGCATGATGGTATTTGTTTCTATGTGTACAAAGAAATATCATTCTTTGGGGGGATCCCTGGGTGGCTCAGTGGTTTAGCGCCTGCCTTTGGCCCAGGGCATGATCCTGGAGTCCCTGGATCGAGTCCCTAGTCGGGCTCCCTGCATGGAGCCTGCTTCTCCCTCTGCCTGTGTCTCTGCCTCTCTCTCTGTGTCTCTCATGAATAAATAAATAAAATCTTAAAAAAAAAAAAAGAAATATCATGCTTTGGGAAGAGAGGAGAAAAATGAGATCCATATTGCTAAAAGCACTTGGACTTTCAGATAGCCCTGACTTGTACTCCAACTATGGGTGCCACTCCTCTTCCAGACCATCAGTTTGGGCCTTTTTGGAAAACTCTTCACTACTTCCAAATACTCTTGCTTTTCTCTTGAAGCTGCTTTCAACATATTCCAGAGGACCCAATACGTTTTCATAATTTCCTGTCTCTGAAGAAGTGTAGGTGCATCTGGTCTGGCCAGGAAAATTAATTTCTTTTCTTTTTTCTTTTCTTTTCTTTTTCCTTTCATTTTCCTTTTAAAAAAATATTTTATATATTTGTGAGAGAGAGAGACAATGCAAGAGAGCAAGCATGAGTAGGGGCAAAGGGAGAAAGAAACAGACTCCCCGCTCAGCAGGGAGCCCAATGCAGGGCTTGATCCCAGGACCAAGACCTGAGCAGAAGGCAGAGGCTTGACCGAGCCACCCAGGTGCCCCTGACCTGGTAAATTTCTGTGTTCTTTTAAAAATCTTTGAAGTACCTAGAATAGGATGGAGTTTAGAATTTTGGGAGTGTGGTGTATAAAGAGTACCAAACTAGGGGCAGCTGGGTGGCTCAGTCAATTTAGCTTCCAACTCTTGATTTCAGCTCAGATCATGGTCTCAGGGTCATAAGATTGAGCTCTGCTGGGCATGGAGCCTGGTTAAGATTCTCTCTCCCTCTTCTTCTGTGTTTTCTCTCTCATCAAAAATAAGCAACAGGTACAAGGAGAAGAGGGTAAGTGCGAGAAGAGGGTAAGTGCAGAGATGCAAGAAAGGTTGCACATAGACAATAAATAGTTTAAGGTTCTTGGTCAAGAAGGGCCAGCAATGTTCCCATTTTAAATGGGAGGAACTTTCTTGAATCTCCTCCTCTTCTCCCTGTCTAATCTTGTTAAGAAGGATGAGACAGCAAGGTGAGGCCTAAAAAGGTATTTCCAAGGGTTTGTGTGTGTCTGGATATGTCAAAGGGATGATGACAAAGTACCCAGTTATTTTGGCTATATAAACTTGCCTCTCCCTTGGGTCCTCTACAGATGCTTTGCCTGATTGGGTGGGCCAGGATTAAGGGATTAAGAATGAATCAAGTGGCTGTCAGGTGTGTAAACCTAGCCCTCCGCCCTCCGTGAGAATTGGCCAGTCCCCTAGTCAAACTGCAATTTGCATACTCTATGAAGGCCAGGTCTATGCCTTACATAGCAGAACCTCCTTGCCTAGTTAAGGACGGGCACCCAATAGGCATTTTTGAATGAATGACTGTTTCTTTTTTTATGACTTTATTCATTTATTCATGAAAGACACACACACAGAGGCAGAGACATAGGCAGAGGGAGAAGCAGGCTCCCTAGCCTGATGCAGGACTTGATCCCAGGACCTGAGATTATGACTTGAGCCAAAAGCAGATGCTGAACCACTGAGCCACCCAGGTGCCCCTGAATGGCTGTTTCTTTCTTTTTTTTTAGATTTTATTTATTTATGAGAGACACAGCACAAGAGAGAGAGGCAGAGACACAGGGAGAAGCAGGCTCCATGCAGGGAGCCAGACATGGGACTCAATCCTGGGTCTCCAGGATCACAACCTGGGCTGAAGGTGGTGCAAACTGCTGAGCCACCTGGACTGCCCTGAATGATTGTTGAGCTCCTATTATGGATCAGGCTCTGGGAATCCTGGAGAACCTGGTGAAACAAGGATTTTGCTCCTGTGGAATTTGCATTATGGTGTCAGAGGAAATAAACATCAGTCCCTCAAAGATGACTCTCCTGCCCAGTCAAGATGAACTCATGCCTTGGCAAAGGTGATAACTCAAACAAAGAGCCAGAGCTGGCTCTAGAACTTTGAGGTGGGGGAGGGGGGACAGCTTTTCTGGAAATCATGTTTACATAGCAAAATCCTGTTTTATTTTATTATTATTATTTATTTATGATAGTCACACACACACATACACACAGAGAGAGAGAGAGACAGAGACACAGGCAGAGGGAGAAGCAGGCTCCATGCACCGGGAGCCCGACGTGGGATTCGATCCCAGGTCTCCAGGATCACGCCCTGGGCCAAAGGCAGGCGCCAAACCGCTGCACCACCCAAGGATCCCCAAGATCCTGTTTTAAATGAGAACCTATGTTTATTTGTGGTTATTGACAGATGGAAGCTGTTTGTGATTTTAGTGGTGAGGTTGCTTCATAAAACTCCCAACACTGAAAAAAAACGTGGAGAAGCTTATTGGGTTGCTGTCAAAACAAG
This sequence comes from Canis lupus baileyi, assembly GCF_048164855.1. Classification (NCBI taxonomy): domain Eukaryota; kingdom Metazoa; phylum Chordata; class Mammalia; order Carnivora; family Canidae; genus Canis; species Canis lupus. The sequence continues at coordinate 11,412,935 of NC_132864.1, read as the reverse complement.
TTACAAGGAATGTGCGAAGGTCCTTAGCACAGAGCCAACCCATGTGCAGTAGGAGTGAAATAAATAAACCTTCAACATATACCCAAGTCCCATTTTTCTCTGCCACCTGGTCCAGCCACCATCATCTATTTCAACATTATTCTAACTGGTCTCCCTGCTGATACACCTGCTCCCTGAAGCCTATTCTCAGCTGAGCAAGCAGAGGGATTCCTATTACAGTCAGAACATGTCCCTCTCTTGCTCAAAACCTTCAGTGGTCTCATCTTGCCCATGGTAAAAGCTGTTCTTCACGGTCTTCAGGAGCCACTTGGGCTGCCTGCCACGTTTCCCTTCATTGATTTTATCCTCCTCCTCTTAAAAAAAATATTTATTTGAGAGAGAGAGAGAGAGAGAATACGTGCAGGAGCAAGAGGGAGAAGCAGGCTCCCTGCTGGGCTGGGAGCCCAAGCTGGGGCTCCATCCCAGGACCCTGGGATCATGACTTGAGCTGAAGGCAGATGCTTCAGCACCTGGAGCTGCCCAGGTGCCCCCATTGACTTTATCTTCTACCTCAGGTCTTTCAAGTCAAAGAAAAAATGCTGGACACTACTATTTCTCAAACTACACCCAACACTCCTCAGGACTTTAGCACCTGCTGTCATCTCCGCCTGGAAACTTTCTCCCCAGATACTGAAGAGCTCATGACACCTGTCACCTGCTTCAAGTCAATGGTAGATGTCACCTTTTCTTTTTTTCTTTCTTTCTTTCTTTTTTTTTTTTTGTAAGATTTTATTTGAGAGAGGGACACCAGGGTGGCTCAGAGGTTGAGCGTTTGCCTTCTGCCCAGGGCATGATCCTGGAGTCCCTGGATCGAGTCCTGCATCTGGCTCCTGCGTGGAGCCTGCTTCTCCCTCTGCCTCTCTCTCTGTGTCTTTCATGAATAAATAAATAAAATCTTAAAAAAAGCTTTTGAGAGAGAAAGAACGAGCGGTGGGGAGGGCAGAGAGAGAAGCAGGCAGACTCCCCACTGAGCAGGGAGCCCACTCGGGGCTCAATCCCAGGACCTCCGGGATCGTGACTTGAGCCGAAGGCAGATGCCCGACCCACTGAGCCACCCAGGTGCCCCTGACGTCACCTTTTCATGGAACCTTCCCTGACAGCTCTATTTAAATGGAAACACTCGTCCTTCTTTCTTTTCTATCCTTCCCGGATTTCTTTCCATAGTACTTAACACTTTCTATTATACACGAATAACAGTATACGTATTATCTACACGACACTCTTGTACACTATATATTTTCACTATTTGCATTGTACTGTCTATGACCTACCTATCTCCTCCGCCCCTTACCTCCTGTTGACCCAGGGCAGGAACTTTGCTTCGTCCGCTGCTGCACCTGCGGAGCCCCGGACGGTGCCTGGTACCCAGCAGCGCTAGGTTATCTGCAGGAAGAACAAATCAATAGCGAATGAATGAGCCCGGGCACCAGCCCCGGCCTCCCGCCCCCGGCTTCCCGCGCTGCTGCACCCCTCGGCGCCGCAGGGGAGGTGGGAGCCCGGGCGCAGTGCGCCTGCGTAGCCCCACCCCCCGCACGCGCGCGTGGGTCCAGGGCCCTGAGGCCGCGGGGCGCGGCTGCCCGCACTCCTTTGCGAGGCTCGGCGCCCGCGGAGGGTTACAGGCGGGGGGCGGGGCCGCGGGGGCGGGGCCTCGGGCGGGGGCGGGGCCTCGGGGCGGGGGCGGGGCGGGGGCGGGGCCGGGCTGGGATCCCGCAGGCGGCGGCCGCGCCGCGCTCAGTAGCGCTGCCCGCCCGCCGCCCGCCGCTCGCCGCCCGCCGCCCGCCGCCCCGGACCCCGCCGTCCCTCCGCGCCGCCGTCCCCGGCCTGGCCCCCGCCGGCCCCGGTCGCCGCGCAGCCCCGCCGCAGCCATGTCCAAGCAGCCGCGGGCCCGCCGGGAGGAGATCCTGGAGAGCCAGGTGATGTGGGAGCCTGACAGCAAGAGCACGCACATGGACCGCTTCCGGGCGGCCGTGGCTGCTGCCTGCGGCCTGGCGCTGGGTGAGTGCGCGCGCCGCCCCCGCTGCCCCGCGCCTGCCGGGCGCCCCGGCCCCCGAGCCCCCGAGCCCCCGAGCCCCCGGGGTCTCCTCCCCGCCAGCTTCCGGGAGGGGCCGCTGGAGGTGGGCAGGGCTCCCGTCTCCCCGGGGTGGGGCTCCTTCTGACCGTGCGCTTTGCCCCCTGTCTGTGCTTTCAGGTGCACGGCCCCTCCCCGCTGTAGCATCTGTGTCCCAGGAGGGGCCCCCCACTCGCCCTCTTAGCATCTTTGTCCCTGGGAGGCTCCCCCACCGCCTTGGAACCTCTGGGGCCTGAGATCCCTCGCTAGGCTTCCTCCTTGGGAGATGAGGTGTTCCCTGGCGTCTTGCGTCTGGCTTGGGGGCAGGGGGGGCTTCCTCCCAGACATGGAGTCTTTCTAACTTGTGGCTCTTCCCCTATGTTTGTGGGGGTCACTTGCCAGCCAGTAACACCTTGTGTTGTCCCCTCCTAGCCCCCCCCCCCCCCAACTTGACATCACTAAAGGGCTAGCATGGAATCCAGCACCCACAGGAGAAAGACACTCTTTTCTGAAAGAAAATACAGCCTTTGGGATTGAGGCAGGACTCGTTTTCCTCCTGTTTACTTTACCCTCCCAGCCCCCGGCAGAACCTAGGCATGGCCCCTCCCTGCAGCCACCACCCTGGCTCTCAGAAACTGCCTGGCCTGGCTGCCTGTGGGCCGGCCCGCGGGGGCCCGTTTTCTGGGTGAGAAGCACCTGCACGTGTCTCCTGCCAGCTCTAGCTGGCTTGTCCAATTTCCTGCAGGACCTTCCCCACCTTCAGGGGTTTCAGCTCCTCTCTGGCCACTTCCCTCCCCTCGTGGCCCTCAGCTGGCTTCTGGGACTCCTGTGGTTCTGTGGTGGCATCGCTGTTCTCAGCTGCCCTGACAGAAGTGGACATGGGGCCATCTGTCCTGTGTAGGGGAGTCCTCAGTGACACTGCCTTGCTGCTTACATCCCCCACTTTCCCGGGGCCCTCGTTCCCTCTACTCTGAACACTGGCCGGTTTCCTTGCTTCCTGCTTTTCCTTCCTCTTCTCTTCGGGACACCCTGCTTGCTTCACTGGAGCACAGGTCTGACTTTGTCACTCCTTAGCTCAGAGGCTCACAATGGTCCCTTGTTGACCGTGGAATTGCATGGTGCCACCTGGCAGCTTCCAAGCCTTCCACTGTATGATGGGTGTCATAGCTTCCAGTGAGCCCCTTCCCTTGGTGAACCCAGCTCCCTCCTTCCTGCTCACTACACAGAAAGCATCTTGGAGACAGATGTGGCTTATTACTCTGGGCCTTTCAGGTATTAGCTGGTAAATTAACGTGTGTAGGATTGGGGGAGAACAGACCTGATTCCCAGAAAGAGCCAGGAGTAAGATATTCATCTGTGTCACCTCACCTCAATTCCATCTTTCTTTCTTCTGCTAGCAGAGGTATAGTGTTCTCCTGTGCTTAACTAGCCTTGGTGCTTTAGGAAATGATTGCACATGAGTTGTGAGGTGGGTGAGATGCATCTGACCTGACTACCTGGATTTTGAACTGGCTCCACCACTTCCTAGCCGTGTGACCTAGCTGTGAGACCAAGTCTTACTTTCCCCATCTGTAAAATGGGCATGGTGAGAGAGGACCTGTGTCAGTGGGTGGTGTGAGGGAGGCAGGAGGCCCTCACACCCAGCGGTCACCTGCACCTGGCCTGTGGGTTGCTGCATAAACCCGACCACACACTGGCAGCTCCTAGTTGGCCTGCTCAGGGCTGGTAGCTGGGGGAATGAGCCCAGACTGGACTTGAAGACTTGGCTCAAGCGGCTCACAAACTGGGAGACTGCATAGGAAAAGCAAGATTTCTGACTTCTTTTGAAAACCCAAAGGCCTGTGATCTGTGTCCCCACATGGTGGCAATGAGCTGGGCTGAGCTGGGTTCTCCTCTTGGTTGGAGGATGATTTAGAGCTTGGTGTTTGTCTTTTCCTCCTCTTCCACTCCTGATGGTTGAGCCCGTCTGCTGCTTCTCTCTCTTCCAGAAGCTCAGCCCTGGAGGTTTTGGGCTTTAAGGTCTAACTCAAATGCTGCCTTGTCTTGATCATTGTCTTTCAATGTTTTCTCCTTTCTCCTGTTCTCCAAATGCATGTAATTTGGACTTTCATACTGCCTCGCCTTTTCATTAATTTTTAAGTATTCAAATTGCTTAAGGACTGCACCCTTGAACTTGTATCCTCTGCACACCTCCTCCTCCCTGGGGCGTGCGTGTAGTTGGCATGCAGTATTGAGCAATGTTGTACCCCCACGTACAGAGAGAGCAAGGTACACATCTTCCCGGGGTGCTTCAGTTGTGCTCCAGCTTCAAGGATGGATGGATGTAGGGATGGGGGCGCTTTCTCCAGCTTGGTCTGTCACCCTAGACCAAGGTTGGCATGAGGTTTCTCCCCCAGCCTTGGCAGGGTTACCTATTCTCTTACCCACTACGAGGGCCACAGGTTGGTTTGTTTTTCTCACTGCTTCTAGCAGAGCTCACCTGTGGACTCCCAGAAAACCTACATAGACCTGGGGGCCCTCCGGATGCAGACCTCCTATGGAGCAGCCCACTATGGCAGCCTAGCATATGTGCATGAGAGGCCTCTTTCACAAAGACCCCAGGGGTCACGCTGCATGTACCAGCCCTCTGTAATTAGGGGAGTGGCACCTGCTTTAAAGGACATGTTCTTTTGGTGGACTGTGCCACGTGTCTTTCTGTATGCCACGAGCTACAGATCATTTCAGCGTTCAAGCAGCTGGGATTGCGTTTGCCCACAAATAGAAGGCTGGGTCCCTGTTCTCAAATGGCTCAAGCGTAGCTGGGAGAGAAAGCTCTTGCAGGACAGCAGCGCTGCAGTGAGTCAGTGACCAGCCTGGGCCCAGGGGCAGCCAGCTGTGTCTCCAAAGCACTTTACTGTGGACTGGGTCTGTCACTGCAGTGGAAAGAGGCTGCTGGGTCTTGATGAGGTTGGGAGGTGTAGACTGGTCTGAATTCTCGTGGGTGGAGAGGAAGAAGGGGGTGAATTGCAAATTCAGATGCCTATGGGGGGCCCAGCAGGTGAGGTGGATAATGGTACCAGTTAGCTTTTATTATTTAAAAAAAATTTCTTTTAAAGATTTTATTTATTTGACGCAGAAGGTAGAGAGAGCACAATGGGGAGTTGGAGGGAGAGGGAGAAGCAGATGCCCTGCTGAGCAGGGAGCTTGACATGGGACTTGATCCCAGGATCATGCCCCAAGCCAAAGGCTGAAGCTTCACTGACTGAGCCCCCCAGGTGCCCCACCAGTCAGCCTTCTTGGGTGCTTTACATGCATCCACTGATACTGCCCTCAGTAAGCTGGCCAGGTACATGCTGCTTTGACCCCATTCCCCAGCTGGGAAAACAGAAACTCAGTCTGGGTGGGGATGTTGCAGCTGTGAGTGGTGGACCTGTAGTCTGTTTCCAGAATCATTAGTCTCTCCTGCATTATGTTGCCTTTTGAATGTGGGGGAAGGCTCAGGGGAGGCTGGTGGGCAGCTGTCACCCAGCTCGATAGCTGCTTGTCACTATGTGGTGTGACAGTGCCTTAGCCATCCAGGAGAGCAAGGCCACGGCTGAGGTGTCCCTGACCTGGCCTGGCCTCAGAAGTAGCCCTTGGTCATTTCCATAACATCCTGCTGGTGACACTGAGGAGCCCTGCTCAGTGTGGCGAGGGGGGCAGCACACAGATGGAAGTGTGGGAGGCCAGAAGCATAGGCGTCTAACCCCAGGAGAAGGTGGGAACACCGAATTTCACAGTACGTTGGCAGCTAGATCAGGTTCTTCATGAGCACAGTGCAGATTGAACCACACGTGCCCATGGTGGGTCATCTGGGCTTCAGGAGTGCAGGCTGTGAGTAGGGGCCGGGAGGGGGTGAGTGGGGGCTGGGAGGGGCCCCTGCTGGTCTGCGGAGTCATTCTTGATGACCGGGCTGGGCCGGGCTGGGTCTTGGAGGGTGGAGGAGTTTCTGCGCAAGGTCCATCCTTTTCTCTGTGGTCCTCCTAGTGTTAGGGGGCTGTGGGGACCGCTCAGTTCCCAGATTGGCAGGCAGGTGGCATCTTCCTCCCTCGTGGACCTTGTTGGTGACTCACTGTTGATGGGTTTTTGCAGTCTTCAGTGGGGGCGTGGGTGGCAAGCCTTTGGTCCATCTCCGCGTAAGCTGGGAGGGGAGAGAGTTTTTTGTCTTGGAACTCTGGCTTTTGTGAGAATCAAGATGACCAAAAACAAAGACCAGGAAAGAATGGAGCTGTGGGTCTGTTTGGGGGCAGGGCAGCTTCCTCAGTGGGGGCTGGGCAGAGGCTCTCTCTCCCAGGGCTGTCCTGGGTCTGCATTTGCCCCACCTTCAGGACCAGAAGCTGGAGCGCCCCTGCTCATGAACGCTTTCAAGTACCTGCCCAGCCCTGTCCCCAGGTCGCAGCCCATCATATCGCGTCAGCTAGCCTGGCTAGCCCGGTATGTGTCGTGCTCCTGAGAGATGACCAGCAGTGATGTTAGTGGCTGACGTGCCAGGTGCTTTCTCTCTGCCAAGCCCCGTTCTTAGTGCTTTGTGTGTTTTGATTCTTTCAGTTCTTGACAGTGACCCTGTGACAAGTTCTATTATCTTCCTTTCATGGAGGAGAGACTGAGGCCCAGGGATGATTGATTACTCATCTGAGCTCACATAGCAGGTTCTGAACCCAGATTGTTGCACTCTGAACCCTGTGTCTTTAAGGACACCCTCTACTGCTCTACTGCTCCCCCGGGTCACTGTTGTTATTCCCCTTTTGCAGACAACAATGCTGGGACTCAGGGGGCGGAGCAGCTTGCCCATCACCATTGGTTTTAAGTGTCTAGCTCAGCCCTGGAGCACAGGGTTACCTCTCCTCTGTCATGGGAGCATCCATATCCTTCTCCAGTCAATCTCCAGGTGACACATAGGGAAACTGAGTCCCAGAGAGGCAGACTGGCCTACCTGAGGTCTCTGAGCATGGTCTCTAGAGTCAGGGTTGGCCCTGGTATTCCAGATGCCTGGTCCCTGGTGTTTTTCCCTGCATGCTTGAGCAGGTGGGTGGGGCTGGAGGGAAGTTCTCCAGGGGCTTGGAGGAGGTGCAGGCACCATTGCCAGGATTCACCCTGAAGCCCTGCTTCTCCATCACTGTGTGACACGTGTGCCACCTCTCCCTGTTTCATCCCCAGTTGATCCTTCTCCATCCCTGTGGCAGCCCCTTCATCTGGACTCTTGGCTTCCTTTCAGTGTCCTGATCCTGCCCTTGCTGCCAGGGCCAGTCCCCTCCTTCTGCAGCAAGTGTCTGCTTTCAGAGCTGTCTCCCTCTACGTCCTCTCTCCCTGTCCACCAGGACTGGGGACAGGATGGGCCATTGAGTCTTCAGCTTGACTGATGGGAAGGAGAGACTTCAGCCTCACCGAAGTGTTGGGCCCTTTTTTTTTCTCTTCCTGACACCCTGCTGGTCATCTTCCTGCAGTTACCTGGTCCCTGCAGCACCAGCATATGAATGGAGAGCCTCTCACCGTATGTGGAGATTAGAAAGGCCCAGTGAGGGGCGGGGACCATCCCAGGTCTCAGGATTGGAAGCTGGTGTGGAGAGGGGCCTTCCCTTTGTGTAAGAGGGAGTGATAGGAGTGTATTAACTTGCCCATAAAATCTGGAAAGACACACAAAACTCTTTAACTGGTTACTTCTGGACAAGGAAAGTTAAATGATTGTAGGGCACGAGGGAGAGGAACTTTTTCCTGTATGATCTATATTTTGTTATTTTGAATCATGCAAATGTATTGCTTATTCAAAAGTCAAAATAAATAATCATTCCTTCCTCTCCCCTAACACTGTTACTGGCACAAGAAGTCATCAGTGAGCTTTTAGTTTTGCACTTCTGGGTTTTGAAGTCTGTTGGATGTGGCTTTCCTACGTTTGTATGATGTAATAATAGCAAGCTTAATGTAGTTCTCTGATTCTGTCCAATTCTGTCTAAGGCCCTGTTCTAGCATCTTATGTGTGTGTTTATGCTCATTTAAATCCTCCCAAAGCTCTGTCAAGGGGGGGGTGCTATTAACTATGTCCATTTTACAGATGGAGAAACAGAGACACTGTGCTCAAGTAACTTCCACAAAGTCACACAGCTAATAAATGGCCAAGCCAGGATTTGGCTTCAGGGCCCATGTTCTTAGGCATGTTGATTAGGGTATGAAATCACTGCTTCTTTGCTTCATTTGTTTTAGGGACTAGCAGTGGTAGATTTGCTCCCATTGGTAAGAATTAGGATACTCCACCTCCCTCAGATCATTTCTTTTTTTTTTTTTTTTTTGAAAGATTTTATTTATTCATTAGAGATAGAGAAAAATGAGCAGGGGGTGGGGGTTAGGCAGAGGGAGAGGGAGAAGCAGGCTCCCCACTGAGCAGGGAGCTTGACAACTTGGGGCTACAACATGGGATCGATGTGGGCTCCATCCCAGGACCCCAGGATCATGACCTGAGCTGAAGGCAGGTGCTTAAGGGCTGAGACACCTAGCCCTACCCCCCCAGCCCCCAGGTAATTTCTTATCAGATGCCTTTGAACCACTCAGACATACCTGTAATTCGTTAGGTGTGTCCCATCTTATTATTGAACTGCCAAGGGCAGCCTGGGTGGCTCAGCGGTTTAGCGCCGCCTTCAGCCCAGGGTGTGATCCTGGAGACCCTGGATCGAGTCCCACGTCGGGCTCCCTGCATGGAGCCTGCTTCTCCCTCTGCCTGTGTCTCTGCCTCTCTCTCTCTGTCTCTCTCTGTCTCTCATGAATAAATAAATAAAAATCTTAAAAAAAAAAAAGAACTGCCAAGACTTTCTTTTTTTTAAAAATTTTTTTAATAAGATCTTATTTATTTGAGAGAGAGAGAGAGAGACAGATAATCAAGAGAGCATGAGGGAGAGGGAGAAGCACGCTCCTGCTGAGCAGGGAGCCCAACATGGGGCTCGATCCCAGGACCCTAAGATCATGACCTGAGCCAAAGGCAGACACTTAACCAACAGAGCCACTCTGGCATCCACCTGTCTTAAAAATGTTTTTCGAGATAAGACTTTCTAAGATTTGTTTGAGCTATGTGCCATTATATTTTATTTTTAGAAAATTATGATGACTTATACCACTGGTCAGTTGAATCATATTCAGACTTCTGGGCAGAGTTCTGGAAATTCAGTGGACTTGTCTTCTCACGCATGTATGATGAGGTAAGTAGGGATTTTGCTTATGTGTTATCTTTTTATGGTTTCGTTCCAAAATAAAGTGTTCATTTTTGGGAACACTGAATCATATTTTCTTTTGAAGCCTCACATCAGTGGGAAAAAGTCATTGTTCTAGGGAGTTGGCAGAAAATTGTGTTGAGGTCACAGAATCCATGGAGACTATGCAACCTCTGGACTCTGATGTGTGGACCCCAGGCCCTGACCTGGAACCTTGAACGATCCTACGTAGCAGGGCATCATCATATTATTTTTATTTTATCTAAAAAAAAAAAAAAAAAATTAATTGTGGTAAAATACACATAACACGATTTATCATCGTAACCATCTTCAAGTGTCCAGTTCAGTGATGTTATTAAATACATTCACATGGCTGTTGTTTTTTATTTTTATTCTTTTAAAGGTATTATTTATTTACTCATGAGAGACACAGAGAGAGAGGCAGAGACATAGGCAGAGGTCTCGCTGCGGGGAGCTCAATGAGGGATTTGATCCCGGGACCTGGGATCACGACCTGAGCCTAAGGCAGCCACTCAACTGCTGAGCCACCCAGGCGTCCCTGCTGTTGTTTTTTAGACTATCAATAGTTTTATTATTATTTTAAATATTTATTTATTTATTCATGAGAGAGATACAGAGAGAGGCAGAGACACAGGCAGAGGGAGAATCAGGATCCTCACAGGGAGCCTGATGTGGGACTCAAACCCAGGACTCTGGGATCATGCCCTGGGCCAAAGCTGAGCCACGCAGGCATCTCAGTTTTATTATTTTTTAAAATCCGAGTTCAGGGAACATTTCTACTCCTTATGTTGTCAATCAGTGACCATCTGGGGAAAGCAGGTCCTGTTACTTAAAGTATAAGTTAATTGTGTTTTGGTTTGACTGTGGGGCAAACTGTTCTTAAAGGCTTGTCTGTAGGTACTTGGGGAGGGAGTCCCGGGGCCCGGGTCCGGGGAGTTGCAGTGAGAGGGACAGATGGATGCCGTAGCTCCATATCCTGGATTTTAGGGTATCTGGTCAGATTCTGGGGTACATCTGCCTTATTTATTGTCCCCTGCACCTCTCACTGAGCAAGAGTAGGTGCTTCATAAAGATCTGTTGAAAGAGTTCATTAGTGGGGATGGTGTATTTTCCCTTGGCATTAAAAAAACTACGTTGAGGAATAATGAACCATGAAACTGTATATATTTAAAGCATCTAATGTGATGATTTGATATATGGATTCACTATGGAATTAACACACCCATCACCTTACTTTCTGTGTGGCGGGGACGCTCAGATCTCCTCCCAGAGGCTCTGGTGTGTGAGACCCTGTCTGATGAGGGATGATGAGCTCCAGGGCCCTAATCTTTCAGTTCTAAGCCTTTAGGCCAATTTGGTGGTCAGTCTCTGAAATGATTTAATGACGCTTTGGGCCAGTGAGTTAGCAGGCTTCCCAGGAAGTGGAGTCACTTTTATTTACTCCTGGTGTAGATCTCACCTGTGTGTGTGTCTTGCTTTTCTGTCATTCTCCATAGGTTGTGGACATGACAAAAGGGATTGCAGACATCCCCGAGTGGTTCAAAGGCAGTCGTCTAAACTATGCGGAAAACCTCCTGCAGCACAAAGAGAATGACAGAGTTGCCCTGTACGCTGCGAGTGAGTCCTCCTGGCTCCCTGGGTTTCCCTCTCTGTTTTCCAGGTGCCCCTCATGTGAAGGGCCAGATGGCTGGAGAGGCTCTGACATAGTCGGATTGCCATGTGTGTTTTCAAACAACATCTTGGAGCCTCCTTTTTTTTTTTCCTTCCTTCTTTATTTGTGGAAAAAGCATGTGTCATTAAACATCCCATCTTAACCATTTTTAAGCATACAGTTCTGTAGTGTTTGAGACCTTCCCATTGCTGTGCACTGGCTCTCCAGAACATTCACCTCCTGTGACACTGACACTGTATCCACAAACCACTGGTTTCCCCTCCCTGCCCCAGCTCCGGGTGACCACCTCCCTACTTTCTGCTCCTGTGATCTGATTACTGTGCACACTTCCTAAGTGAGCCATAGTGTATGTCCTATTGTCACTGGCCTGTTTCAGCATGGTGTCCATGTAGTCGTGTGTGACAGCATTTCCTTCTTTTTTGAGGCTGCATAGTATCCCCTTGTTTGGATATCCCACATCTTGCTTGTCTGTTGATCCGTCACAGGGCATGTGGGCCACTTTCACCTCTTGGCTGTTGTGAATCAGGCTATGATGAACGTGGGTGTGCACATAGCTCCTTGACATCTGGCTTTGCATCCTTTTGGATATTTACCCAGAGGTGGATCATATGACGATTTTATGTTTAATTTTCTGAGGAACTTCCTCCATACTGTTTTCTGTAATGATTGCTCTTGGCACCTTTCCAATGTCATTAAAACCTGTTGACTTTTTCTTAGTGCTGGAGAGGGGAGAGAACAGTGGTGTGATCCTGTTTTATGAGAGAAATTGAGACACCTGATACTAAGTAACCAGCTCAGAGTCACCTGGACAGTTAGTGAGGGAACTACAGCTAGAATATCTGCCCACTATTGTGGAGAATCTTTCGCCACTGAGGCAAGCCAGGCATCAGGAGTGAGCTACGTAAGACGGGTTGGGAGTGCTCATGTTATCTTTTCTCCGAGGAAAAAAAAGAAAGAAAGAAAAAAAAAGAATATCTGCCCACTGACTTTTCCTTTTAAGATAAAGTTTATTTATTTTTATTTATTCATGATAGGCAGAGAGAGAGAGAGAGAGAGGCAGAGACACAGGAGTAGGGAGAAGCAGGCTGCACGCCAGGAGCCCAACGTGGGACTCGATCCCAGGACTCCAGGATCACGCCCTGGGCCAAAGGCAGGCACTAAACCGCTCAGCCACCCAGGGATCCTTAAGATAAAGTTTAAAGCATATTCTAGTTTATGTCCTAAGCGTGTTCTGGAACAGTTGGCATAAAGTATTTGAAATAAATGAGGACTTTCTTGGTAAGAAGACCCTGTGGTTGGCCTAATTAGTTCAATTTTTGTGGTAAGCTTAAAGTTTTTGTTTTTTAAAGATTTTATTTATTTATTCATGAGAGACAGAGAGAGAGAGAGGCATAGACACAGGCAGAGGGTGAAGCAGGCTCCATGCAGGGAGCCCGACGTGGGACTTGATCCCGGGACTCCAGGATCACGCCCTGGGTCGAAGGCAGGCGCTAAACCGCTGAGCCACCCAGGGATCCCAAGCTTAAAGTTTTGTAAAAAAGAACATTGGATTTGTGTCATGTTGGTAGGGTTGGAGGTATTTCACAGTGGATTTTCCAGGTGTCTGTGTTTTTCTCTTTTGAGTTATAAAGGTTTACTAACTCATTAAATTAATTAATTTAAAATAAAATATTTTATTTATTTATTTATTTGAGAGAGACAGAGAGGGCATGAGTGGAGAGAGACCCCCACTGAGCAAGGAGCCTGATGTGGGGCTTGACCCCAGTACCCTGAGATCATGACCTGAGCCAAAAGCAGATGCTTAATGGACTGAGCCACCCAGGTGCCCTCAACTTACTCATTTTAGACATTGCATGTGCCACTATGTTGAGAGGAAATAGTGCCTCAGTAGAGGAGACCGAACTTCATTGGACCTTTGCTGTTTATGACTCACAGCTTCCAGTTTTGGGACAATGACAGGATCTAATGCTGCTGAGCTGTCCACGCGAGTGGGACGGTCTGCCGCATCCTTGGCTCTTGCTGCCTGCTCTCAGTTCTCGCAGATGCTAGGGTCCTTGCTTCTAGCAGCCCTGGTCTATGCCACAAGTTACTATTTGTCATCAGAGGTGATGTCAGAACTCAACGGATTATGCTTGTCTGAAGTGGGACCTGGAATAGGGGTAGCTGAGGATTAGTGGCTGTGTGACCTTGGGTGAGCCCCTTAACCTCTCAGGGTTTGTTTCTGCCTCTGTCAGTTGGAGAGGAAGAGAGTATCTACTTCAGGAATATTGTAGAGCTTAGATGAGTGACCGTGTATACACGTGTGTGAGACAGTCCTCGCCACAGAGGGAACGTGTGCTCAGGTGAGGTGGTAGCTCTGAAATCCCTGCGTGGCTTTGAAATCCTGGCTGTCTGCTTCCTCCTGTGGCCTCCTAGAGCACATCTTCTGGGGATGGGGCCCAGGCCCATGTGTATTTTGAAAGCCCATGGTTGCTTCTGATGCACATTGTTGGTTAAGAACCACAGAGTTTTATCTTTGTGTGGTCTTTGGGCTGTTGGGTATTGTTCTGCTCCCTTCCTCGGTTCTTAACTGGGATGCAGTTTGGGCTGAGTGCAGAAGCAGCCTCGGGGTGGTATTACACCTGAGTCTCTCCCTTGCTCTTTAAGGAGGTATTTGCTGGGCCACCCATCCAGTCTTTCACTTGTTCTCAGATCTGTCTCAAACGTCTCCTCAGTGCAAGGGATGTGCTGGGGATGTGGTGTTGAACAGGACGGATGAGGTCCCCATGCTCGTGGGGCTGATATTCTAGTGGGATGAACAGTAAATAAAAAACATACAGAAGGTCCCCGACTTAGGATGGTTACACTTATAACTGTTCAACTTGATAGTGATGTGAAGGTGATACACATTTAGTAGGAAGCATTCTTGGAATTTTGAATTTGTCTTGTCCCAGGCTCACAATCTGTGGTCCCTTTCTCTCCTATGATGCTGGGCAGTGAACGTAGTGCCCTGTCAGTCGTGCGATCACCAGGGTCACTGACTGCCACCTGCACCCACACAGCCATTCTGTTTGTCACTGTCCATGCGGTCCTCAGTAAATTACACGGGAGTCAACACTTATAAAAAAGGCTTTGTGGTAGATGATTTTGCCCAACAGGAGCTCACGTCAGTGATCTGAGCACGAATTAGGTGGGCCAGGCTAAGCTGTGGTGTCCCATAGGTCAGGTGTGGTAAATGCAGGGATGCTTTGAGAGAAAACCAGTAGGCTAAGCCTTAGCTTTGTAAAATGAATGAAGGACATTTGCCCGGGGTTCCTTATACTCTTTGGGTTATAATAGGAGTTGGTTTACACCAGGGTTTCTTTTCTTTCCTTTCCTTTCCTTTTCTTTTTTCTTTTCTTTCTTTCTTTCTTTCTTTCTTTCTTTCTTTCTTTCTTTCTTTCTTTCTTTCTTTCTTTCTTTCTTTTTTTTTAGAGATATTTATTTATTTGAGAGAGAGAGTGTGAGAGAGAATGGGCTGGGGGAGAGGCAGAGAGGGAGAGGCAGACTCCCTGCTGAGCAGGGAGCCCGATGTAGGACTTGATCCCAGGACCCTGCAATCAAGACCTGAGCCAAAGGCAGGTGCTTAACTGACTGAGCCACCCAGGTGCCCCTCACCACCAGGGTTTTGGTGGTGAGCGGTGTGGGCATGCCGACTACATGACCCTGGTCACAGCAGAATGGGGCAGGGAACTGGCTGGAGGTGCTTGGTGGCCGCGGCCCCTGGGAGGCAGAGAGTGGTGGAGGCTGGGAGAGCAGTCATCCTTCAAGTGGGACTTCATCCACAAGAATCATCCACACCTTTACATCGCATAGGCCAGTGGTTCTTAGCATATTCACAGGGTTATTGACAACCCCTCTGTCCTGTTCCTGCTGACTCTGTTATCCCAGAAGGAAACTCCTCCACAGCCCCTGGCACCCATCAGTCTCTTCCGTCTCCACGGATTTGCCTGTTCAGGACATTTCTAAATATGGAATCACACACTGTGGCAGCTGGCAATGCGCCCCAGTGACGCTTCCTTCCTCTTCATGTCCCATGAAGATGTTTTATTGTATGGATCCAGCATGTTCCGTCTGCCCACTAGAGACCCTTCATGGCCTGTCCGTCCCAGGCACTAGGCTCCCTTGGTGAACCCTGCTTGGTGCATTTTATGACCTGAGGAGTGGGAATGCCAGGCCTCTCCTTTATCTTTCTTCCTGCTCCCTCAGAGGTATCCACGCTTTCACCTCAGGCCTCGCCTGAGGTCCTGGTTTCTCCTTCTGGAAAGTAGGAAAGGTCAGATGTAAATCTTCTGGCAAAACCTGAAGACCGGTAATGCTAGTGGTAAAACAAATCAGTGTCCTGGGTGGCTGGGTGTAGGCTGACATGGTTGTGCACGTTCATGCTCTTACTCTCTCTCCCTCATGGCACATTGGCTGCACCCAGACCCTGGTTCCCCCCCCCCCCTTTTTTTTTCTTTTAAGATTTTATTTATTTTTTCATGAAAGACACACAAAGAGGCAGAGACATAGGCAGAGAGAGAAGCAGGCTTCCTGAGGGGAGCCTGATGTGGGACTGGATCCCAGGACCCCAAGGTCATGACCTGAGCCAAAGGCAGATACTCAACCACTGAGCCACCCAGGTTGCCCTTAGACCCTGTAACTTTAAACCTGGCTGTGTCTTGAGTGCGGGTGAGGGAGGTGTGGTGGTAATTCTGGGTGTGCTGTGTCTTTTCCACACTTCTTCCTCCCTCCTTCTCCCACCATTCCCTCTCTTTAGATATGGGAGCTCCTTCTTTTAATGAGCCCCCCCCTTGTATTTGCCATGGAAATAAGTGCCCTCAAGCTGGGGATCAAACATACTTTACAGATAGGTAGGGTACCTTCTTTTTTTTTTTTTAAAGATTTTATTTATTTATTCATGAGAGACACAGAGAGAGAGAGAGAGGCAGAGACACAGGCAGAGGGAGAAGCAGGCTCCATGCAGGGAGCCTGATGCGGGACTGGATCCCAGGTCACCAGGATCACACCCTGGACCGAAGGCAGGCGCTAAACCGCTGAGCCACCCAGGGATTCCCCGATAGGGTACCTTCTTAAGCAGAGTCCTAGATCGGTTGGTTATCGGCTTGGGAACTCTAAGGTCACTGTGTTTTGTTTCCTCCATTCCTACTGTCCCCTGCATGCAGGTGCTCAGGCACCCTCAGCAGACTCCATCCCTCCTACATATGATCCCAGGCGAGGCCACGAGGTGCCGCCAAAGGAAAGCGTTCACTGGTGCCTTCATGCTCCAGCGAGCAGAGCAAAGCAGTATGCATCAGCCCCATAGTGATGCAGTTCCAAGAACAGCTGCCTGCGTGGCACATTTTGTCTTTGAACAGTGGGTTTCAGGTTGCTGAGTGTTTTTATAAGATAGGAAATCATATGAGAGAGTGAGAATGTGGGAGAGGTAATTGTGAGGCTGCCCAGTGAGGAGAGAAAGGAACCAGAGGTAGGCATGTGTAACTTTAAGTAAATGGAAAAGCCAGATTTACACCAAAGAGAAATCAGGATGTTTATTCACTTTGGAGAAGTGATGCTTTGTGTTGTAGAATCGAACAGCAATTAGCAGTCAGGAATAAAATATTCGCATCAAAGGTAATGGTCAGGGGCACCTGGGTGGCTCAGTGGTTGAGCATCTGCCTTTGGCTCAGGGCGTGATCCTGGAGTTTCGGGATCAAGTCCAACATCAGGCTCCCTGTATGGAGCACAGGGAGCCTGCTTCTCCCTCTGCCTATGTTTCTGCCTCTCTCTGTGTCTTTCATGGATAAATAAATAAAATCTTTTTAAAAAGGAAAAGAAAAGAAAAAGGTAATGGTCAGAGGAATAATGTCTTTCCCTTATAAAGTATATTCATTTTTCATTTTTTAAAGATTTTTATTTATTCACGAGAGAGAGAGACACACACACACACAGGCAGAGAGAGAAGCAGGCTCCATGCAGGGAGCCTGATGTGGGACTTGATCCCGGGTCTCTAGGATCAGACCCTGGGCTGAAGGCGGTGCTAAACTGCTGAGCCACCCAGGCTGCCCTAGAAAGTATATTCAAATAGTTTTCTCACACCGATGCAACATCGAGTCTTGGTCATAGTCATTTTCTTTAAAAAAAAAAAACCAAAAACACATTTGTTTGAGAGAGAGAGAGGGAAAGCACAAGCAGGGGGAGAGGGAGAGGGAAATTCCTGAGCTGACTCTGTGCTGATCATGGAGCCTGACATGGGGCTCAGTCCCAGGACCCTGAGATCATGACCTGAGCCCAAATCAAGAGTTGGAGGATCAACCAACTGAGCCATCCAGGTGCCCTGGTCATACTCATTTTCTGTTGCTATGTAGCAAATTACCCATAAACCCTGGCTTAAAATCCTAAACCCTTAGTGTCTCACAGTTTCTGTGGGTTGTACATTCAGAATGGGCTTAGCTAGATTGTTCTGGCTTGGGAGCCTCTCATAAAGTTGCAGTGAGGATGTTGGCAGGGGCTGCATCATCTGAAGGATCGACCAAGTTGGGCCAATCCACATCCAAGATGGCGTACTCTCATGGCTGTCGGCAGGAGGCCTCAGTTTCTCACTGTGTGGCAGCAGGATCTTCTCGAGTGAGCTAAGTGGAAGCTGCTGTGTCTTCTGTGATCAAGCTCTGAAGTCACTGTCATCTCCCATGTCATATTGGTTACCTGGCTCAGGCTGCTTCAGCGTGGGCAGACCCACACAAGATCAGGAGTGCCATGGGCATGGTTCACTGGGGCTGTTATGGAGGCCACTGGCACACCATCCTTTCCCACTGTTGCCACCTGTTAGGTGGAAATTCGTATCTCACTGTTGTCATGCATGCACGTTTCTTCGATAGTGAGGTTGATCATTCTGTTGTCTTAGGCTAACTTCCACACATACACATATACCTTCTCTTCCAAGAAGTTGAGTCAACCCATGTCTGTATGACATTTCTGGGCACGCGTTTCTATACTGCGTTTAAACTGTGCAAGTTTTCCTCCTTGTCTGTGATTCAGAATCTTTCTTTAGGGTTGTCTCTACCGTCTGTCTCTTTTCTCCCCAGGGGAAGGCAAAGAGGAAATTGTGAAGGTGACGTTTGAAGAACTGCGGCAACAAGTGGCTTTGTTTGCAGCAGCAATGCGGAAAATGGGTGTGAAACAAGGAGACCGGGTGGTTGGTAAGTGTTTTTGGTTCTGGTTGTGGCTGGGTGGGGAGGCTGAGGCAGAGTGACTGGCTTGGAGGCAACTTCTGGACAAGATGGCAGATTACATGCAGCCTCGTGGGACTTTAGTGGTCCACACTCCATGGAGGCTTGATGAAGAAGGAAGGTTGTGGTGCAGGGAGAGGGCAGGGCAGTCGGGCAGCAGGGACCGTCTGTGCAAAGGCCCTGAGGCTTTTGGGTGCAGGGTACCTACAGGGGTGACAGGTACAGAGGACTGGGTGTGCAGAGCAGGTGATGTGGCTGGCAAGGACTGTCTGTGAGGAACCAGGGTTGGAGTCCTGAGATGTGAAGGGGAGGCCTGGCTCTTTCTCCCTCCCCAGTCCCTGCCTTCCTTTGTTCTCTCCTAATCTAGGTGGTGAGTCACCATTTCCCACCTAGAACGATTCAGGTTTTCCTTTCCTTTCCTTTCCTTTCCTTTCCTTTCCTTTCCTTTCCTTTCCTTTTCCTTTTCCTTTTCCTTTTCCTTTTCCTTTTCCTTTTCCTTTTCCCTTTTCTTTTCTTTACTTTTCTTTTTTCTTTTTTTTTGAAGATTGTATTTATTTATGAGAGACACAGAGGGGGCAGAGACATAGGTACAGGGAGAAGCGGGCTCCCTATAGGGAGCCCGATGTGGGACCTGATCCTAGGACCCCAGGACCACCATCTGAGCCAAAGGCAGACGTTGAACCGCTGAGCCACCCAGGTGCCCCTACAGTTTTCTTTTCACTTAGACTTCTGGAGAAAGTTTAAAGGCTTGAATGTAGGCCTGTTCTCCATTGTAGGGAACTGCAATTAACTTTGATGTGGGTAGGTGTGTCCCCAGGGGCAAGCAGGGGGGCGATAAGAAGACTTATCTTCCACACAGGCCTGTGATCAGGGTGCTAGGCCGCCTCCCCTGCCCTGTGGTGGTGGGACCGGGGCCACAGGGCAAGGGTGGCAGGAGGAGGAGCCGCTGCTGTGCCTCTCCTGGGGGAGCTCACCGCAAGCTGGCATTCAGTGTGTGTTTGCGAAGAGGGCGGCCTTATCGTTTGTAAACTGAGTAAAGGCCTGTACCCGGGTCTCCTCTGATGACAGCTGGGCACGGAGTCCCTGCTCATGTGTTAGTTGACTAGAAGGAACCAGATAGTGAGGGACACACCTAGCTGCCTCCTGTCTTAGCCCTCCCTGGGGTCTTTCTGTGGTTGCTCGTCTCAGCAGGGTCCCTGCTGTCCCATGGCAAACCAACACCACTCTATCCCCACACCATGCTTTGTGTTCTTTTGTTGTCTTTACTGACTGCCAGAAATCTTGGGATTATTTGTGTGCATACATGCACATCTGTCTGTCCTATCCTGGAGGACAGGTGTTTGTCTTCTGTTTGCAGCTGCATCTTGGAGGGAGGCTGGAGGATCGACATGGAGTGAGCAAATGTTGGTGCAGGGCCCGTGGTCATGGCAGGCATGGTGTGGGCTAAGCCTCGATATTTGGGGTTCTTTCAATTTAATCTACCCTTTCCTAGAAAAGGAATTCAGGAGATCCTTCTTCCAATTTTCATTTTTTATAAAAAATCTCTTTTGAAGCAAATGTTTTCTGAGAGAGGGAGAAGTGGAGAACCGGGTATGTCAGGGCAGGTGGCCGAGACTCCCTCTGGGCTGTGTTTTCTTGGGAGATGCCCCGACTCTGCGAAGTCAGGCTAGTGCCCGGTGATCTGCCCTTGTGAGTGTTACAGTGTGGACACTAATGTGACCTGACCATAGTTCCAGGATGGGGGCTGTGTTTCCTTGAAGAGGGTGAGAGGGAGTGACTCCCCAGGCGGAGAGGACATGGGGAGATGCTCGAGGGGCTTCAGAGACTGCACTGGGGTTGTGGAAGGGGGGCTTCTCTTTTCTGTGATGTGCTCATCTCCTGGTCCTCTGTCCGTGTCCACCAAGTGTGGGTGTGCAGCCTCCTGGGACGGGGTCCTGTCCTGCCTCAGGGACACTGCAATTTACACAGTAAGCTCAGCTGACATCCATGGGCCTGTTGGTGCCAGGCACTGGGTGCAGCCCTGGGCTGAGCCCTGCCCTCGTGGACACTCCTGACTCAGCAGGGAGATACGGCCAACCTGAAGGAATGGAAGTCCTGAGCGCTGTGGTCAAGAGGCACCTGAGAGCAGCAGGGAGGGAAGCAAGGGTGAGAGCTGCGCTCAGGGCCCTGGGGCTGTGGAGCTTCTGTGGCCACTGGGGGAGCTAGGTGGGGGAGCACTGGGCCATGGCCCCCTGTGCCCCGATGCCTCGTGCCTGCTCCTTTCCTCTGAAACATTTAGGATGATCTATGTAATTGACCGCAGTCTCTCTGGCCACAAAGACTCCCTGCGTCTCTTGTCAGAAAAGCCCAGCCTCTTGCCAGATGGAGGGTCTGTGGTGCTTCTCTGCCCCTTACAGGCTTTTTTAGGTCTTGTGACTGATTGCCCTGCTCATAGTCTTCATTCCCCTACTGCCTCTCCTTTGCGCCTGCATCTGTCCACCTCTTTCCATCTGTCCACCTGTCTTTCCATCCATCCATCCATCCATCTTCCAGCCAGCCAGCTCACCAACATCTCAGGGCCTTGATATGCAGGGCATAGTAAAAGGCATTTGGTAAAGCAAATAACAAAACAGGCAAAGGCCCTGCCCTCACGTGAGAACCAGATATGAAATTGCCAATTATGATTAGTAGATGTAGGTGATTATTAAGGTTAATTTGGTCAGGAGAAATAGAGTATGCTTTGTGGGGACTGGCCAGCGAACCTGAGTTTATCAGGTGGCCTTGGAGAAGGTGTCTCTGGGAAAGTTTCATTTGTATTGAGAGTTGAATGATGAGTTTGCAGTCAGGTAGGCAAGTGTGTGGAAGCATGTTCAGGCACAGTAGACAGCCTGTGCAAAGGCCCTGGGGCAGGGGATGCTTAGAACAACTGGAGAACTGGAAGAAGGCTGTTGTTACGGAGCTCAGAGTGGGAGGTGGAACAGAGAGAGAGAGGAGGCTGGGGCCGGATCCTATAAGGGCTGCAGGGATCACTCTGGTTGGAGTGGGTCAGAGGGGGTGACAGTAGGACGTGGATAGGCTGGCAGTAAGTGGAGGGACCTTCTGAGTGGGAGATGTCAAGGCATCGGGGTGAGGTGGGGCTGGTCATGCTCCTTGGACCGGCCAGAGCCAGCCCCTCTCCCCACTCCTGCCCTGGCTGTCAGTAGAACCTTTTAGAAGTCCATCGCATCCAACATACCCCAAATCCAAGCCTTTCTCCCTGGACTGATTACAGGTTATTTACCCAACGGTGTGCATGCCGTGGAGGCCATGCTGGCTGCGGCGAGCATCGGTGCCGTCTGGAGTTCCACATCCCCAGACTTTGGTGTGAACGTAAGTAGGGGTCCCCACTGAGGGGCCAACGTGGGTGGGTGGCCACTGCAGTGGAAACATTCCCGTGTGATTTCCGCCAGGGCAGGCTCTGCCACCTGACGTCTTGGGTAGGGGTGTGGACAGCTGTGGTGCAGGATTGGCAGGGCTGGAGGGAGACATTGTCATGATGGCCTCCCACCTCACCAGCCAGTGACATGAGAATGATGGGAGAGAAGGAGCCAGAGGAGCTGAGTCTTGTTTTTATTTTTTTTTATTTTATTTTTATTTTTATTTTTATTTTTTTTTAAATTTTTATTTATTTATGATAGTCACACAGAGAGAGAGAGAGAGGCAGAGACATAGGCAGAGGGAAAAGCAGGCTCCATGCACCGGGAGCCCGATGTGGGATTCGATCCCGGGTCTCCAGGATCGCGCCCTGGGCCAAAGGCAGGCGCTAAACCGCTGCGCCACCCAGGGATCCCTGCGTCTTGTTTTTAAATCTAAAGACAAATGAATCCTTTTTCTTTCTACTGTTACTAATGTTTTGTCCATGTGTAGGGACTGCGTGAGCATGTGTTCAAGTGACAGATGGCACGTGAAGATCTAGCTGGAGGTGCTTGGTCATCTCTCCTTGGATCTGTGACCACAGGAGATTTTCTCATGTTTGTATTCTTTAGATGGTCATCTGGCCTTGTTCACAGAAGTTCCCCTGAGGCCTCTGTGCACTTGAGTCCATTTCTGATCTCTTACTTTGGATCTGTGCTGTGTGTGGGAGGAGGGCAGGTCCAAGGGGACCTAGGACCTGGGGTGCAGCCAGCTGCTGAGTGACCCAGGTGGGGGCAGGAAGCATGTGCTCAACCCCAGTGTGCAGGACAAAGAAGCAGCCAAACAGGAGTTCCCTGGGGCCAGGGACCTTTCATGATTGCGGAGCCTTGGGGAGGCAGGGCCCTTGGGAGCCTCAAGGACAGATCCCTTAAAGGGTACAGTGGGCATCCATGACCCTGTCCACTCTTCCTGGCACGGCCCCTGCTCCGGGCACTGGACAGCGCAGCCCAGCGGCTGAAGGTTGGCCAGGCCTTGCTGATGGTGCACCCCTGGGTGAACTGTTTCTCTTCACGTATGAAACAGGGGCCATGGGAAGAGAGAGGGCCACGAGATGAGCATGGGAGGCTCAGGCCTGTGGTTGGCACCCCTCGGCTGCAGGCTCGGCCACTAGCGATGTTGGGGCTCAGTGGTTTGTGGTTAGTGTGTGTCTCGGCTGCAGGGTAGGTTTCTGTGTATGAGCTTGAAGCTCACATTTACCTTGAGGCTTTCTGTTCTGGTGAAGGTGGTCTAGGTATGTCTCATTTCCCCCACACCATGCAAAGGAGGGACAGACATGCTTCTCTGGCACAGGGGCCTGGAGAAGTGATGTGATTGGCTGAGTCTAGGGTGAGGGCTCTGCTAAGTTCAGGGAGGAGTGGCTGCCCTAGACCTCACTGCTTGGCCATGGTTTTTCTCCTGGGGCTTTCCCCTGGCTATGCCTGGTTGTCCCATTGAGGACCTCTCTGGATCAGCAAGGACTGCTCCGAGGTGGGAACTCTCCATGTGGCCTGCCCAGTACCCCAGGCTCTCAGCAAGGCCGGGTGAGCTGTTGGGGCCAGCGGCATCCTCACAGGAGGGTCCCAGGAGGCTGGGGCTGGGATCCTGGGCACTGTTAACCTCAGATCCTCATCAGCCTTTTGGCTGTGTTGCTCAGAAGCAGGGCTGGGAGCACAGTGTGGTGTGGTGGTTCCTGCCTGGGTTCAGGTCTGGCTTTATTGCTTCCTGGCTGTGTCCTCAATACATGCTATGGGGAGCCAGTAAGGACCACAGGATTAATGCTTGTGTTCAGTTGGTGGCAGCACTGGACACACCCATCAAGGTCAGTATGTGTTAGCCTGTTATCAAAGAGGTGGGTGCTGGGGCGCCTTAGTTGGTTAAGCATCTGCCTTCGGCTCAGGTCATGATCCCTGGGTCCTGGGATGGAGCCCCATATTGGGTTCCCTGCTCAGCGGGGGGTCTACTTCTACCTCTGCCTACCACTCCCCCTGCCTGTGTGTGTGTGTGCACTCTCTCTCTCTGGCAAATAAATAAATAAAATGTTTACTAAAAAAGCCCAAGGGGCACCTGGGTGGCTCAGTGGTTGAGCATCTGCCTTGGGCTCAGGTCATGATCCTGGGGTCCTGGGATCGAGTTCCACATGGGGCTCCCCACAGGGAGCCTGCTTCTCCCTCTGCCTGTGTCTCTGCCTCTCTCTGTGTTTCTCATGAATAAATAAATAAGTCTTAAAAAAAAAACAACAACAACCCAATACCCCAAAGAGGGAGTGTTTTTGAGTGACATCAGAGCTTTAGAGCTAGTCACAAAGATGTTGGGAGAGCTATATGTGGACCAGGGGGTGGTCATAACCTTCTAGGGCTGGAATGTGGGCTCTTCACAGAGAACAGAGCTCCTGATTGCCCTGATGGTGTGTTGTGTCTCTGGGTACGGGGTGGAAAGGGGTATGATGAAGGCAGGTGTCCAGCCACCTCCCACTTGGCTGCTGTCGTGGGTCATTGCCCCGTGCAGAGTGTCACCACCAGATGCCTCTCCAGGCTGCTCTGCAGATGCTGGTGTGCACTAGATGGCAGCGTGGCTCCACTCTCTCCACAGCCTTAAGAATGCTGGGTCCTGGGGAATCCTTCTTGCCTGATGGCCTGAGCCTCAGGAGAGCGCTTCTCGTGGTCAGGAAATGACAGGGCCAGACACCTTTCCACTAAGATGCTTCACTCTGGGAAACTTCTTTGTTTACCTTTGAGTTGGTAGCTTTTTCAAAAACATTCAGGGAGTCCAGCCTCTGACATTCACACATCTGAGAGCTGCGCCTGCACACTCAGAACGTTTTCAGATCGTGGTATGCATGCACATAAATAGAGCAGCTGTCCCTGCCCTGGCTGGCTGTCCACATGAGTCTACACAGGCTGCTGGTGTCAACGCCCGATCGGTGGCCCAGCACTCTATTCAGGTCAGATGTACCATCACAGGTGTGCCTGTCTCACTGCAGCGTGAAGGCGGCGGTGGCCGAGCGGCTCTCCTGGACTGGCCAACAGCTGGTTTTAGATGCTCAGAGATCTTTTTTTTTTTTTTTTAAAGATTTATTTATTTATTCATTCAGAGAGAGCGAAGAGAGAGGCAGAGACACAGGCAGAGGGAGAAGCAGGCTCCATGCAGGAAGCCCGATGTGGGACTCGATCCTGGGTCTCCAGGATCATACCCCGGGCTGCAGGTGGCGCCAAACCGCTGCGCCACCGGGGCTGCCCTAGATGCTCAGAGATCTTGACTTGTGCTTCATCAGCCAGGACAGCCTCCACCTGGGGCCTCTGAGTTTGTGCGTGGCCAGAGCCCAGACCTCTGGTTCTGAAGCACTGTGGTATTTGCTGTGGGTTGGCTGTCACCATGGCTGAGAGCTCTGTGATATCTGAGTCCCAGCCCCTGGTGGGCTGTGTCCTTTCATCCTGGGTTTGTTGTCACCTTGCATAGGGGAGAGCAGGACAGGTGCTAGATGTTTTGTAGATGTTTCTGCTGCCTTCCAGGCTCTCCCAGTCCAGCTCTGGGCAACCCCTCCCAATCCAGGGCTGTCCTGTTGGCCTTTCCCTTCCCTGAGCATTGCCAGTGGTGCCCTCTGCCTGGGAACAGCCTCTCCCCTCCCGCCCAGCGCTGCCCAGGAGAGGTGCCCCCCTGGCGCTCTCTGGGTCGCTCTGGCTGGTGCTTCCCTCTTCCTCCTGCTGCTTTGGTCAGCAGAGGATCCAGCCCTGTTTTCTTCTGCCCTCTGGTTTCCTGTCCCGTGGGCTGGTCTTCCCAAGTGGTCACAGCACCACCAGTTAAGTGTACCAGCCTGTAGCCCCAGCTCCACCCCTGGCTGCTTGTGGATGCTGGGCATGTTACTCACCCTAGCAGTACTGCCTCGAGCATGTGGAGTATATATTACTGCCCTGCCCCAGGGGTTGTGCAGGCCAAATGTGGGGAGGCCTATAGCAAGCCTGAGTGGGGCCTAGCACACAGCACTCAGTACCTGTTCCGGGATTTTTATTGGCAAAAATTTCTTTCCCAGATAAACCAGGAGCTCTCAGCCCATCTTGGAATCCTGAGCTTTAAGAGTACAATTTATTTTGCTGTATTGAGTTTGTACATCACCGCTGTGACTTTTTTCAGCCTCATGGTTGTCCTGGTGATTCTCACGAATCTTCAGTGTAGCTCTTCCCATCACATGCATGGACGAGCTGCCCAGTCTTTATGCCTCTCCCTTTTGCTTCCCACCTCCCTGTGGTGTCGAAGACTGGGATTTTCTTAGGAAATCGTGGCTTCACAGCTTGTGTTCTTAGAGTAATCTGAGTGTTGATTATAAACCGCTGGCCTTGGACCGATGTACAAGGGAATGGAAGGGCCATTCTGGGTGGTGCCTTCTCAGGTGTTGTGTTTGCTTTTTAAAAGATTTTTTTTATTTATTTGAGAGAGAGAGTGAGAGATCATAATAAGCCAGGTGGTGGGAAGCAGAGGGAGAGGAAGAAGCAGATGACTCCCTGCCGAGCAGGGAGCCAGATGTGGGCTGGATCCCAGGACCCTGAGATCATGACCTGAGCCCAAGGCAGATGCTTAACTGGCTGAGGCCCCCAGGTATCCCCAGGTGCCATGTTTGTGGATGAAGAGGGCTCCACCCAGGTCTGAACTTCAGGGAGACCTGACTGGGAGTGCTTTTACCTGTCACCCCTGGGAGAACACTCAGGTTGTATTGAGCATGTCAGTGGGAGGCTACACCTGTCAGTTCGCATCAGTTCATGTCAGTTCCAGAAGCAAACTGTTACCTGCATGGCAGGCATGGCTTCTTTCAGAGAGAGAGGTGTGCTTGGCAGGATGGCAAATTCCACGTGTGGTATAAACAGACAGTGTGGTGAGCCTGCCTTTTATTTTTATTTATTTTTTAAAAGATTTATTTATTTGAGAGACAGCGTGTGAGCATTCACGTGTGTGCATGGGAGGAGAAGCAGAGAGAGAAGGAGAGAGGAAATCTCAAGCAGACTCCCGGCTGAACATAGAGCCTGACATGACCCATAAGATCACAACCTGAGCTGAAATCATGAGTCGGATGCTTAACTGCCTGAGCCTCCCCAGGCGCCCTGAGCCTGCCTTTTAAGTGGAGGCTGTTTACTAGCATACATGTTTATAGGGCTGTGCGTTTCATTGGGAAAAAGTACCATTTGGAGGATTCACGTACCTCTTTAATTGAGGATTAGAAGAGAACCAAAATATGGAAGTGTTTTTGCGGTGCTGTATAGTATTGTGAGTGGTTTATTTTGGAATAGGAATTAAGTGGGTGATGGTTTGGTCAGAGTTTAATTTGTCCCCAGGTTCTTTTTTTTTTAATTTTTAAAAAATTTTTATTTATTTATGATAGAGAGAGAGAGAGAGAGAGGCAGAGACATAGGCAGAGGGAGAAGCAGGCTCCATGCACCGGGAGCCCGACGTGGCATTCGATCCCGGGTCTCCAGGATCGCGCCCTGGGCCAAAGGCAGGCGCTAAACCGCTGCGCCACCCAGGGTTCCCTGTCCCCAGGTTCTTGGAGTTAGACCCCTCTCCTTCTTTTTGAAAGGCAAGTCTTTTATCTCATGTGCTAGAGAGATATGTTCGGGGCTCTTTCTACAGAGTGGGGGTTCTTTCTGGTAGTGTCAAGACTCACTTCACAATTTCCCCATCTTACTAACTTGCACTTTGCTATTTCAGTGTCTATTTGTAAGTCCTTTGGTATTTCCTTATGTTGATGTTTTCCTTGAAGTGATGTTTACTTCTCAGGTGCAAGTCATGGTTTGCTTGGCTTTCTTTAGTGGCCGCAGGTGACAGGGACACAGGAATGAAGCTAGTGTGTCGGTAATGAGTCTCCTTTCCCTCGAAGCAGACCCTTTGGCTGCTGCGGGGTTTTGCCTCTTGCATGACTGATGCGACAACCCTTTCCTTCCACTCACAGGGTGTTCTGGACCGCTTCTCTCAGATTCAGCCTAAGCTCATCTTTTCCGTGGAGGCCGTCGTGTACAACAGCAAAGAGTACAGCCACATGGATAAGCTGCAACAGGTGGTGAAAGGTGTGTGGCTCTCCTGGGTCTGAGCTGGTACAGCAGGGGGCAGGATGTTTGGGTGAGGGGTGCCCAGGAGCCCCAGGGTCACAAGGGCCCCTGAACCGCAAGCAACAGAGCCCTGTAAAGCCCCTCCTTCGGTTGTGTTAGATTTGTAAAAAATACAACCACTAAGTATGTTGTGTCCTATAAGCCTGTGTTCCTCCTCCCCTCTCTTCAGGACTTCCTGACTTGAAAAAAGTGGTGCTGATTCCTTACATTTCCTCGAAAGAGAAGATAGACATTTCCAAAATTCCGAATAGGTAAGCCAGCCACATGCTGACTGTTGGTTCCATGCAGAACCCACCAGAAGTCCCGCTTGGTAGTTGATTCTGAGAATCCTTTCACTGGAGCTGTAGTGTTTTAGAGGCGTAGGAGGTTTTGGTTAAAAACCACACTTTGTAATTGGCCATCTGAGGCCCCAGAGGGAATCCTCCGAGGCCACTCAGAGACTTAGTGGGCAGAACAGAGAGAGTGCCCCAGGAATACTCTGTCAGTCTCTCTGCTGTCCCTTTCAAGTGTCAGGTCAAGCCTAGCTCCCTGATGGAATAGAATTAACATTTGCTGCTGTGTGTGCATGCATGTGTGGTGCATGTATATGCATGTATATGTGTATGCATGAATATGCACATGTAAATACGCTCACATGTGTATATGTATTTCTCTCTTAGGACTTTTTTTTTTGTCCTCACTGCTAATAGTAGCTTTCTCTGTTTTTCTGACATTTGTAAGTTGGTACATCACATGCCTTAAGTACCAAAGAGAATTATGAATGATTTATTTTGGAATAGGAATCAAGGATGTGTGGGTTATGGTTTGGTCAAAGCTGAATCTGTCCCCAAATTCTTGGAGTTATACCTCTCTCTTTTTTCTTGAAACAGTCATTGAAGGAGAGTTCTTTTTTTTTTTTTTTTAATTTTTTTCTTTTTAAATTTATTTATTCATGATAGTCACACGGAGAAAGAGAGAGAGGCAGAGACACAGGCAGAGGGAGAAGCAGGCTCCAAGCACCGGGAGCCTGATGTGGGATTCGATCCCGGGTCTCCAGGATCGTGCCCTGGGCCAAAGGCAGGCGCCAAACCGCTGCGCCACCCAGGGATCCCTGAAGGAGAGTTCTGAGGTCAGTTGTGTTTACCTGTGAGGGTTGTCCGTTAGACCGTGGGAACCCTGCCAACCTTGATAAATTACAGCCAGATGACAAGCCCTGGTCCCAGTTCACACCATGAACATGGCTCCCCTGCTTTTCTGTTGGGGGCCATAGCACACACAGGCCAGGGGCCCCACAGTGGCCCAGCTTTCATCCTTCTGAATGTGTTCATTAGCAATTGATGTGAAATTAGAGCATCCTATAGAATCATGTTAGCCACTTCATTTAGCTTGATACAATGCAAAAATCTCCCTCTAGCCCGCTCTAGGAATTAGGCCTCCACTGCTCTTCGTCCTATGATTACTGGATGCTATGGATAAACTATGGCTTGGAGACCTGGGGTGGGCATGGGGCTGCCCTTTGGGATTTTCATTTTTAGAAGAGCAACAAGAGTAATTGCTATTTACTGTGATTTATAGGCCGTTTGGAAGAAAAGGTTTTTCTCTGTGTGAAGCATCCGATTAGATTGGGCACTTTGTGTAAATGAGATTCGAATGGGAGATGGAGGTGGAACAGGGCTTTTGTTTGCCAGAAGGTTCCACAGGGAATAATTTTCCTGACACTCTGGAGCAGAAGGCTTTGTTTGTTTACTTCTTGGAGTCAGATTATTCTGGACGCCCTTTATAAACCTCTGTGCCTCCTTCACAGGACCTCTTATCCTTAAGAGGCCTTCCCACGCACAACAGCACAGTTTTTCCCTTTTGTACGTGTGCGTGTGTTCCAGAGTAATTATCCTCAGCAGATTGATGCAGAGTTTAACTCATTCTTCCCCTTCCACAGAAGAGAGAAAGTTCCATTTGTCAAAACAGCAGGTTATTACCCCCCACCCCCCCCTTTTAAGCCAGTGGAGAGAGAGGGCCAGGATCCAGGTTCCTGCTCATCTCTACATAGGAAAAGAACCTCCCCCAGGATGGTTTGTGGCTTCAGCTGCCCTGTTTGTGCTCAGAAAACAAATGTGTTCTTCATTGGCTGGTTTTGGCCACATGGATTCGCGCTTTATGTCCGGTTTGGGGGCAGATTTCTTAGGTAGTAGTCAGCAGCCAGGCTTGGGGATCCCTGGGTGGCTCAGCAGTTTAGCACCTGCCTTCGGCCCAGGGCGTGATCCTGGAGTGCCAGGATCGAGTTCCACATCGGGCTCCCTGCATGGAGCCTGCTTCTCCCTCTGCCTGTGTCTCTGCCTCTCTCTCTCTGTGTCTTTCATGAATAAATAAATAAAATCTTAAAAAACAAACAAACAAAAACCCCCAGCCAGGCTTAATTTTGTGTCTGGACAGAGATTTGTACCTGGCTGTTGTCCTCAGGAGTAGTATTCAATGACACGTGATGCATACATTTGCCTGGAAGCATCTCTGTTGTAGAAGCTGCAGTCTTTGGATCTTGGCCCCACCTACTTGTTCCGACCTTCAGTGGTTCAGAAGCTCAGGATTCTGGTCCCTCCCTTCCCTCCCTGCTCCTCACTGAGGCAGCACAGATGTGTGTTAGATTCACAACCTCCTTAACCCAAGTTTGCGTACAAACTGGGGATGTGTTAATTCTAAGTGATCCTTCTGCACAGTGCTTGTGAAAGCACTCGAAAGATTCTCAGAAGAGACAGTCCTTGGCCCTGCCAGCATGCTAATAAAGCAACTCGATATTTTCACTCATTCAGTTAGTTTCCCTTCCGCATGAATTTGAATTTGTAAGATTTGACTTCTCTCCTTCCTCCTGGAAAGTTTCCAAACCAGGTTTGTTTCCCCTTGAAATCCTACAAGGTAGCCTTAGAGGGCAGTGAGCGGCCACATCTAGCCTGGGAAGACTCAGCAGATGCACCTGAGCATTCTGTTACATTCACTGTTTGTTTCTGTATGTTTTGCCCCCAGTGTGTTTCTGGATGATTTCCTTGCAACCAGGAAAGGCGAGCAGGCCCCACAGCTGGAGTTCGAGCAGCTGCCCTTCAGCCACCCACTCTTCATCATGTTTTCGTCGGGCACCACCGGAGCGCCTAAGTGCATGGTGCATTCCACTGGGGTACGTTCCTCCACCGTTTGCTCCCCTGGGGTCTCCGAGCTGCTGAAAGTAGCCACCGAGTCTGCACCCCAGACCACCATCCCAGCCAGACTGCACCCCCTCCCCCAGAGACTCTATCTCGAAGCTCCTCTTCAGGTGGGGGTAGTGTGGGGATGTGAGTCTGAGCCCAGGTCCTGGGAGCTGCTGTGGGTGTCTGTTGCTGCTGTGACGGGTACAGAGGCTGCGTGGTGCCTCCAAGGCGGGGTGTGCATTGGGTAAGCCCGTGACTTTCACACTGTGGCTGTGACGCCCTAGGTGCTTGTAAATGTGGTGGGTGGGCCCTGCCAGCACCTGTGAGCACATCGAGGGTTATGAGAGGTGCTGGTGGTGGTGCATGAGGCTGTCGTGTTAGCAGCATGTGTGTGGATGTGTGTGTGTGCTCCATGGCATGGTCAGACAGAGCTGCCTGTGGACTGTGGTCAGACGCTGTGACAGCTGCTGGGTCATGTTGGAAAATGCAGGTAGCTGAGAGAAGCTCACCATGCCGCAGTATTCGGCTGGGCCGTCGTCACCGAGCACCATGGGCTGGCAGCTTCAGCAAGAGAGATGTGCCTCTTATGGGGCCGGGGGTGGAAGTCTGAGACCAGGGGGTCCAGGGTTGGGTGCTTCTGAAGCCTCTCTCCCAGGCCTGTAGACGGCTGCCTTCTCCCTGTGCCCTCACTTGATCTTCCCTCTGTGTACATTCCTGGGGGCTCGCATTTTGCCCCAATTTCCTCTTGTAAGCTCATCAGTCAGATTGCATTAGGACCCGCCCTTGTGGTCTCTCTGACTTTATCACCTCTTTAAATGGAGTCACATTCTATGGTCCTGGGCTTCAGGGCTTCAGCATATGAGTTCGGGGACCCCCAGTTTGGCCCACGACATGTACTCATTTTCCTGTGAATTTCATTAGAAGTCCAGCTTTATTGAAGCACCTGAAATGAAGCATGAGATTTTATCTGTACCAATTAGTGACTTTAACCTTTTATTCTTGGAACAATCGCAAACCTTTAGGAAAGCTGCAGGAGCAGCATGATGGGCTCCACAGGCAGGCACATCAGCTAGACTCTGCCACCCTTAACATTATCAGCATCCCTTCCTAACATTTTCTGCAAAGACTCTTCTGCTTGGCTTCTGTCTCCGTGTGGTACACATGTTGTTCTGCTTTTCGCTGAAAACCCCTTAAGAGTGAGTTGAGAGTCGGCCCTTCACCCTGGATACTTCAGCACATGTCTCCTGGGAACGAGAATGCTCCCCCATACGCCCTTCGTGTGGTTGTCATGTTCAGGAAGGTCAGCATTGATGTGATACTGTTACCTGATGTGTGGCCCCGTTCACACGCTTCTACCTTCCCCACAATACCCCACACAGCAGCCTGCTTCCACGCCTCCCTGTGTCCTCACTCTGGAGCTGCTCCTCACTCCCCCTTCGCCTTTTGCGACGTTGGCATCTTGGGAGTTCAGTTGCTAGTCTTGCAGAATGGCTCTCTGGATTCGTTGGGTGCTTCCTCCTGGTTAGATCTGGGTGACACCGTCTGGAAGTGATGCAAAAACATTTCTCAGCACATCACATCAGGAGGCACCTGATACCCATTTATTTTATACTTGTCATCTAAGCATGTCGCTTCTCAGAGATACAGTTCCTAGGGCATTTGGTGCTTTTCTCGGACCACAGTCCCTCCTGGCCTCATGCCATCCTATCCTGCTCCTGGCTTTGATGGGAAAGCTTCCTTCTGACTCCGGTGCAATGTCCTGGGCAGGTTTCGGAGCCAGCATCCTCCTGCTGGTCTGTGCCCATGGTGCTCCTTCCAGATGCCCTGCCCAGGCTCTGCCACTCTCTATACCCGCTTTCCAGCTTTCTCTCTCACTTGGCTGAGCCTGGAGGGAGGAGAAGAACCCCGTAGTCTCGGGGTCAGACGTTGTCATAGCCTTCTCTTCTCCCCTGGCTCTGAAGAAGGGGGATTATCCCAGAGGAGAAAGCTCCTGTTCACAAACCGCTTTCTAGCTATCGCTTGATGGGATGGCGGCATTTGAAAATCAAATATAGAATTTCTCTTATTCTAGTTCATTTAGCTTTTACAGATGTTCCCTATGCCTGGAAGCACTCTGAATCCCTTCCACAAAAGGGGGACATTTCCATTTGAATCATTTTAGAGCCTTATAGAGCTTTCACAGAGTGTTTCCATCTGAATGGGGAAAGGAGCTAGCTAGCGAGGCTCCATTATTACCTGGATTTGGATTCGCTGAAGGCCTGATCTCAGATGGTGACACGGAGCTGCCAGATACACCAGGAACCTGTGGGTGACTTCTCAGGGCCAGGTGGAAGGGAGGGGGACTTCAGGGTGCCTATAAGTAACACTGGCCAAACCCAGTTGAGTTGCCTTTTTTGTAGGAGTGAGTTGACCTTGTTCAAACCATCCTGTTTTATTAAATCAAGTCGGGTGTGTTCAGAGTCTAAGATGTCATTTACTGTGGTTACTGGAATAACATTCTCCTTGGAGAGGGGAGCTCTGGTCTGCTTGGTCGCAGGCCTGTTATCGAGCTCAAGAGAGGAGCATTTTTAGAAACCTTGTAGACAAGGGTGGGGTATGTGTGGCAAAACAACAGACATTTTAGGAAAAACTGAAATGTCTAACTGCACTTTTATTTTTAGTGCTTTTTGCATAGTGAATGTCACTTTTAGGAGAGGAGCATAAAAATGTATTAGATATAATGTGGCTTGCTCATAAAATCATCATGCCTTGGTATATTTAGAGTATGGAAAAGTCAGGAAAAATCAGACTTATTCTGTCTTCACTAGGCTCTTGCATCTCCAGAGAAGTGACTAAGCATCTTGCCTGTTTTCAAGAGTTACCTCAACAGGAAGCTTAGAGACAGTGGGAAGGGGGAGGCGCGCACAGTCAGGGGACACTGGCTGTCCCCCTGCTTTGCTGTTGGTGGTGTTCCTGGTTTGCGGGCTTGTGTTTTCTGAGTCAACATTAGGTCTCAGAAAGCAGCTTGCCTCTTCTTTCTATGAAATTAAGTTCCTCTTCTTGCTTGAGATGTATGATGTCATGTTGCTCAGACTTCCTTCCTCAGACTCAGCCATAAATACTTAAAAATTAAGGGCAAAACTACTGCTGTGAATTAAGGTTCATTCAGAGAGATTCTTGAGAGAGAAGCAAAGCTTGGCTTGTTTTGTGCCGCCTCAGAGGAGGAGGATGAGGCACAGGAGAACAGATGTAGGGTTATAAATAGGCCAGGCTCGAAGCAGACCTCATTGATGAAGATACAGACCTAAACTAAATACCGGATTTTAAGTTTAAAAAAAAAAAAAAAAGGGAGGGGAATTTGCTGCAGGCTCTTGGCGTCAGGGAGCCCCCAGCCCTTTCAGTGGATTTGGTGTGTGAATGTTTCACTTACTGGAAGAGTTCAAGTGATTGTTATCTCCAAGCCAGTGCCCACCTGCTCCAAGGGAGAGCGCTGTGGTGTGCAACTCTGCATGAAAGCTGGTGACCCCCAGGTTGGTGGCTGTCTCTTACCCCCATGATGTCCATTTCATAAAGCCACCAGCAACCGGCTCCTGGAGACTGCAGGTGGCCTCGGGGATCCTTAGAAAGGTCCTGGTCCCCCCAGAAGCCTTTGTGCTGTGGTCTGCCTTGCCCTTGAGTGGCTGTGATCACTGATGCACATTGCAGGCCTGGCGATGGCCTTGGTTCTGGATGGCCTCTGGAATAGGAGCTCTGGCTCTTGAGTTGGAGAATTTGTTGGGCACAGTTCTTTCCATTGAGCTTTGAAAAGGATCCTCTCCCCCTGCTGGGTTGTTTTTATTTCTCTTGGGTATGAAGAGAAGAGGATGGGTCATAAAGGCTGCTTGTGATACATG
This sequence comes from Canis lupus baileyi, assembly GCF_048164855.1. Classification (NCBI taxonomy): domain Eukaryota; kingdom Metazoa; phylum Chordata; class Mammalia; order Carnivora; family Canidae; genus Canis; species Canis lupus. Next base: position 11,378,189 of record NC_132864.1, on the reverse strand, counting down.
GGTCCTTGCTTTAGCCCTGACCATCCCTAACAACGGGGGTCCGTTGCCAACAGCCAGGTGCTCCCATCTGTGGAACAGACTGAAGGATGGTGGCTGGTGCCCTTCAGGGACCTCTGAGGGACAACACCCTGTGGCCTTAGGATCGCATATGAGCTCCACCTAGAGATGGGACGAGAGGCATGTAGTGGCTCATTCAGGGCCCCTTGCTCTGCCTTCCCTGTGGTGCTTGGAGGTGGGTTGCTCCCTCTCATCCCCATAAGCTGCAGACAGGACAAGTTTGGCACAAGGGGCGTAGGTGCTAGAGTATTACAGCTGAAAGTAAAACCCCAGGAAGCTCTCCGTGCGCTGATACAGAGATCCAAGGTATGTTACTTGGGAAAAGCAGAGTGCAGTGCAGTGTGTCCAGTAAGAAAAGCCAGCATAAACGAATGGATGCTGCTGGGCCAGGAGGATACCTGGAAATAGACCTGGGAATAGATGCAGGGCTGCAGGAGAACCGGGGGCAGGGGAGGGGCCAGCACAGTGTAGGCTGCGGAGCACCGGGCTGGGCATGTGCACCTCCTGTGAAATGTTGAAATAGAGAAATAGTGGACCGTGTGAGGGGGCTGGGGGTCTGACTTGGCGTGTGGGCTGAAGGCAGGGTCTTGTGCTCTGTGGCCGGAGGCTGGCAGGGCCCCTCCGCCAGTGCTGCCCTGCCATCCGCCTTCCAGGTCCCCGCGCTGGAGGCACACAGTGTCATGCGCACTCCTGTCCTTTTGCCCCTGGCTTTGACTTTGCCTCTCCAGCCTTCTGGGCCTGGGGTCGGGTCCCGTGGTGCTCCTGAGCTCGCAGGCTGGCTGGAGCTGGTCAGATGCTGCTTCCCCCGTCCCTGACTGTCAGGTCACTTCATGGGACTACTGCTCCTCTGAGGAGTGTGCTTGCAATTCTGCTGCCCCAAGAAGGCAAAGGGAGGTTGGCTTCTCCTCTCCCCAGGCTCTGTGTCTGTGCCATGTGCGCTCACACCGCGTCTCTGCCTCTCCCCAGGGCACCCTCATCCAGCACCTGAAGGAGCACATTCTTCACGGCAACATGAGCAGCAGTGACATCATCCTGTATTACACCACGGTGAGCAGGCTCCTGAGGGCGTTGGGGGGGGTTCCTCCTGTTCTCTGTGTCCCGCCCATCATTTGCTTTGGTTCCTTTGGGGCCAGTGTGATTGGGTCAAGAGTTTTGTGACAGGGAAATTCTCTTGCATTTAGCCAGGTGGGTCCAGCGGGAGCACACAGGTCCTGGTAAGAGGGGAGCAGGAGGGTCGGCATCAGAGGGAGATGGGCAGAGGGAAGCAGAGGTCAGAGTCACACAGGGTCACGAGCCAAGGGATGTGAGTGGCTTTTTGAAGCTGGGAAGGTCAAGGAAAGAGATTGGTCCTAGAGCTTCCAGAAGGAGTGTGGTCCTGCCAACGACACCTTGATTTTAGACTTTGGACCTCCAGAACTCTCACATAGTGAATTTGTGGTGTTTTAGGTCGCTAAGTTTGTGGCAGTTCATTGGAATGGTAACGGGAAACGTATCCAGGTGGCTCTTCCAATTACTGTGACAGCTGGGGGTCCAGGTGTGGAGGCCAGATTGGGCTGGAGAGAGTCTGTCCTGGACCAGAGCTGCTCGCTACAGTAGGATCAGGCTAGAGAAACCCTGTCCCTGTCCTGGGCATGGGTGTGTGTGCTGGGCTGGTGCTGCCCTCGCAGGAAGAGTTCTCTTTTTTTTTTTTTTTTTAAGACTTATTTTATTTTAGAGAGAGAGATCTCACAAGAGTGTGCAAACAGGGGGAAGGGCAGAAGGAGAGGGACAAGCAGACTCCCCACTAAGCACAGAGCCCCATGCAGAACTCAATCCCACAACCCTGAGATCACAGCCTGAGCAACAAGAGTCAGTCAAGTCACTGAATCACCCAGTCACAAAAGGAGTTCTTTTCTGCCCCAAATCCTTGATGGTGTACCTTGAACTGAGCCTGGCCACCTCACTTCTCAGTGAGGTGTTTGTACTAGAATCCTGGAGAGGCTCTGGCATTCCCAGACCAAGGAAGGGGGCCCAGGTGCCCAGGGAAAGCAAACAGAGCATAACAGAAGCCAGCGTCCTCTGGGTCAGATGTCACTGGGACATGGGATGAATGGGGTCCTGCCTCCAGCACATTCCCGTGGTTTTGTGTGGGATGTGCATCATTAAATCAAAGGTTGGATTTGAGCAGTTGGAGATATTCCTGTGCTCGTTGAACTCTGTAAGATGAGCACTTAGGATGAGTTAAAAGAAGGGAAGAAAACTCAAAGTTGGCTTTTTCCAACTGCAACTATTAAGAGGTTTCGGAGTGATTTAGCTCTGTTTCCTGGATGACAATTCTGTGCTGGGTTTTTAAGGAAACAGAATATTGGAGGTGTGTTCCTAGCCTGTGAGGTTAATGGCCAGGGACCTAGCTGTGCCCTAAGGAATGGAGCCCTTGCCATCACAGGATGGGGAGCCCGGGAGTACTTTGCATGTGTGACCGTGTGCAGGCTGCCTCATTGCTTGGTGTGTTCAGCTGAAAATCAAGGGCTGGGGCCCGGTCATTGGGGTTTCCTGGACCCTCCTGATCCCCTCCCCACATGGGCCAGTGGTGCTGGGCACTGCTGGGCTCTGGGCCCTTTTCACGTGGACAGCCTAGCAGTGTTGACAGAGTGTCGTTTTTTGAATTGCAGGGAGGCCCAGGCAGGTACAACGATGTGCAACTCAGCTGACTTCCTGGGACATGTGGTTTAAAAAGACAGGCTTTTGCATTGAGGGGAAGTTCACAATGAGAAGAACTCAGATCTGAGGAGGTTTTCCCAGAGGCGTTTCACTTTTCCCAAAGCATCCTACCCAGGAGGGGTAGGCAGGTGGCCTCTGCTGTGGAGCATGCTGGCGCCCAGCCTTGGGTGGCAGCGGCTGCAGCAACTCTGTGCAGCGCGAGCCAGGCCTGCACCGGGTCACTGACCGGCACCTTTGACTGCTTCCTAGGACAGTGAGTTGGCCCGGCCATCCTGCTGCTTGGGCTGCCTGGCACTGGTTTTTTTTGTTACTAATAATTCCTTAGGAGGGAAGCTCAAGTAGAGATGTTAAAGCCTCCTTAAAAGGCAGCTCAACTACCTTGAGATTTTTGTGCGGCCCCAGAGCTGGAGGTGCTGAGGGGAAGGACAGGTAGCCTTTTGGGGGCCCGCTGGGCTCTTGAGCACGTCACTCAGGCCAGAGGTGCTCTTGTATGGAGGTTCTTAGCTGGGCCACACCAGAGAGCCACTTGGAGTGCTTCCTCATGTAGCACCATTGCCCCTTCGTGGGATCTGCGCACAGGGTGCCGGGTGAGTCAGTCCTGCTGGTGGGGTGTCCTCTCGGCCATCCTCACCTCCCAAGCAGAGATTCCTGCTGGAGCTTTCATCTAGCTCCCTTGCTCCCTTGCTGTGCCACTGTGTTGGGTCCACCCTGGAACTGCCCACAAATGCCCCGTGTGGATGGGCATGCTGCTGCCATTGGGTTCTTGAGCAACTTTCTGCCTTAAAGTTTTTCTTAAATAACAAAAAAAAAGCCTAACTTGCATTTGGGAAACATTTTACATGGTACACACATCCTCCCAGTGGTTGGTGGTTCTCACACATGCAGTCTGCGTGTTCCCGTGGCACGTGGTGGTGCCTTCATAGGTCTCCAGTGTGTGCCTGGCCACGCCTTCGTTGGTGTGGAGAGAGTTATGCTGCACATTGTCTGCTGGGCTTGTTTTACACTGAAGCTCGTCCCAGACACTGGTCCCTGTCAGCACAGACCTCGTTCTTGCCAACAGCTGAGGTGTTGTGAAAGTGATGTGGGTACACAGATTTGGTGTCTGGTGTGCACGGGGTGGGGAGGGGTAGGGGGCGTGTGTGTGTGTGTGTGTGTGTGTGTGTGTGTGTGTCTCGTTGCTTTCCATTTCCCATTGTCCCCAGCAATGCTGCCGTGAACATCCTTTGGCCCATCTTAGTGCACATGTGTGCATGGATCTGTACAATAAAGTCTTGGTGTGGAATTGCTGGAGCAAAGCATCGTGCATCTGAGATGGGCAGTGCCTGCCAGCCGTTGGCTCAGTTTCAGGAGGTTTTCTAGGGACATGAGAAGTTGAATGTCGGTTGACATTGCCCCTTCTGTCTGTTCCAGGTCGGCTGGATGATGTGGAACTGGATGGTGTCTGCTCTTGCCACGGGGGCGGCTGTGGTCTTGTACGATGGCTCCCCTCTGGTACCCACACCCAATGTGCTCTGGGACCTGGTTGACAGGATAGGGTAGGTGCTGGAGATGCCACTGCTGTTGATTGCTGTAGCATTGGTGCCTATGGAGTGCTTGGTCCCCCTTGGAGGGTGAGGGAGGATGTTTGGGAGGGCGTGGGAGAGGGTGATGGAGGGCAAGAGGGAGGGGGAGGGAAGGTAAGGGGGAGGGCATGAAGGAGGGCTTGGGAGGTTGAAGTGGCCAGGAAGGGTGGGAAGGGGAAGGTAGTCCTGACAAGGACTCACTGGGCAGATGGGGGCCACCTCCAAGACTGGCAGTGAGTCTGAAACATCAGGGTATCAGGAGAGGAAATGTGATCTTATGTCTATAACGGTGAAGCCTAAGAACTGCTGCAGAAGCCTAGGAGAAAGGGAAACAGGGCCAGTAGGGGTCTGTCTCTTGGGGCTTCTCCAGCTCCAGGGTGAAGGAGAGTGTGAAACAGGCTGTTTGGGGAACAGGGTGGATATGTTTACAAAAGGCAGGGGCAGAGCCCAGCATTGGGGCATTGGCAGGGTCTGGGCTTCCCACCACTGACCTTCTGAGCCCCGTGGTGCGAGGAGAGTCCTTTTGTCAGCTGTCCCGTGGTGTGGCCGACTGTCCCCTGGAGTCTCCTTAAACCCGTGACCAGATTGCTCCAGAAGGCTCCTGTAGATGCTGCATGAGGGTGTCTGAGCCTTCAGTGTTCCATGGTCGGCTGACAAGCAGGAATCCTGAGGAGCAGAGGCAGAATGTGGGGGAGGATCCAGAACCCCTCCCTCTCCCAGTTCTCTCTGGGAGCATCACCGTGGGAAACTGTCAGGGGACTGTTTGATGAATGTTTTCTCTGCTAATGAATAAATCATAATTGGCGGAAGCGTCCTCAGTGCTGCGGCCCGTGGTCAGTGCTGGCCTAATGATGGTGGTTCCAGAAGTGAGACTTGAAGCAGCAGAGCTCTGGGGGCCTGGGAGCAGCCGTGCTCTGAAATGCGCTCATTACTTTGAGTCTGTTCATGGTGGGGAAACAGAAGGAGCCACTAATGTTTTTAAATCCTTGGCCATTAATATTTCAAATATAACTTTGCCTGGCCTGGGTAATATTTAAATCTTGACATTTGGCTCACAATATTGACGAAGAAGGTTATTTCCTAATGAGACTGTTTCCAGCGAAAGGTTAATCAAATCCCTGAGAACTTGGATGACTTCAAGAGCTTTACCCTTAATACCTGTGAGCCAAGCTCCAGGTAGGGACACTTTTGTCTGTGTGTGTGTGTGTGTGTGTGTTACAGGAAGAGGGATAGAAGATGTGCATTATTGGGGCTCAGTGCTAATGAATGTGAAGGATGAAGGGCTCCAGGAAAACCCAGCTCTGTGTGTGTGTGCACACAAGTATGCAAAAGTGTGTGTGCATGCATAGGCAAGAGTATGTATATCTGCATGTGTGGATGAGTGTGTGTGCAAGTGTGAGCAAATGTGAATGTGTGAATATGTGTGAGCAAGAGTGAGTGCATATGTGGTTTACATGCACAAATATGCGTTTGTGTATGTGCACGCATGTGAGTGTGAATGCATGTGTGTAGGTGTATATGTGAATGCGTGAGAATGTATGTACACGTGTAAATGGGTGCATACAAGTGATTGTGTACGTCTACACATGGAGGTTTGTATATGCATGCATGTGAGTGTATGTGTATACATGTAGGTATGTATGAATGTGTATGTGCATGTGACTACGTGTAGGTATGTTTGTGCTTGCATGTGAGTATACGTGTAGGTGCGCCACATGCACATGCATGTGTGCTTGCGTAGTGTGCATGCGTGTGTGTACGTCTAGGTGTGTATGCACATGCTGTGTGTACGTGTAGGTGTGCATGCATGTGTGGATCTGTGCATGTGTAGGTGTGAGGAAGTGTGTATGTGTAGGTGTATATGTGGGTGCGCATGAGTGTGTGTGTGCATGTGTAGGTATGTACGTTCACGTGGAGGTGAGTGCATGTATGTGTGTGAATGAGTGTGTGTGTGCATGCATGCCTGATCATTCACAGGTGTGTTTTCTGGGCTGTTGTGGTCGGCAGGTCCTGAGCCCCTGCCTCCCATCAGCCCCATTGGCTTGTGCCCCAGATGCTGGAGACCATCACAGGGCTCCTCTGGACCTGGCCGGCGGCTTACCTGCCTGGTTCATGGGGGCGGGGGTGGCTCTGCAGCCCAGACAGGAGCTGGGAGAACAGGTGCTTGGGAGGCAGGACTTTAGGCCTCAGACACCTGCTCCACTGCCAGCAGCCGCTGAAGGAGTGCAGGTCAGGTGTGGCAGGAGACCCTCATCTGAGCTGTGCTCCCCCTGCTGAAAATTGAAGCTGAGTTATGTACAATCACATAAAATCCTATTTGTCTGTGGCGAGAGGAGTGGCTCTTCCAAGCTGGTGGACAGCAGAGTCCCTGCAGGGCCATTTCAGGGCCTTTGGGTCTTTAAATCATGTCAACTAACATAGGAATGAAATCTTTGCCGATTATTAATGTTGGTCCAAAGACTTACTGACACATTTGATAACTGAGTGTTTACTTTGTAGACACAAACAAGATTCTTTTAAAAGATCAGTTTTCTTTGTCATTTAAAGTATATTTCTGAGCTCTGGGATTCTGTCTTGGGGTATATTCGGGTGAGAGTTGGTGCCAGAACTCTGGGGTCTTCTGTCCAGTTTTGCCAGTACCTGGGCCAGCATCAGAGCCACCTGCAATACCCCGTGTTACCTGTCTCTGGGTGAGAGAGTCTGGGTGGAGCATGGTGAGGGACTGGCAAACTCATCTCACACAGTGCACTTGCTGGACAACCATCTGCCAGGGTCATTTCCACACCCTGCAGGTATTCACGTGCCCTGCTGGGTCCTGGGTGTGCCCAGTGGTATTGGAGGTGAGCAGGACCCTATCCTTGGGCTAGCATCAGAATGGGGAAGAAGGAGAGAGAAACAAGTGATATTAGTGCCCGGAGGTCAGGGAGATCCCTGAAGGCAAGGGCACTGGGGCTGGGCCTGAGCCGCCCGGCCTGGGGAGGGGACATGAGCGTATTCCAGGCAGAGGGAATGGCGAGCACCTGGGCCCTAAGGTGCCTGAGATAGTGCGTGGGGAGAGACCCTTGTGCTGTGAATGTGAAGAGTGGCTGTGGGGCCAATATGGAGGGTGGGTGCTTTTCTGCATGAAACACAACACTGTTGGAACATTTGAAGCAACATAACCCGGTTCATGTTTTTAAAGTCTAAATCTTGCTCCCATGTAGAGAATGAATTGGGGGGGGGGGGCAGGGACAGATAGGCTGATAGAAGTCTTAGGCTGATAGAAGTCCCCAGGCATGGAATGGGTGGCCTGGGAGGCTCTGTTTGTGAGCTGTCTGTGGGGCACCAGGGCTGACGCTGGCCCAGCTGGGAAGCTGCCTCATGCTTTGTACAGTGATCCCCAACTGTACTCCCTACAAATAGGCAGCACTGAGTGCCTCCACAGAGTTCCCGTGCTTCTGTAAACATCTCATGCAAGCCCTGGAGACTGATGGGGAAACCTTTCCATTCTTCAGACAAGTAGGCCTGTGACCCAGGCCTGGTACCTGCTCAGAGTCTCTGTACATTGCCAAGGTCACAGGGATATACCTGAGGCTTGAACACTCTTCAGTTGATTTTGGGGGCCTGGAGGGAGGGGATGAGCAGAATAATGAACATTGTTTTAGTGTGGTTGGTGACTGGAGATCTTGGTGCTGGTGGCTGGGGCGGAGACACTCCACCATCAGAAGGGGATAGCGTCCCTGGTCTTCTGTTAAAATGTAGCTACTCCTGAAGGGGTGGCACCTTAGTCCTTGGGGATGATCTTGAATTTGTGAAGCAGATTGCCTGAATTAATGCAGTAAACATGGGGGATGTGGGAAGGTTGTATACACCTCCCCTAAAGCCTCCCCATCCCCAAACAGCCACCTCTAGGGCACAGTGACCTAGGAAGTGCCTGAGGTCTTGGGGGAGGTGCTTACTGGTGGCAGGGTGGTGGTGAAGAGAGGGGTCCCAAGGGGGACGGGAATGACAGCAGCCTTAAGGGGTATGCCCAACCCAAATCACCCCGTGCCCTGAAGCCCTGTGCCTCCTGGCATCAGATAGCGTGTGGCTATCTCCCTAGAGGGAGATGCCACCTAAGAGCGAGGGGATGAGGTTTTTGCTGCCTAGAGGGACACAGAGGGACCTTGACTCTGCAACCTCCTTTGGGCCCGCAGAGAAGACATTAGTTAAGAAGACATTTTATATGCTGGGGGCTGCCTCTCTGGGAGAACAGCTGAGGAGGGGTAGACTGCTGAATAGCACGTTCCCCTGGAGATACAGTCCTGTGTGCTCAGCACGTGTGCCGTTCTGTGTGTGCAGACATGAGAGAGAAGCACCGTGGACTCTAAACGTTTGAAACGAGAAAAGCTGCAGGTTTGCTAAGTGTCACAGAAATGTCGGGGAAGGGCATCCAGGAGGCTGACGACCCCTGCTCTGCCAGAAGCTCCTGTGGCCTGCTCCAGCCCCGCAGAAGGGAATGTTGAGGCTAGAGCTTAAGGGCTCTTGATTTTATGGCCTCCTTTGGTCCAGAAAGGGAATATATCCTGCATTTGGTAAGATTGTGGGGTACCGTGCAAGTCATCGTCTCCCACGGAGCCAGAGTTCTGGGTGTGTTGGGGTCGGTGTGCAGACCTGTCCCTGCTGTACTCCACAGTAAACACAGGTGTTTACTGAACAGAAAGTATTGATTCAGCCCAGAAGAATGGTGGGTCTTGGATTTTGCAGACTTGCCAGAAACGAGTCACTAATTTTAGAAAGCTCTGGAGCATGGAATATGCAGGAGCCTTGAGAGTTTGTTTTCCTTCCCTCCTGTGCTCCTAGCATCACCATCCTTGGAACGGGTGCCAAGTGGCTGGCTGTCCTTGAAGAGAAAAACATGAAGCCAGGTAAGTGTGCCTGTCAGAACGCCTGGCCTACTTCCTATCTTGCCAGCCAAGGAATCCATAGCTTCTGTCACCTATGTCCTGCACACAGGCCACACTAAAGGTGTCAGATTTAGTTTTAATCTTTCTGTGATTCTTTGCCCTAGCGGAAACCCACAGTCTCCAGACGCTTCATACGATCCTGTCCACCGGCTCCCCCCTGAAAGCCCAAAGCTATGACTACGTCTACAAGTGCATCAAGAGCAGTGTCCTCCTCGGCTCCATCTCAGGTGCGGCCTGCGCCATGGACAGGAGTTTCTGGTGCAATCAGAGGAAGTGGGGCTTGACCAGGCTGGCCCCTGTAAGCGGGCCCAGCCTCTGATCCAGCAGGTCCACTGCCTTGAAATTGTCCCCAGTAAATATCAGGGTACACATCTATGCATGATTGGCTCTCCTCGTTCACGAGAGTTGAGTTCTAGAAAGTCGCTGAGTTAGTGACTCCTGAACCATTGCTCCTGGGAGAGATACACACGCACACATGCATGTATGCATCAATTATAATCTTCTATTCTGAACACAGCTTATTCTGGTACATTCCGTTATCTTTATTTTATAGAAGAGAAGACGAGGTTCAGAATTGTTGATGGACTTGCCAGAGTGGCCCCCTCGCAGGGTACAGTGTAAGGATTGACACCAAGTGTAGCTGGGCCCAGGGCCAGAGCTGCTTGCACACCCTGCCCCTCCCCTCACTGTCCCTTGGTCTTCTCTGTGGTGAGAGCTGAAACCAGAGGCCAGGGACCTCGGCTGGGAACGTGCATGTGGGCAGCTCAAGATTTTCTCCACAAGGCTCGTGTTCTCAGTGACCTTGAAAGCACTCCAAGTGTTGACTTTGAGGTTATAAATTTTAGTAAGTAGTAGAATTTGCAAATACAGAATCTGTAAATAATGAGTGGCCAAGTATGAGAACAATTGTTGCAACATTGTTCATGTTCATTAAAAGCTAGAAATTGGGATCCCTGGGTGGTGCAGCGGTTTGGCGCCTGCCTTTGGCCTGGGGCGCGATCCTGGAGACCCAGGATCGAATCCCACGTCGGGCTCCCTGCATGGAGCCTGCTTCTCCCTCTACCTGTGTCTCTGCCTCTCTGTCTCTTTCTGTGTAACTATCATGAATAAATAAATAAAATCTTTTAAAAAAAGCTAGAAATTACCTATAGGCCAGTAGAAGGGAATTCATTGAATAATTTATGGTACATCCTTAATTTTTGCTGCTATTAGAAGGGATATGATGAAAATTCTTATTTGGATAAAACATATTTATTGATATTGAAAGCCAGTTGTGATACCCTGAATGAGAGAAGCAGACTGCAGGATGATAAAGTGTGGTCATTTTTGTAGATTGAGAAAAGGAATATGTGTGTAGGGGATGTAAACCTGTGGGGGTGGAGGTGGGGGTGGGGATTTCAAGTGACCTTTTTCTCCTCACTTTTTTCCTAACGTGAAGTTGTATGAGGACAATTGGTGCATGTGGCAAAATATTGAAAATCCAAAAATGAAATTGGGTGGTGCCTCCCCCCGACTCTGTCCTTACCTGAAGAAGCCTGTGCTTGTGTCCTGTCAGAGGTGTCTGTATGGAGGTGAGGGAGCCCGTGTTGATGGGTCGAGACCCATTTAACTTAGGGTTCACACTCCGTATTTCCCCCTTAATAGTGTGACTTGAAGTTAATACTGTTGTAGCTCATCAAAATCTTTAGATGACTTTATTTTTCTGAAAAGACATCTTTAAAAGATGCCATGGGGGATCCCTGGGTGGCGTAGCGGTTTGGCGCCTGCCTTTGGCCCAGGGCGCGATCCTGGAGACCCGGGATCGAGTCCCACGTCGGGCTCCCGGTGCATGGAGCCTGCTTCTTCTCCCTCTGCCTATGTCTCTGCCTCTCTCTCTCTCTGTATGACTATCATAAATCAATAAAAAAAAAAAAAAAAAAAAAAAAAAAAAATAAAAGATGCCATGTAATTTGCCTGAGGCTACCCTACCAGCTTTCTTACTGGACCTTTAGCCCAAGGCTGGGGATCTTGAGCTGTTTTGGCAAGTGGGGTTCCTGCCAGCATCTATGAGTGGCCTTGGGACATCCCTTCTCCCTCTGGACCCTAGTCTGCCTGCCTTAAAAGGGATGGTTTGTCCTGTGTAGTTTCCAGGGGCCTTTCTGTGCCAGTGCTGCCTGCCAAGGGTGGAAGTGCCAGGGCTCTGGCCAATTATTTAACGGAGTCATTGCCTCATGATAGGTGACATCTGTAAATGTTTGCTGCCTGGGTATCACTCTGGAGTGCCATGAAGCCTTGAGACATACTAGCTCTGTGTGTCCTGACATGAAACACTCTTCAAGATGCTGGGGGTGAGGGGAAGCAGGTGCATGGGGGTGTGATAGGGTGATAAGGTGTATGAGGTGTCCTTGTGTGTATGTGATGGTTGTCTGTGGAGAGGGTCTCTGGCCACGGGGAGGGGAACCAGGCATCAGGAAGGCTCACATCCACTTCTTGCCCTCCTAGATTTCCAGGTCTTGTGCTACATGCATTGCCTGACCAGAATGCCAGTTTATAGAAGCTTAGGGAAGTATGTTTGCATGGTATTGCTGGGTGATTCGGTGGTGTCATGACAGCAGCATGTGTCAGCTCCTCAGTGCTGGGCTGGTGCTGTGTGTGTCACAGAATCACCTGGAGAGCATCCCCAAGCCTTGGGGGGCAGCACTCACACCTCCCTGGGGTCTGGGGCGCTGGTCACACCTTGCAGCCACTGGGATGAACATGACTCTCATTTTCATGGGACTCGAGGCCCCAGGAAAAGGCAGGGAAGACGTCATATATGGAGCCTCTGCCCGACTCAGCTTAGAGTCGAGGCCAGAACGAAAGCCTGCTGGTTGCTGGAAGCTTCTAGTGGTCTTATGTGGCTCTTGGGTGCCCTCTGCCCCGGGTCACAGGGCCAGGCACAGTGAAGGGGTGAGTGCCTCGTCAGTTATGGGGGTCTTTCCAGGCACACAGACACGTACATGAAGAGTGGCTGGGTTCAGGAGGGAGCCTGTGCGGGGCCAGCTCTGTATGTACCTCCTGCTCACGTTTTGATGGTGCCTTCCTGCCCCAAGTCCCCCAGGGAGGGGATGGTGGTCAGCAGGGTCTAGCTGCAGGGGCTCCTGCCGCTTCTCTCTCGATGGCTCTCGGGACCTGACTCCCTTTCGAGCTCCTTCCTGGTGTTGGAGTGCTTCCCAGCTCACATGTTCTGTCTTATGTGCCCTCCGCTGCAGGGACCCCAGTGTTGCTGCTGTTCCAGCGGCTGAGTGAGCCGGAGTCGCCGCAGAGGGCCTCTGAGTGTGACCCATCTGCACAGCAGTGCCTGGGGGGTAGAATGGATGAGGCTTCCATTTTCTGTGAGCCTGAGTCTTGAATTTTATTGTGACCACGAGAGGTCATTTATTTTGTCTCATCCACCAGGGAGACTCAGTCAAAAAATAAGTCACTCTGACATGGGCGATTTGTGGCAATTTCTAAATCACCTCCCCCATTTCTCCCTGAAAAGAAGCTCTAACTAACCATCAGCAGATTTTTCAGTATTTACCAGCAGAAAGAGTAGTAATACCTGTCCTTTGGGGTCTTCCTCCTTTGGTATTCACCAATAAAGAACATAAGCTATTTGTCTCCATCTTCTGAAGTTTGGATCTCCTTTTGCCTTTGTTTGCAGGTGGCACTGACATCATCTCCTGCTTCATGGGCCAGAATTTTTCTATTCCTGTGTATAAAGGAGAGATTCAGGCCCGGAACCTGGGCATGGCCGTGGAAGCCTGGAACGAGGAAGGTGACAGCTTCACTAACCATCTTTCTTTCTGTGACTGAGTGTGACTGGTAGCTTGGAAGCACTCAGGTGTATAACTGCCCTGAGGGGGGTGGCCCTGTCCACTTGCAGACTGTGTCCTTCTAGCCACCCACTGGGCTCCCTGCCTCCAGCCCCCTTTGGCTTGCCAGCCTGAGAAGTCCGTGTTGGGCTGGAGCACGTTGGAGAGCATGTGTTCAGGCGGACCGGGAGGGCAGTTGTCCCCCTGCATCCAAACCGGGGAGATGCTGCTCAGACAGCCACAGTGTCTTGCTCGTGTGCCACCCTGATCTTGTCAAAGACCCCATGAGGGAGCCGGCGGTTGGCTTCTCTGATGCTCTCAGGATGAGCCTTTGCTCAGTAACCTGTTAGTGGACATTATTTGTGTCTCTAGCACCGAACAGGGCCTGGCCTGGCATGTGGTGTGTGCACTGTACAAATTTGCACTGCAGCCACCATTATTTTAACCTGGCAGAGTGATTGGGGAGGTTGTTTCAGGCCCTGTTTGTGTGAGGAAGAGGGAAAGACGGCAATATTGGTAGCCCCATCGGAGTCGGGGCTAGAAGCCTGGAGAGGGCAGGAAGATCTCCTCCATTTCATGGAAAATGTTGCCAGAGACCTTTCTGGAAATCAATTTTTATTTTCAGAAGAGGGATTTTCCCTAGTGCTCAGAAAAGTTCTCGCCCCCACATGCCTGTTTTCTTCCCCACCATCCGAACCATTTCTCTTGGTTCTGGTCCCTGCTGCATTCTGTGGCCTGGGAGGGAGGCAGATGCTCCCAGCAGAGAGAAACCAATAGCTGTCCCTTTAGCTTCCAGATGCACGAGTTCCCTGTCTGTCTTCTATCTTGGGGGTTCTGTGGGATGACATGAGCTAGGTGAGGTGGAGGAGGTGTGGAAACTCAGGAGCCTCTGTGGACACACGGTGGGATGGTGGCTTTTCCATGCAAGTCCTATGGTGCTGCGCTGTGGAAGGTGCTGGATAACTGGGCCCGAGCTGACTTCCAGGGCCCTCTCACTGGGAGGGGTGCTGTGCTGCCTTCTCTCTTTGTCCTTCATGACCTGTGCTGTGCCCAGGGCAAGAATCTGGGCTGCCCCGTTGAGAGCAAGTGGGACTCAGTGTGACTCACTCGGCATGCAATTTGGTAACAGTGAATGATAGTGAAGATACGGAGGGACTCTGTGATCCAGCAGTTCCACTCCTGGGAGAAGAACTTGCACATGTGAACCAGGAGAGATGTGCAGGCATGTTCATAGCAGCATGTTTGCAGTAGGGAACAGAGTTGGGAACATACAGAGGTACATCTTCAGGAGGAATAAACAGCCATGACTGCATGTGGAGAATTAATGAACTGGAGCAGTGTGTAGTAGATGATGTAGTAGAGGACCAATCATCCTGATACCATGCGGGAGACCAAAGCAAGGTCCTGGATGCTGCAGCATGCTGCCGTTTGTGCAGTTGGGAGATACAAGGAGTGATTCTGTTATTCAGAGATGCTGATGTTGATGGAGTGAAAATAGTAAAACACATGTGGGAGAAATAAATTCCCTTTTGTTTTTCTAAAAATTAATAAAAAGATTGTATTCATTTATTGACAGCACGAAAAGGGGCAGAGGGAGAAGGAGATGGAGGAGCAGACTCCCCGCTGAGCAGGAAGCTTGGTGCAGCACTTGATCCCAGGACCTTGGGTCATGACTGAACCGAAGGCAGATGCTTAACCCACTGAGCCACCCAGATGCCCCAATAAATTCCCTTCAGAAAGGTTTGGGGGAGGGTGTTGGGAAGGAAGGTCACTAGGGAAGGGAGGAGCTCGGCTTCCAGTGGTGCTAACACGAGGCATGTGGTGTGAGTTAGCCCCTTGCCTTCATGTAGGGCCCAAGCACATGGTGTAAGTGATAGCTAGAGAGAGCAAGCGTGCGCCAGCATGTGTGGTTGTCATGTGTGCTCAGATTACTTTTTAATTCTTCCCAAACCAGGAAAGGCAGTCTGGGGCGAGAGTGGTGAGCTGGTGTGCACCAAGCCGATCCCCTGCCAGCCCACACACTTCTGGAACGATGAGAACGGGAACAAGTACAGGAAGGCGTATTTCTCCAGATTCCCAGGTAGGTGGGTCCGGGGGATGCAGACAGGGCTGCCCGGAGTCGCCTGGGCTGGGCTGTTGGTGTCTGGTATGCACGCCCCTGCCCATGTGTGGTGAAGCTGCTCACAGCTCTTTCTGCCAGCCGGGCGGGAATGAATGTTGGATCAGTGGCTTGAGGCCATCATGTACAACCAGCATCTGGGTTAGTTTATTTTTTTAAAGATTTTATTTATTAGTGTGTGCATGAGTGGGGGTGGGGAGGGGCAGAATCTCAATCAGAGAGTGAGGGGAGAAGCTCAGTCAGACCCCCTGCTGGGTGCTGAGCCAGGTGCGGGCAATGCCAGGACCCCGAGATCACGACCTGAGCCGAAACCCAGAGTCAGATCCTTCACCGACCGAGCCCTCCAGGCACCCGTGAGTTTGGTTTGTGCTTACCCAGCCCCTGTGTGCAGACGCTGCGGCCCCACACGCGACTGCCAGGCCTGGCACAAGCTCTGGTTTGCCCGTGGGAAGGCTGTGGGACACCTGCTCACTCAGGACTGTGCCTGTCTGTTCGGGGAGAAGTGTGTGTTTGGGAGGTACCTGGCTGGGACTCTTCCTTTCCTTCCCGCACACACCCTCACCCAGTCCTCGTGGGGCTGTCGGAAGAGGAGCGCTTTGGTGGTGGGATGACTTACAACCTGCTCGTCACTCTCACTGACACCCTCATGTTTCATCTTCCCAGTGGCGCCCTGCCCCAGAGAAGGGAAGTGTTTTATTTAAAGTTCTGTCTCCTCTCTCCCTTTTACCTGAATTCGTTGTGTTATCCTAGCTGTATAATTCTCAGTTTAGCAAGCCCTTTCTCCCAGAGCGTTTTTTTTCCCCAAGCGCTTGCTTTCTATGGTCTCTAGAAAGGCAAATTGATTTTGCATTAACTGCATGTGGAGGATCAGAGAAGGGCAGATGGTTGTCAGGGGCGGAATTTGCCGTGGATCCCGCCCGTTTCTGCACCTGGCCTTACATGTTGATATGGCCAGTGTAAGAGCCACTGAATCTGGCATCGCGCCTCCCACGCAGGAGTCGGAGGAGCACCCCTAGATGTGGCGTGGCCTCCACTGGGTGCCTGCTGCGCTCTGGGCCACCTTGGATCCTGCCCGCACGCAGCTTTCAGACGGAGTGAGGCAGGACAGAGAGAGCACATACGTGGAGAGAAACATTCCCTGGGTGACCCTGAAGGACAGGACAGGGGCTCCTGTCTCAGGAAGAGAGGCCAAAAGTAGAACCTCAGCTGGAGGATTCATCTAAGAAATCCATCTCTTTGTCTTCTGCAGTACTGCTCACTGGTCTTTGGAAACTGTCTTTTCTGTAACTCTTTGTTGTGTATATAAGGGTTATTGTGACAGATGTCTCTCGGGATTGATTTCAGAGTAAGTCTTTTTTTCTTTTCTTTTCCTTTCCTTTCCTCTCCTCTCCTCTCCTCTCCTCTCCTGGTATTCCCTCTGGAGAAAAGAAATAATCTTGTGGCCTGTTATATTTCCATTTTTGCCCAGGCTGCCGGGAAGCTCAGAGTTAAAATCGTTGCTTCGTTGTAGCAGTCCTCTTACCCCCAGGGCAGGGTTTCTGATTGTTTTTAAAGAATCTCATCACATAGTTGGTTTTATAAGTAGTTTCCTCAAATGCTTTCTGGGAGTAGGTGCGATATATGAATCAGTATGGAAAGAGGAAGGCAGTTAAGATAATGGGACTCTGAAGCTGTTAGTGGTAGACGGGATGAACACAGGAGGAACCTGACTGTCCACACCCCAGCACTGGGAGACTGGGATACTGTATTGAAATCAGTGGTTAAAGGAAACAGCTGGAGGAAGGGTTGTTTCTGCAGCAGGAAGCAAACTCACAGACATCATTAGGCCAGATGAAAATGTAAGCAGGCAGCGATATCCAAGAAATCAGTAAGTGAGCAGCAAAAGTTCAGCCCAGAGGGCCTAGTATCTCTTTTATGTCCATTTTAAAAGGAAATATATGTGTGTAAATCTGTGAATAAATGGACAACAAAGGGTTATCTGAGTAGAGGAATTATGAGCTGTTTTGCTGTTCTTTACATCTTATTATTTTTAAAAACCTAGTAAACATTTAAAGAGAAAAGCAGATTGAAGAAAGATTTAAGACTGTTCTGATTCTATAAAGCAGTGAGTTCAGCTCTGAGCTTCCTGGCAGTCAAGGGAGACACAGTGGGTGCAGGCGAGTGCAGGGGACACATTCTGCTTGGGAGGGCAAGCCTACCCTACCCACTAATTGTCAAGATTTTGGGCTTGATGACATGGAGACAGCCAAGGTTTCCCTCAGCCTGCATCAGCAGACAGGTTCAAAGCAGAAGTAGTCCTGAGTCATACCTTCTAGAGTCCCAGGCCCTTCTAGAAGAGGAGCGTGTGTGCGAGCAGTTGATTCATGACGGCGCATCTGCAGATGCAGAAAGCCGTGCCATCACTCTTTCACATACAAAAGCACAATGTGCACTGTAGAAGCTTTCAATTCCTGGCCCTCCAGGAGGAAGGCAAGAGAAAGGCTGGGTCTCCCCCTTCGTGCTGGCGTGCTGTGGCCGAAGCGAGGAGGAAGGAGCCTGTGTGCCATGAACACAGCCTGAACCACAGGCCTGGGGCTTGGGAAGCTACAGGGAAGCCTGCATTTCTCTGCTGTGACACCCTGGCAGCAGGGCCACTGGCCCCGCATGGAGTCTCCCTCCCGACTGCATCTTGTACGAGATGGGAGTGCTTCATTTATATTTTCACAAAATGATGATTCCTTCAGGGTGTATTTGCATCTTCTGTTTGGTCTCCATTTCCAGGGCCTTGCAGTGATTATCAAACTCCTGGGAGAACCGCCTCCACGCACGCTGGACTGTGTGTCAGTCGGGCGCCCAGTCCCCAGATGAGAAAGGATTAGGGGGCGTGCTGGCGGGCCAGGCCTGAGGCTGTGTCTGCAGCTGGCTCCTGGGACTGCGATCATCAGCCCCGTTTTCTGTGTAGCTGTCAGATGTGCCTCTGCAGAAATTTGGCATACCACTTGCGGCCCTAGGAATGATCTCTTTCCCTGTTTGTGCAGGGGAGTCTTTTGCAAGTCTAATCAGGAGAAAGGGGTTTCTCTCTTCATCTTGGGGAGGAAGGGGAAAGGACCCACAGGCCTGCCATCCTCTTGCATCAGAAGAACTGAGCTCAGGAGTCCTTCTGTGCTCAAAATTGCCTCCCAAGGACCACATATTCCCTGCAGACAGACAGATGTCCTGGCCTTCGTCTGACCTGGAGCCTTAGGGGTGGCGCCTCATGCCTCAGGAGCAGGTGCGAGCTGATGGGTTAGCACTGCCAGTTGGGAAGTGTCTCCAGAATTGGAGAGGAAGAGGCATTCGGGGTGAAGATCCTGTAGCTGGTTTTATTTGCTATTTTCCCAGGGGACTCGGGACCCATTTCAGGAGGTCAGGCTGCTGCTGGGGCGAGTGACTTCCAGGTGGTTGCAGAGCCGCTGGGGTGTGCTCTTGATTATTCACACCCATTTGGCCTCTGGTTGTGTGGGTGCTGAAGGGTCACTGCAATTGGCAGCAGGAGGAGGCTTCTGGCTGTTTTTTTTATTTATTTATTTATTTATTTATTTATTTATTTATTTATTTATTTATTTATTTATTTATTTATTTATTTATTTATTTATTTATTTATTTATTTATGATAGTCACACAGAGAGAGAGAGAGAGGCAGAGACACAGGCAGAGGGAGAAGCAGGGAGCCCGACGTGGGACTCGATCCCGGGTCTCCAGGATCACGCCCTGGGCCAAAGGCAGGCGCCAAACTGCTGCGCCACCCAGGGATCCCTTCTGGCTGGTTTAATTGCTCCCTTGGCAGTTCCCTTGAGGTGTGGCTTCTCCTTCCTGTTCCTCCGGGTGGAGAGTGGAGGATGTGGCCAAGGCTGGGGCTTTGATCCCTTGGGATACGAGCTTTGCTGCAGCCTGAGACGAGGGCCTTCCTGGGAATGTTGCCAGCCCAGGAACAAGCTGCACGCCAGGCCACAGGGGGATGGCGCAGGTGATTGGGTCACCTCTGATCCCCCCCACCCTTTCTGTTGCTTTCCACATCCCCTGGATTTTACCAACTAGTTAGCTCTGTCCACGTGGCTCATGCCTTAGCTCAGGCCTCAGGCCTCTGTTAATAGCTTCCCGCGGGTCATGCTGCTTCTGTTTATCCCATTCCAGGAGTGGCCCTAACCCCTCCGGACCAGCCCTGGAGCTGTCCCCAACCACCCTGTCTTCCTAAAGTGTGCTTGTACTCCCTAAGCTTCACTCAGAGGGCCTGCTCCCAAAGCTCCCGTTGATCTTCCCTGGTCCCTTTTGCGTCCTTGCTGCTGGTGTTGGTCTCCCCTGGGAACTCCTGAGGCCTTGTCGGTGGCGGAAGGAGTGAGATTTCCTGTATGCTGGTGCTTCATGTGAGAACTGGGCAGACAGTGGCCTCCGCTAGATGCTGAGCTCCTGGGGGCAGGAATGGTCAGCTCGCCTCCACCCCTGGGCCCCCAGCCCCCTTCCAATCCTGTTTCTATGCCTCAGCTATGTCTGTGGGTGAGCATCCCATTGCTGTCATGCCTGCTGTGGGCATTTGTCCAGGCAGCCAGCTAGGACCCCTTCTACTTGGGGTGACCACACACTTCTGCCTCCCTGCAGGTGTCTGGACACATGGCGACTACTGCAAAATCAACCCCAAAACTGGAGGCATCATCATGCTGGGCCGGAGGTGAGGAGTCTTTAGAGGCTTCTCTTCCCTGGAGCCCCCTTTCCTGAGGCATCCGGGCAGGGATTGGAGGGATCCTGTGTCTCCCCTAGGGCCGGACCTGGGCCTGATCCACATTTCTGTGCCCCCCTCCCCCCCTGATGAGTGGCAGGCACATGGCACAGGTGCAGCCAGTGTCCATCCATGGTAGCAACAGCCCTTCCAGAACGGGGAGTGTGTGGGTACTGGGCGCATACCACACATGTACAGGTGGAGAGGGGCCGGGAGGTTGATGGGTATTTCCACACAAAGGGACTCCCTTGTTGTCTAGCCTGGAGTTTAGAGAGAAGAGGTGGCTGGTGGGGATAAAGAACAGGGGAGGGAGCCTTCGTGAGGGGCCCAGTATTGCCATGTGAAAAGGGGGTGACAGCCCCTGCCCCCCACCCTTGTGTGACGTGCCTCACTCAGGAGCTGCTGTGTGTTCTTGACCTTGTCTCTCTTTCCAGTGACGGCACACTCAACCCCAATGGAGTGCGATTTGGCAGTTCGGAAATCTATAACATTGGTATGTTATAATCCCTTTCTCCTTGAATTTTTCTCAAGTCATTCAGGAAGGAAGGAGGGTGTGTCCTAGCAGGGAGCTCCGGAGCCTGCTTTCCAAAGACTCTGCCTTTGGCGTAACTCTGGTCTGTTTGCCTCAGCTGTGAGAATGGACATTTCTGAACACATCCTTCTTTCCAGAATGTAATTTGTCCACATTGCTTGTAGCTGTAAAACCTCCCAGAGGAGTATTCTTAAGGTCACATGGCCCATCCCTGTTCTGTTACATTTTATCTTCACAGTGAGCAACTTTGGGTTGTTTAATTGTGTCTGCTCTTTATGGGTGAAGAAAGAGAAGCATAGAGAGGTTGTATGAATGCTGGAGATTACACAGCACCTCAGAGGACACCTTATAAAGATAGTGGGCCTCATAGCTGCACAGTGGAGTCATCCCTGGGCCTATAAATTGGCCCACCAAGGCCACAAAATCAGCCTCCCTGGGCAGTAGCTTCCTACCAACGTTGCATCAAGGTGGTTTGTACGGCCAGGATGGAGAAGTCCTGATCCATCTGCATCCAGGCTTTGTTCCTCCCACCAGTGGAGTCCCTATCACAGTACTTGCTTCCTTTTTATATTTAAATTAATCTGTAATTAAGCAAGTAAGGCCTATGTTTGGCTTCCTATAAATATGTCCACCATTCCAGCTGAAGCAAAGCTCTGACTCTTGCCAGTGATGAGCATACTGCTTGTCCCCCCTGAGGGGCTCCTCCTGGACAGCTGGGAGGAGAGACGGCAGTGCCCGTCAGGCTCGTGGCCAGCCTCCCCTCCCCTTACTGGTGCCCACGGTGGGCCGGCTGGTGCAAGAGTGTGGCCTCTCCCCCGTCTCTGCAGTGGAGGCCTTCGAGGAGGTGATGGACAGCCTCTGTGTGCCCCAGTACAACAAGGATGGGGAGGAGAGGGTGCTTCTCTTCCTGAAGATGGCTTCCGGCCACACCTTCGGGCCCGACCTGGTGAAGAGCATCCGCAACGCCATCCGCAATGGCCTGTCTGCGCGGCATGTGCCCAGCCTCATCCTGGAGACCAAAGGCATCCCGGTAGGTCCGCCGCTGCTGGGCTCGGGCTCCTGTCCCTGGGTGGTGGCGACCAGAGTGCGGTCATCTCCCCGAGAGCCCCCACCCGGGAGCTCATCTCAAAGCTGGTTCTGCTTTATTTATAGTTTGTCCGTGTTGCCTGGCAACGCCATCTTTTTTTTTTTTTTTCCTACTGTCTCTTTTTTTTAACCCTTCCCGAATTGCATGTAAAGTGACTTCTGCTAAATACTTGTATTTGGAGGCAAGGCAGGCCCAGCCCTGCATATCCAACTGGCTTTTCCCTGGTGCCATTTTGAGTGTGTTCTCAAAATTATTAATGAGAAAATTAATTTTAACTTTTTAAAGAGCCACTGGGGTACTGTTGCTCTTGCCTTTTAATTTTAAGTTTTGCCTGTGGAAAGAAGAGTCAAATCTATTTAGAGGCATGTCTCCCGAAAGCTGCTCCCCCTTCTACTTTGTTTAGGTTCTGACTGGGGGAGGAGGGGCCCCCAGATTGGGTCTCAGCTCTAACTTGGCCTGCTTATGATGAGGCAAGTATCAGCTGAGGAGACAAGCTGCTGTGTGTGTGCACACGTGTGTGCAGAGAACGAGCTGAATGCACAGACGAGGCAGGGCCTCTCAGAGGCCTGCAGGGTAGCTGGTCACTGATGGGGGGCGGGGCAGAGCCTGACTGGGCCCTGGCAGGAGCTGAGCTCTGGTGCTACCCTGAGCAGGGCTGGGACTTCTTATCCTGTCCACATGCTGCTTTTAATTTTGGTTGTGCACTGGAAGGGTCCCACTGCTGGGATTCTTTGTCTCAGTTGGTGACTCCTGGTGACTCTGGGATCAGTGGCTCCTGCCAGGAGGGAAAGTACTTCTTGAGTTCATGACACTTACTGTCTTCTCCTGAGGAGGGCCAAAGGCTTTCCTTCAGCAAACCAGTTCTGTCTGCTTCTGGAATATTCTGGAGAACCAGAGTTTGACTTTCCCCTTGGCTTTCTTTTGATGAACCAGGACGTGTGTCCTTTGCTGCCAGAAGCATTACCCCCCACTGTGTCTGCTCATGAGATTAGTGGCATGGTTTCTCTGAGAGATACAGGAAATGGAGATCTGTCTTTCTGTCCTCAGCCTGGTGCTCCGGTCACTATCAGAACCCGCTTTCCATAGGTGCTATCTCCTCTGTCTGGTTGGGCTGGGAAGTCCCTTCCAGGGTTCCCTGAGATTTTTCAAGGCCCTTGTATTTTCAGATCCTCCTGGCCTGAACTACTGGGTTGGCTTGGCTGTGTGTGTCACTGCACTGGGGAGGAGGAGGCCCAGCCAAGGAGACTTGGGGTGCGTGGGGCATTGTGAGGCTGGCAGGCCCCAGGCAGCTATGACTGCCCTGACCCCAGCACGTCTTTGTCTCCTCTCACAGTTGAGACGCCTGGCCCGTCCTGACAGGGGGCAGCACCTGACAGGGGGCAGCATGACGTTTATCTCCCGGGGAGGCCCCAGCAGCAGCCAGGGGTCGGGGTATCTCTGCTTCCCACCACACTTCTCACCAGAGGAAACAGTAGCAGGATTTTTTCTGTAACACGGTCTTTCTTTTGTCAGCTGATGGAAAATACAAATTATTAGCTCCCCTGAGCTGTTCTTGGAGCTTTTGTGTAAAGCTTACAAGCCCATAAAGCACGTGAGACTCTTGCATTTCAGGGCGAGAGGGGCTGACACCCAAGTGACAGGCAGTCCTTCAGAAGCCAACGCTTAGATCCTTAATTAGTTCACACGTTGCCCGAGTTTTTCAAATGAATGAATTTTAATTACATCTCAGGTTAAAAAAAAAAAAAAAAGTAGTGCCTGTGTTGGAGAGATTAGGGCACCAGTGGTTTTACTAAAAGGCTTTGTCTTGAAGTCCCCTGGCCCCTGGACACCCACACTGCCGTCAGAGGCCCAGGGGGTTTGAAGATGGAGCACACGGGCCTGGATTGTGGAGGGAGCTTTGAACGTTTGGATGGAGTCTGACTGCGAGGAAAGTAATGCCCCATACCGCCCTGATAAATGTTTCTGAGGAAAGGTTTTGGGCAAGCTTGGTGAGGCTGGTGGATGAGGCTCGCTGGCCAATTGATCTGGGACGAGGTTGTAGGAAGCGGCCCGTGGCTGACACGGTAGTGACGGGCCATTTTTATGATGCAGCGAAGGGTAATGCAGTGCACATAACTAACAGAATAGGCGCTTCTGAGAGTTGTGTGCCTGTGAGCCCCACGAACCCAACCTGCTGCACGTTCGAGGGGACCGACTCGGTTTAGGGAGTCAGCCCCCAGTCCCCTGGATGTGGTGGCCCGAGCTCGACATGCTCACCGTGGCCCCCTGCTCTCTGGCTGCAGGTGGAGGTGTTCGGTATCTGGTCTGGACGTCCCTAGATGCCGGGGCTGAGGGCTCGTTCTTTACCCCTCAAGGCTCAGCTGCTGTTTGTGTTTGTTTTCTCTGCCCTTCCCTGGCAGTACACTCTCAATGGCAAGAAGGTGGAAGTGGCTGTGAAGCAGATCATTGCTGGAAAAGCTGTGGAGCACCGAGGGGCCTTCTCAAACCCTGAGACCTTGGATTTGTACCAGAACATCCCAGAGCTGCAGGACTTCTGAGTCGGACTGACTCACGTGGCACACTGCCACCTGCGTTTGTGCTGTGACTTCCGAGCATTCAGGACGTTGCTTAGAAACCCGCAGCTCTTGGGAAGGCAAGTGTCCGTGCGCTTGGGGAAGGGTCAGTTCTATGTTCTGGAGTCACGTCCGGGGGGTTCCGCAAGCCTTGTCGGGCCACATCCTGACCTTCAGAGGCCAAAAGGGAGCATTTGGTGTGTGTGTGGCCAGGCGCTGAGAGTGCCTGTGTCTTTGCACAAGTGTTCTTGCACATGCCGCCAGGAGCCAGGGGTCGCCCAAGTGTGGACGGTTGTGGCCAACGGTCACGGCCAGCGTCACAGCCATGCTTCCTGCACTGGCTGGCACTCTGGTGGCGGCACATCTCTCAGGGGTGGTCTTGCCTCCAACCTCGTGCCCGTAGTTCCCTTTTGCCCTCTTCACGGGTAAATCTGTGTCTCCTCTTCAGTTGCTCTCCAGCTCTGACCGTCGTTTTCTCAGGGCCCATCTGTCCGCCATTGCACGTGGACTGTTCCCCAGTGGCCGACTGCTCCTGCAGGTCCCCGTGGAGCCGCATGTGGCCCCCACGAAATCGCACCGCCCGACGGCAGAAGCTCCCTGTGGAGAGCACATGGGCTTCGTTCTTTAACAGGGTCTCCTTATTTCATCAACTTCAACTGGTTTAAAAAAATGTTCATGTTAGTTCTCTGGAATGTGTGGGTGCTCCAGAACAGGCTGTCCACCCCGGGGGGGTGGCGGCGCTCTTGGGGACTCGGTGGGCCACCTGGGCAGCAATCGCGGGGTCCTCCCTGTCGGAGCTGCCTGGCCTCAGGGGACACGGCCTCACTGCACTCCTCCCCCTGGAGCTCATGGAACCTCCTGGACCTCACGTGGAAGTTGGATATTGAGTCATGGGTTTGATAGCCAGGCGGTTCATATGCACTCTCTGTTCCGTACATTAACAGCTTCCTGTAATCCTGATGTTTGTTTTTGTATTTTTAAAAAACTGAGCACAGTGAAAACCTTTTTGGAATCTCTTTTCTTCTGGATTATAAAAATACAGGGGAAAGTGCTATGAGGAATTTATGTAATAAATATATATACATACATATATGTACATCTACGTATATATATATATATATACACATGCATATGTGCACATACCTGTTCATGTCCGGAGTGCTGGCGTTTTCTCTGGAGGGGCTGACCTGATCCGCTTCTGGAAGCTGCCTGTGCTGAGGAGCCGGTGGGCAGCCACACCCTGGGGGAGATGTGTGGCCAGGGGGTTGGGGCATTCCTGGGCCCCTGGTGGTTAGCAGCAGTCCCGGGTGACCAAAGGAGTAGCGAGGACTTCTCAGCATGAAGCCAGCACCCTGGAAGAGAGTACCGTCCTTACCCTGGGCTCCTCGATGGTTCCAAGCAGCCAGGTATCTGGACTGTGACCCCTGTCATCGCAGGAGCTGCATGTCACTCAGATGGTGTCTGGCTGCACGTCTCAGCCCGGCACGGTTTCTTTCCCTCCTGTCATGGGAAGTTGGGGCAGGCGAGTGCCCTGGCCGGGGCAGTGACCGCAGGCTGAGCGGTGCCCATCTGCGGCCCGCCGTCCTCTGTCCGCAGCCACCGTGCCTCTCGCCTCCCATCATGTTCCAGGCAGGAAGGAGGAGGAAGTGACAAGAGGGCTGGGTGAGGGGCAGAAGCCTCCCGCTCTCCAGTCTGTCCCCTTCTCATCATACAGTGGCTTTAGTGGAAACCCCTCCCCTAGTTGCAAGGGATTCTGGACACTGCATTTTAAAACAGGACCTGACACCTTTCTCGCATTAATTTCTCATTGCTGCTCTAACAAATGACCATAAACGTAGTGGCTTCAAACACAAATTTATTGCCATTCCGGAGGTCAGAAGCCTGACACAGTTCTCACTGAGCTGAAGTCGGGGTGTGGGCCGGCTGCGTTCCTCCTGGAGGCTCCAGGGGAGAGTCTCCTCCTTGCCCTTTCCAGTTTCCAGAGGCACCCTCATGCGTGGCTGGTGGCTCATCCCTCCAGCCCCAGAGCTGGGTCTCTTGCCTCTCTTGTGCATACATTGGCCTCTGTGATGACCTTGGCCGCACCCCAGTAATCCTGGGTGATCCCCCTGTGTGAACATCTATTGATGAGTGAGCTTCCTTCCACGTGCTGCCTGAAATTCCCCAGCTACAGAACCTAACCTCTCACAGGGCATGTGTGGAGCCTTATTCTGTTACCTCGCGCTGCCAACACAGTCGGGCCCTGCCAGCGAGGAAGACGGGAGAGTGGTCATCAGAAGGTGTGAGCCCCATGCTGGAACAGCTGGGTGGTCGACCCCTGGTTGTCGACAGACCCCAGGCTGAGCTCGTTCCCCCCACCCTGTGGGATTGGCCTGCCAGCCTCCCTCCCAGGACCCAGGCCCGACTTCGCCAGGGGCCCAGAGCCCACTTCAGCCTGACTATGCCGGAGGAGTCATTCGGGCTTAACTGCCATGCCCTTTTAGTGCTGGCGAGAAGCCCCAGGCTGGCTGAGCCCACACATCGTGCTCACGAGCTGCAGCGGACAACTTCACCAGTGAGAGACAGATGGTCTGTCCGGTGCCGGCTCTCCCGTGATGTGCCTTGGCCTGAGCGTTGCCCTGAAAGCGCTTGCCGGTCAGCTGCCTCTCCCTTTGTGATGCCCACAGGTTGTACCACGCCCTTCCCATCATTCCCAGTCCCCTAGCCTTGCTGGGCGCACGGGGGCCCACAGTGTGGCCTGGGTAGGGGGGCTGCCAGGATTCTGTGCTGCTGCTCGGCCCCCCTGGCTCACAGGCCTCCCCACAGCTGTTTCTCCTCTGGGGTTGTCTTCCTACCTCCAGGAACTTTCTCTGGGGGAATGGCTCCTTCCCATTCACGCCGAGCCCACCCCCACCTCCTCGCCTGTGCAGACAATCCTCAGGACCCTGGAGCACTGTGTCTGGGTCCCTTGATCCTTGACACACACCCCCTGCACCCTTTTTTTTTTGTGCTGTGCTTCTCTGCACTGCTTTCAGAACTACCTCTCCTGCTGCAGGCACCTGCCTGCTGGTCACTCTGAGCCCCGGAAGACCCCAGATCTGCTCTCTCAACTGGATTCTTAGCCCTTAGCAAGCCCCTAGCAAATGACCTGAACCCACCAAGGCTTGGGAAAGATGTCTCCGTGACCTCTTAACCCACTGTCACTGTGGTTGTGTATGGACAGGAGACACCCTCCCCTTGGGCTTCCCTCCCCTCCCTTCAAGTGCACAGGGCAGGGTCTTATGGGGAGTAAACTCCCTTTGAGGGCCCAGCCACATCCCCAGCTTTGGACTTCAGCCTTCAGTGGGAAAGCCACACAGAATGACTGGGATAAGTTGTAGTCACTGGGGCATATAGCTCAATCGCTGTAACGAGTCCCCCCGAATCTGGCTCAACTGGAAGTTTTTTTCCCCTGTAACAGCTTTGAGGTAAATGGGTGACCTGGGTCGGGGTTAGGTAGCTTGGCTTTGCAAGGGCACCCAAGTGACTCGAGTTTCTTCCATCTGCTTGCTGCACCATTGCCTGCACAGCGGCCTGGTCCATGTGACCTGTGTGGGTTGGTGTAATTACATTTCAGCCCCTCCCTTCTGCTTACCACCCATCAGCCACCACCTGTCCAGTGACTGTACTCAGCTGTAGGGAGAGCAGGGTGGCATGTGCATCACCTGGATCACACCTGACCTGCAGCTGGAGAGGCAGCCTGGAGAGAATGTGTACGTGCATGTGTTGTGTGAAGGCGATGTGTACATGTGTGTGTCTCTCTGCATCTCAAAGGTAAATTGTAAGGTTTATGAGGCAAACTTATTGGCCTTTATAACATTTTGGCCATGTGTATCTGCACATGTGTACATGCATGTTTGTGTGTATGTAAACATCTGTGTGTGTCTGTGAATGTGTACATATGTGTGGCTGTGCAGATGTATGTGTGCTGACATTACACACTTGTCAGAACCCAGAAAAGCAGGGCAGGGAACATGTCCGGTGTTTCCATTGTAACCTGGGGTGAGTGATACGAGCCCAGAGCCCACTCTCACGTGGGCCAGGGGGAGATTTCCCCATCTCACATGGCCCTGCCCAACTGCAGCTGCTCATGACTGTGCCACCTCAGCCTGGGGCCTGAACAGTTCCCAGTTTAGGGGACACCCTGTGTCTGAGTCAGGCGGCTTTATCTGGGTGTCCTGCAGGGCCGGGGACTGGGCACTATCTTGTTATTTCAACAGACATACCCTGTGTTTGTCACTGAGGCCTGTGGTGACCAAGGGTGGTGAGTTCCTTCTGCCACAGAGAGGGCATGTTGGCGGGAAGACAGATGGTCAGCCAGGAAGGGAGAGAAGGTTTGAGCAGATGCCGTGGTCGAGGTGTCTCCAAGGGGACAGCGCCGAGGTATGGCCTCAGAGGGAAGATGGGAGGTCAGCCAGTGGGTGGAGGAGAGCCAGCCAGAGCCACCCTCCCGAGAATGGAATGGACCGACCCAGAGCAACAGAGGATGGGTGATTCCAAGAAAGGGAACAGAGCCCAGCAGGAGGGGGGCTGTGGTGCGGAATGTGGAGGGCGGAGTGTGTCCTGAGGGCCACAAGGAAGCCGTGAGGATTTTGAGTCCAGCAGTGACATCAGTGGATGCACATTTGGAGGGTGGTGGGGCAGCAGGAAGGGTCTGGATTGGCAGCTGGCTGGTAAAACGTACCAACTTTTTCCCCTCCTCTCCCTCCCTCTCCCCTTCCTCAAACTGTGGCCTCAGCGCCCCTGATAACACAGAACTCAAGGACCCTTCTGGTTCACCGAGCACACAGGTGTTGACCACACAGCCGGGACAGGCAGGAGCCGGTCGGATTTGCCGGAAGGCTGAACTGGCTTTGATGAGCTGTGGTTCTTTCTCCCGGGCTACGAATGCCTTTACAACAGTTCTAAAAGCCTGCTGCCATTTCGTCCCCATCTTCGAGAACGTCACAAGCAAATACGTAAGGGCCTATTTTTTTTTTTTAAGATTTTATTTATTCATGAGAGACAGAGAGAGAGAGAGAGAGGCAGAGACACAGGCAGAGGGAGAAGCAGGCTCCATGCAGGGAGCCCGACGTGGGACTCGATCCCGGATCTCCAGGATCAGGCCCTGGGCTGAAGGCGGTGCTAAACTGCTTGAGCCACCCAGGCTGCCCAAGGCCTATTAAGATGACGTTTGAAATACATTACAAGCTAAGCACTGGCTCGGTTGTCATGTTTGATCATGTTGGAGCGCACCCTTGACCGTCACAGCAGTAAGTGGAAGGTCTCAATGTCATTAGATGACTTCCAGGGAGAAGCAGTTATTCGTCAACTCCCTATGCGCTGGAACAGTTTGTAGACCTCTTCATCTTGGGATGTGTTCCCTTTCTTCCCACTTTCCTTCTATCCCTGGCTCAGTCAGCTAAATCACAAGTCAGGGTGGGTTTTAGGAGAGTGAAAAGGTACAGTTGTCGAGTGGCCCCATGCGGCCTGGACCTAGTTTTCATGTGGCTCTGAGTTCATCATCCTTGCATTCCCACTCACCATTTACCTGTTTACAGTGTGGTCCCAATTCTCTATGATGTCCACTTCCAATCACAACTTGGGATTTTGTTGGCTACAAGGAGCAGAAACCCCATCCCAACCTGACTCAAGTGAATAGAAGGATATCGGTGTGCAGGTTTGAAAACTCCAGTGCCAGGACTGGCTTCAGGCGTGGCTGGATCCAGGGGCTCTAATGTCATCAGGGTTCCCTGTGTCCATGTATCTGCTTTACCTTCTTCTGTGTTGACTGCATTCTCAGATGGCTTCTCCTCTCACTATGCCAGTCTGGATACCTAGTACTCCAAGATCATGTTCTCTCAGTGCTGAGAGGGGAGAAAGATTCTCCTCCTGGTGGTTCCAACCTGAGTTCCTGTGTTGAAGGTCATTGAAATATTTGGATCACATGTGGTCAGGCACGTGCTTATTGGCCAGGCCTGGGTTATGTGATCCCCGCCAGAAACCAGCCATCCTTAGTTCCAGGGACTGGGGCTGGCAGTCTGGGAGCAGCATGTAGCTTTCCTTTCAGGGCCGGGAGCAGCAGCCAGCCCCTCTGTTTCTTCTCATCCCTTCATAGGTATGGGCCCTTTGCCCCCTCCCTTCCTTGCTCCTCTTTTCTCTAGGAGGGAGCCTGTCTAACCTCCTCTGTCTCTGTCTGCTCTCCCTTCCCTCCCCAGCATGACCAGTTACCTGAAAAATAAGCCATGGCCTGATGACTATTAGGATGAACTTCCAGATAAAGAAAATCATGTTGGGGGCTGGGGTGGGGAAGTGCTCTGTTCTTCCATAACACCCAACTCTGGAAAGTAAGGCTCTGAAATCTTGTTTGGCTTTCAGAAGTCTGCAAGGCTCTGGATTACTGTTTAGCTTCCCCCCTGTCCCCACATCTGAGCCCCCTGCAGCCCCTGTGCTGGGCCAGTACTGGCTGGGTGGAGGGGTTGTGTATGCAGGAGGGCTCCCCCTCCTCGGGGCCCCTGCTCCCGCTCCCCCTCCATTCCCTGTCTCCTCCCTCTTCCTCCCCCTTCACTCCTCACCACCAGCCCTTCAGAGAGGGTTCACATCCTTTCTCCCTGGGAAGACTGTCCTGCTATTCCAGTGTGGGCTGACTTGTTCCCCTCTATGGTAGGCACACTACAGTGGCCCAATAATTTCTGCCCTTAGCACTCATACTTTTGCATTACATTCTCCTCTCAAATGAAGTGTGGGACCTGTGACCTGCTTCTAACTAGCAGAAGATGGCAAAGGTGAAGAGATTTTGCAGATGTAGTTAAGGTCTCTCATCAGTTGACTTTCCATTAATCAAAAGGAAGACAATCCTGATGGACCTGACCTAATCATGTGAGTGCTTTATAAGTGGCTCTGGGCCTTCCCTGATGTCAGAGACTCCAAGTAGCAGAGACTTCTGTGACTTCTACAGCCACAAAGAAATTAATTCTGCCATAGACCTGAGGGAGCTTGGAAGGGGATCCTTCCTGAGTTGGTCCTCCAGATGAGAATGTAGCCCGACCTTCACCCTGAGCTGAGAATGAGCTAAGCCACCTGGACTTCTGGCCTATAGAAACCATGAGGTAATACCTGAGTGTTGCTTTAAGCTACTGTGTTTGTGATAATTACCTTATGCAGCAGGTGAAAGTGAACATACCTTCCCAATTGTCCAGGCCTCAGCAAATGGGATCACGTTCCACTTAGCACCTTTCTATGTATGAGTTCTGTCTCCTGGACCCCCCTCAGGTCCTTGAAGATGGGAATCTTCACCTCTTCCCTGTCTCTCCACCCCTTGGTCCCAGCCACAGGGAAGGCTTCATTTCAGTTGGGACTGGCACTGTGACAGGAAGCCATCTCTTACCAATGGCTTCAGGCTCAATGGGATCCAGAGCTGGGACATTGGGATCATAATTCAGTATCTCTCATGGAATCTCTAAGGGCACCAGACTGTAGTGGTTAAGAGCATGGACTCAGGAATTGGGTTGCCAAATAAAATACAGGATGTTCAAGGGGAACCTGGCTGGCTTGGTGGAGCAGGAAACTCTTGATCTTTGGGTCATGAGTTTGAGCCCCATGTTGGGCGTGGAGCCTACTTAAAAAAATAAAATACATTAAAAAAGATATAGGATGTTCAGTTAAATTTGAATTTCAGACAAACCGTGAAGAACTCTGTAGTGTATACATATCCCAAATATTACAGGGGACATGAGTGACATGATTACACCAAAAAGCATTCACTATTTATCTGAAATTCAGGCTTAGCTGTCCAGTCCACCTGGATGCACCTGAAATGAGAGTGGGGAAGGGGATGGGGTGAGCTTGCTGACCATGGTGGGGGTGGCAAGGATGGGTTCCTGAGGTCATGGCTCCCCCTCAGCCCCGTGTCGGGGCTCAGTGAGACCCCGGGACTCGGTGGGGCAGGGTTGGTTAAGTGCTGATACTGAACCTCAAGCTTAGGGTACCACCTGCTCCTCCATCACTAGTTCTGCCTGGAGCAGTGACCCCCAGATGAAGGCAGGTGGCCTGCCCAAGCTTGTGGGAGGGGGCTTGTTTCAGGCAGGAGAGAGAACAGAAGCCTGAATCTTGGCTGGAAGAGTTCCCAAACAGAATCCTGAAGAAGAAAATTTGTTTTTCTGGTTCCGAATGTTCACGTGTAATGAACACAAGTGAGACTTCTGCACAGAGACAGCAAATACTAGAATTGGTGAGGAATCAGCCAGATTTAAACCAAGAGAGGCCACCTTTAGAAGAGAAGCAGCTCCATCTGGAATCTATCTTCTAAAATCGTGGCACTCTGGGAGCCAGCACTTCCTTTGGGAAGAGAAATGCCGCAGGGTTGTGGCAGGTAAAGGAAAATGGGACATTTTTTAACATGTCATCTGGCAGAAAAGAGTGAGTCTGGTCCCCCTCCTTGAATCTGAGTGGGCTGGTGACTGGCTTGATCTGTAGAGCAGGACACATGCTGCTCAGTGGTTTATAGGTTTGGCCAGGAAAGCCACGAAGCTCGGCCTCATTCTTTTGGGCTTGTGCACTTTGGGGGAGCCCACCACCACATGAGAGGTCCGGGCATATGTCAAAGAAAATGAAAACAGGATCTCAAAGAGACACCTGCACTCCTATGCTCACTGAAGCATTATTCACAATTGCCAAGACAGGGAAACTTCAGTGTCCATCAGTGGATGCACGTGTATGTGTGTGCACGCATGCGTGTGCACACACGTGTAGAGAGAGACAGGAGATCTTGCCGTTTGTGACAACATGGATGGAATTGAAGGCATTACGCTGAGTGAGTAAGTCAGACAGAACAAGATAAATATGATGCACTCTTGGGCAGCCCCGGTGGCTCAACGGTTTAGCGCCGCCTTCGGCCCAGGGCGTGATCCTGGAGACCCGGGATCGAGTCCTACTTCGGGCTCCCTGCGTGGAGCCTGCTTCTCCCTTTGCCTCTCTCTCTCTGTCTCAAATAAATAAATAAAATCTTAAAAATATGATGCACTCTCACTTGTATGTGGAATCTGAAAATGTGGCGCTCCTGGAGCCAGCAGGTAGGCTGGGTAGGATGGCATTTACTGGGGGTTGGGGGAGATACTGTTTAGGATGCAGACTTCCAGCTAGAAGAGAGCCAGGTTCTGGAGACCTGATACACAGTGTAGTGAATAAAGTCAGCAATACTGGCTCACGTCCTTGGGAGCGAAGGGACTGGCTCTTAAATGGCTCGCTACAGAAAAAAAATGATAGTTACGTGATGTGGTAGAGAAGCTGATGGTGATCACCTTGCAGTGTATAAGTGCATCAAATCAGCACGTTGGACATCTCAAATGTACACAGTGTTCTATGTAAATTATATCTCAATTAAAGGGCACCCCCGGTGGCGCAGCGGTTTAGCGCAGCCTGCAGCCCAGGGTCTGATCCTGGAGACCCGGGATCAAGTCCCACGTCGGGCTTCCTGCATGGAGCCCGCTTCTCCCTCTGCCTGTGTCTCTGCCTCTCAGTCTCTCTCTCTCCCTGAACAAATAAATTAAAAAAAATACTTAAAAAAAAAAAAAGTCTGGGGACGTTGAGGTCACCAAGCAGAGAAGCCACATGGGAGTGCTCTGGTCCAGAGCTCCAGCCGTCCCTGCCAAGGCCCGGGCACCTGAGTGGAGTGTCTCTGACCCTATAGACCTGTCATCTACCAGCTGAATGTCACTGAGTGACCTCATCTGACACCACATGGAACAGAAGAATTACCCAGTTGGGCTCTGCCTGAATTTCTAACCACAGAAGCCTTGAAGTATAGTAAAATTATTTTCGTTCTGTGCTGCTAAGTTTGGGGTCGTTCTGGAGCAGCAGTTATCAGAACAGGGCTCCTTTACAGTCGGGCCTAACTCGTGGCATAAATACCAGGAGAGGGTCAGGCTCAACCCTGGGAAAGCCGGGGACAGCAGGAGCCTGCTCTGTCCAGGGTGACGGCCGTTACTGGGAAGCCCAGGCCCCCAAGAGGCTGGATCTGAAGTGGACACTGGGGTTATAGTAGGTGTGTTTCTCAACCACTGACGGCCTCAGCTTTTCCATCTGTAAAATGGGGTTTCTGAGCTGCAAACTTTACAATAAGGAACAGATGTCTCAAACCAACGGCCAAGGTTCCAATCTAGGCGGCAGGTGTATTTTACTTGACTCTAAGTGATTATTTGGATCCAGTTTAGAAATCGGGAGATTTCACAGCATCTCTACAATCACTTGGTCCTAACAGCTCACATAGTCTGACCGCCTCGCTTTGCATGTGTGATTCCTCCGACCTCTGCTTCATCGTCGACTCCTGGGCTCCACCAGGAGTGACCAGGGAGCAAGGAAGCCACCTCAGCGGGGACCACAGCAGGAGATGACCATGACAGAATGTTCCCTCCACCCCCTGCTGTGGCAGAAGCGTAGCCCTGGGGAGAAAGGGGGAGCCCCCCCCCAAGAACTGATGTCAATGTCGTGTCCCTAGGAGACTGGAGTTCATGAGAGCAGTTCATCTCGGTTAGGGGAAAATAAAGTCCATTTCTGCCAACTCGAGCATGTGGGCTGAGTCCGGGAGAAGCCGCCCATGGAGCAGACCCTCCCCGAGCGCTCAAGCTGATGGAAGCACTTGAATCCGCACCTGACATAACCCTCACAACTCCCCGCACAGGGCAGACCCTTTCATATCGCTGTTTTCACAGAATGGAGCCTGAGCTGTGGAGCTAGCCTGCCTGTATGGCCTGGGGTCATACAGCTGATGGGGGGTGCGGGGGACAGAATTGGGATTAGGCCCCAGGCAGTCTGGCTACAGCGTCTGCAATGCTGCCTTCGTCTCTGCACCCCTAGCCCCTTTCCCGGCCATATTTCCTGGCGAGCAGGGACAGTACTCTCTGTGGCAATGACTGTGGTCCCCAAGTAGGGGGGTGCCCGGGGTGGCTTGGAGCGGAAGTCCTCTGCCTGCAACAGTCTGCTGAAGGACCACCCGTGGGCCCAGACACAGCAAAGGTGTTTGCAGGAGGGAGTGGGTTGCTGCTCCTCTGCCACCAAGCCTGGGCTGGAAGGAGCTGACGCATGTCACACTGCCTCAGGCCACTGTGGTCCTTGCCATTTCTGTCATGACTGCCCAGGTCCCCTGGCTCACTGACAGCTGAGCCAGGCGCCAGTTGCTGAAAGCAGGGAGCTTGTTTCTGCCAGCCTGGGCTGTCCTGACTCCCACCGGGTGGTCTGTGGCACCATCGTTCTGTCATGGACAGGCTCAGGACCACAGGCGTCCGGGCAGTAGGCCGACTAGAGCTAATCATAACTAACGTCGTCATAGCACTTGCATGTGCCAGGCACTGTTCCAAGGGCACGGTCCAGCCTGCAAGCCTAGGACACAGATACCCTCATTATCCCTATTTTGCAGATGGAGGATAAGGCACCAGATTCAAGGACCCTGCCCAAGGTCACACAGATGGGCCATCTCCAGATGCTACCCTTAAGCTTCTTGACCCTTTCATGAAGAGCTCCCAAAAGAATGGAGAGAATCCCCCTTTTGATGAGCCTCACTTTCTGGTCCGTTTTTGGGGGGTAGTTCTTGATTGAATGTCTAGGTTGATTAAAAAAAAAAAATCATACCCCAGTGAAAAAGATCAATTGCCATGTACGGTTTCCAAGTCACTTTGATGCTGTCACAAACCCTCTCATATGTTTGAGCCTCTAATTAGATTTGGAGGGGAATGAATTCATGTGTCATGAAATTTTAAAAGACAACGTTCCATGAATGGAATTTCCCATTATTCCAGCTTGATTGAAATTGTGGGTTTTTAAGAGGATGCTATTTATACTCTTAAGACAATGGAGCTTTCAAAAGGTCTTCATATGTGATTTCTAGGGAAGTGGAAATCTTTAAATTTTCATAATGAATGTGTTTTTGTGGCTTTCCTTTTCTTTCTTTTTTTAAAATAACCTGAGTCGGCAGTGTCTCTCTCCTCCTGATGGGAACCTCAGGTTCTTGCCAAAGTATGTATCACATAATTGCTTTCATGTTCAGACCCGGCAAGAGCACGTTGTAAACGACTGGGACGCAGATGTGACAATTCTATTAGCCTGGGCTCTTGCATGGTTGACCTTGCAAATTGAATTTGGGGAGGTCAGCCCTTCCGCCTGGCTGCTAGATTTCATGTTCACCGTTAGGGAAGGGGCCCGGGAGGTGCAGGCTGAGGCTTCTGTGCTTGGGTGTGGACAGCCAGGCAGCCACTCCGACTCGCCCCATCCCACGTCCCACCCCCCAACCCTTGCATCCCAGGGTCTTCCTCAGTTCCCCAGAGGGAAGGCAGCAGCCCATGATCAATGGGCTCTGGCTCGCCAGAGCATTATTAGCCACTCTGTCAAGGTGACAGTGTCATTGTTTAATGGTGCCTCTTCACACCTGAGGTTTATTTTTAGGTTGGGAGTCCACTATCCTTTGTAGAGAGGGAACCACAAAACATTGAGAGTATGGTTCCTCATGGGAGTGTTTGATCCCACGGAGATCCACAACCTGGGGCAGCTGAAGTCACACATGAAGGAAGCCATGATCAAGCTCGGCTTCCACCTGCTGTGTTTCTTCATGTATCTTTATAGCATGATTTTAGCCTTGATAAACGACTGAAGCTGAGGAGCCGCGGTCCGAGTCCGCCAGCACCACGAAGTGCAGCCCAGGAGCCAGAGGCGCCGGAGATCATCCTTAGAACCGTGACCATAGCAGTATATTTTTTCCTCTTTGAACAAAAAGAAAAATATTTTTGCTGTATTTTTACCATATAAAGTATTTAAAAAAAAAAAAAAAAAAGAGAGTATGGTTCCTGACCTGGGGATGCTGGGGAGCTTTTCAACAGTACTGATACCCAAGAAGATACTTTCTTGGGTGCAAGAATTGTTCTATATTTTGATCCACATGGTGGTTGCTTCAGCTTATGTATGCGTACCAAAAATTGAGCTTTGGGTGAGGATGTGGAGAAATCAAGCCTTTTTCATTGCTGATGGGAATATGAAATGATGCAGCCACTCTAGAAATAGTTTGACAGTTTCTCAAAAATTTAAGCATGGGGTTACCGTATGACCCAGCAACAACAATCCTAGGCATATCCCCCAAAGACTTGAAATCAGAGACTTTATATATACAGATATTTGCACACCAGTGTTCCCAACAGCACTATTCACAGCAGCCAGAAGGTGGAGACAACCCGAGTGTCCATCAACAGATGGCTGCAAAACAAGATGTGATCCATCCATATGATGGAATATTGGCCAGAAAAGGGCACGAAATTCTGACCCATGCTACAACACGGATACACGTTGAAAACATGCCAAGTGAAAGAGGCCACACACAAGAGGACGGATATTGTATGATTCCATTTATATGAGATACCTTGAATAGGAAAATTCAGAGAGAAAGAAAGTAGAAATAGAGGTTATTTGGGGGCTGCAGGTGGGGAGAGGGGAGCGGGGAGTAGGTGTTAAATGGGATGATGGAGAGTTCTGGAGACGGGTGGTGGGGATGGCTGCACAGCAGTGTGAATATGCACGGAATAGAGCACTTGTAGATGGTTAAGATGGTAAATTTCGTGCTGTGTGTATTTTACCACAATAAATCATAATTGAGATGTACACTTAATATTTGTGCACTGGGTGGGGGGTGTGCCTGGGTGGCTCAGTTGGTTAAGCATCCAACTCTTAGTTTTGGCTCAGATTGTGGGATCAAGCCCCCCATCAGGCTCCACACTCAGCACAGAGTCTGCTTGTTCCTCTCATTTTGTTCCTCCCCCTGCGTGCATGTGTACGCGTGTGCTCTCTCTCATAAATGAATAGACAAATAAAATTTTAAAAAATTTGTGCACTGGAGTGTATGTATGTTATCAACACTGGTTCCTAAGCCCCACTCCTACAGATTCTGATCTAACGGTCTGCAGAAAAGCCTAGGCATCCATATTTTAAAGAAAACTTCCCACGAGGAGTCTATGATTTCAGGCATGGAAAGCCCTCAAGAATAAGGCAGGATTGAGGAATCAGGGTTGAGGTCGTGTGGTCTGTGAAAGCCAGTGCATGGGGTCTAGGGCAGTGTTTGCTGATATAAGACTCCCCCACCCCCATCCCCCAGATCCCGCTTCACAGGGTGGCTGCCCCATTGGCTGGTCCCGAACGTCTACGAGACAGCCTCTGCCCTCCGGCCTGCACTGGTCACGAACGCTGATTGCATCAAGCCGCCGACACTATGTTGCCTTGACCCTTCCCTGCTACTGGGCGGCTGGGCTGCTGTGTGTGTGCACACATTGCATCGGGGATGATTTATGACAGCACAGGAGAGAGAGATTGAGAGAGCAAGGGAGAGAGAAGCCATTCTATAGCTTTTACTTTTTAAAAGTCTAAGACTGAGGACAGGAAGCACAGATAAGGGGGGAAATGAGGGAAAAAAGCATGATGAAGAGCAGGGTTTCCCTGCTCCGCCTCCAGCAGAGAAGAAGCCAAGAGAGAGATGTGGATGGGTGTGGTGAGGGGAGCCTCCCCCAGGGCCCAGTGCTCCGGCAGCCACGTCCCCGGATCCCTGACTGGTTGTAGGAGCGGGGGCTCTGGTCTCCTGAGCTCAGGCCCGCGTAGACAGCGAGCCCTCCCTCCGACGCCGACAGCCGGGAACGCTTGGGCAGCGAGCAACAGGGCGCCCGGACAGAAGGGAGTTCCCGAGTCGGGCCTTTAATGACCTCACGTCACCTCCTAAGGGGGAGCCGATGTCAGGCTTCTGGGCGCCATCGCTGTGAGTTTCTTGGCCTTCCCCTCATGGTCACAAGGTGGCTGCTGCAGCATCGGGATCACGCGCTCACGCATCGCTGTCGGTGGCAGGGTGTCGCTGAATGGCGGCCAGGGCTGCAAGAAGTCTCCTTGTGGCTCTCTCCGTGGGAGTGTTTCCCCCCGAAGGTCCCCGGCAGCCTTCCCCTCCACACATCGAGCAGGACCCTTTCCCATGGCCATCCTGAGCCATTAAGGAGGCTTCAGAGCAGGTACTACAATTCTCCCTCGCCACCCCCTCATTTCTTGTTTTAACATAACTTCACACTAAAATAAGAGTTGCAAGCATCGCACAAAAAATACCGAAGATCCTTGACTCAGATTCCCCAAATGTTAACATCTGCTTTATGCCTTTCTTTCTCTGCCCCCTTACATACAGACACACATGCATACGTATATTCCCTCTGAATTGCTTGAGTCACTTGCAGACATAATGTCCCTTTATCCCTAAATACTCCATTGTGTATTCCTGAAAAACAAAGGCATTCTCTTACATAACCACAGCACAATGATCAAAATCAGGGAATTAACATAGAAACAATGCTATTATCCAATCTACCGACCTTTTTCAGATTTCATCAATTGTCCCAATAATAGTCCTTCAAGGCAGAACAAAACCCCAGACCACACGTTGCACTCAGTCATCATGTCTCCTAAGCCTGTATTGCTCAGAAGCACTGCCCGAAACTTCCATTGCCTTCCATGACACCGATCTTCTTTTTTTAAAAAGATTTATTTATTTATTTGAGATAGAGAGCAAGCAGGGGGGAGGGGTAGAGGGAGAGAGAGAACCTCAAGCAGACTCCCCACTGAGCACAGAACCTGTTGTAGGGCTCGATCTCATGACCACAAGATCATGACCTGAGCCAAAATCAAGAATCAGATGCTGAACCGATTGAGCCACCCAGGTGCCTTGACAATGGTCTTTTGAAGAGGACGGGCCCATGACTTTGCAGTGCTGAGTTGCCTGACGCTTCCTTCTGTTTGGATTTGGTTGTGAACCTGGGCAGGACCTGGGGGAGCTGGTGCTGAAGGCTCCCGGAAGCATCATCTCTGAGGCCACATGCTGCCGGTTGGTCCCATCCAATCTGCAGCCTTGATGGTGAGGGAGGCTGGGTTTCCTATTGCAAAGTTACTGTTTCAACATTGGATTTCCCACCTTGAGAGGGGGAATGGGTATTGGGGTTGCCAGCCCATGAGATGACGAGGGCCTTGCATTCCTGAGTTTGTGAACTGCCCCCTTGCTGTCATTGCTAATCTTGAGTTGGAGAAGAAGGAAGGTTCTCAGGAAGAAGTGGATTCAATTCTTTTTTTTTTTTTAAGATTTTATTTATTTATTCATGAGAAGGACAGAGAGAGAGAGAGGCAGAGACACAGGCAGAGGGAGAAGCAGGCTCCATGCAGGGAGCCTGATGTGGGACTCGATCCGGGGACTCCAAGATCACGCCTTGAGCCAAAGGCAGATGCCCAACCACTGAGCCACCCAGGCGTCCCTAATTCTCTCTTTTTAACTCACTTTCTCAGGACCTACCGTGTGCAAGGCCCCACAGAATACAGACAGTAATAGATGACCCTGTCTACCCTCGTTGACCTTCTTGCTGAAGGGGAGGGAAGAAACTAGTATTTCTTCACACCTCCTGTGTGCCACACCTGGGGTTAGGCACTCACATCCACTGCCTCGTTGATATTAGCACCTCAGGTCTACGAGGCCAGTGCTGAGTAACGATCTGGGGGACTTGATTCATTTCGAACCAGAGAAACAATTCACAGCTTCGCCCATGTCTGTATCTGCCTCACCTCACTTGAGTAGAGTTTTTTTTTTTTAAGCATCTGAAATATTTTCTGTATCAAGTGTTTCAAGGACCTAATTATGAACTTCATTATAATTGTTCATTAGTTATATTTTGTTCAATTACTTTAACAAGTTGCCAAATGGAACACAAAGCCGGCAATTAGCATTATATAATTGTAATGAGACACTCAAATTGGGTTATAGAGCGCCGTCTTTGCTCACATGTTTTTCTTTCAGAAGAAGACAAACTGAAGATGCTGTCTGGCCGTCTGTCTGCCCACCGCGCCCCATCCAAGCTGTCGACAGTGCGAGCAGCCTCTTTTTTTGTACAAAGGTTAAGTTTGGAAAAATGAAAATGTATAAGTATGATGCAAAAATATTCCAGGTGATGACTATTATATTATTATTGATGATGATGATTATATTAGCGATGAGTAGTTTATGACATGGCAGTCACTGTTTTAGGCACGTTTACATTCAATAATTCATTTAATCTTCTATCAGGTCCTCGAGGTGAGCACTATCATTTCCCCATTTTACAGATGAAGAAATCAAGGTGCGAAGTCTGGGTGGCTTGCCCAAGGTCACACAGCTAGGAAGCATTGGAGCTGGCCTCACACCCGGGTGGGTGGGCTCTGGCGTCCCACTCTTTTTTTTTTTTTTAATTTTTTAAATTTAAAAATTTTTATTATTATTTTTTTTGGCATCCTCTTCTTGACCACTCCTTTCTATTGGCTATTGAGTCTTACAGGAAATCACTTACCCACTGTATCCAACAGGAGACTGTCAATAAGAAAAAAACAAATGACATCGAATTTTAGCCACTTGTTAATATCCGAATGTATTTTTATTTTATTTATTTATTTATTTATTTATTTATTTATTTATTTATTTATTTTATTCATGAGAGACAGAGAGAGAGAGGCAGAGGGAGAAGCAGGCTCCATGCAGGGAGCCCGACGTCGGACTTGACCCTGGGTCTCCAGAATCAGGCCCTGGGCTGAAGGCAGTGTCAAACCGCTGAGCTACCCGGGCTGCCCTCCGAATGTATTTTAGAGATAGGAATATGAACACAATCTTCTAACATTTGTCCTAGAAGTAGATCACACGCTGTCTCCCATGGCTATCCTTGAACCAGTGCCTGTGGTTCGGGGCAGACCATGCTGACCCCATGGGCTATTCCTCTGCTCAGTTTGATCTGTGAAGATGTTTCAACAGGATTCCATTAACTAAGTATAATATTCACTTGTCACACCTAAGGCTGGCTTGACCAAGAATGTTAGATTCTTTGGAGAGCAAGTGAAAACACCAAATGCATCTGGCTTTAGAAAAGGGGAGATCTATTGGTTAACATGACCAAGAAGTTTGGACATGGATTTCAGGCTTGGCTGCATCCAGGACCTCAGACCATGTCCTTGGTGCATCCCCTCTGTTCCACCAAGGGTGCTGCTGGGCTGCTGTCCTCACCAGGCAGAGAGAGATGCCCCATCTTGGGGCCGCTGCTGGACCTCTCTTCGAGGTAGGGTCTACCATCTGTCCCACTGCTGGGGGTGCATCGGCGGGCAGCCTGCAGGGTCTGCTATGCCTCTGAGCGCACCTGCTGGGATGGGAAGGCAGAAGGCCAGTGCACAGTCACCTCTACTGAATCTGATTGGCCAAGCTTGGGTCATGTGGTCACACATGGGCCTATAGCTTGGCTCAAGGAGAGCGTGTCGCCTCATAGGAGAAGTCCGGGTCCTCTGCACAGAAGGGAAGGGGACTCGACATCAGGCACAAACAGCAGACCTGCCGGGGAATGCCATGAATTCAGGGGGCCTGGCCCTTAGCCCACTTGTCCCACTGTGGCTCAGCCTTCTGGGACTCAGTGTTCACCTCTAGCAAATGGGCATATAGCAAATAGATTCTATTCTTTCTCTCTCTGTGTGTCTCTCTCTTCCTTTTAGCTGATCTCCACTCACAACTCTCCTAACAACATCCATCTGGGCTCCGTGCTGTTAGAAAGAGCCTCATCCAGATGGCCGGATGGATTTGAGTTGATGGCTTGGTGTGCTAATGACACAGAGCTAATTCTTAATAATGATGGAAGGCAGTAAAACCTGCATCTGGAGCAGATCAAGATACCTGGTCAGACCACCCACTGTCTGCTGTGGTCCTGGCTGCCGTCCCCAGGACAAGTATGATTATTCCAGAACCGGGGTTTATCTGCAGCCTTTATCCCCCTCCTGGTAAAGACTTTTTTTTCTGACTTTGGAAAGCCAGGGTCATCTGAATCCAGGACTGGTTAGTTGCAAAGACCAGAATCCCTCTCAAAAATCAAGTCACAAGGGAGCTAGCTTATTGTAAGCACAGCGGCCAGAGAGCTTGGTTGACAAACGCAGGTGCGCATCAGTGTCAGTTGGGCCCCCTGGGTGTGCACGCTGCAGGCTGAGTCAGTTGCTTCAAGCTGAAAGGACTTCATTGAAATCATGTCAGGGGAGCTCACAGTGCTGTTGAGAAGCTGCAAAAATATGCTCCCCTCTCGGGGTGCCTGGGTGGCCTCAGTGGGTTGAGCGTGTGCCTTCAGCTCAGGTCATGGTCCTGGGATGGAGCCC
The DNA here is from genome assembly GCF_048164855.1 of Canis lupus baileyi. Taxonomy (NCBI): domain Eukaryota; kingdom Metazoa; phylum Chordata; class Mammalia; order Carnivora; family Canidae; genus Canis; species Canis lupus. Next base: position 11,334,917 of record NC_132864.1, on the reverse strand, counting down.
CATGTTGGGCTCCCTGCTCAGCGGGGAGCCTGTTTCTCCCTCTGCCTCTGCCCCTCAGCTCTCTTGCTCTCTCTCTTTCAAATAAATAAATACAATCTTTAAAAAATAATGCTCCCCCCCGGGAGAATGAGGACGTCCAGGGACAGGGAGAATTAGTTGACGAGGCCATGGTTGCCACGGCTGCCAGCCCCCGAAGCCCTGGATGCTGGCTCACCCTCACCCTCTGCCACCAGGATCGCTTCTCCCTGGCCCTGCTGCTTCAGTCTGGTTGGCCAGGTCTGGCACACACTCCCACCCAGGTGGGAGGGGAGGCAGGGGACCGAGCACAGGAACTTGGGAGCCAGATGACATGGGTTTGAATCCAGGCCTTGCCACTTACTATCTGTGTGGCTTGGGCAACGTGTGTGCCTCCGTTTGCTCACTTGCAGAATAACTGTGGCCACCCCCACAGGGCTGTGTAAATCAAGAGACAGAATGTATGTGAACCGTGTTGAAGGACCGACTGTGCAAGCATTCGAAGTTTTCACTATTACCATTATTATGTTAGAATGATCCGTAGGCATTTATTGGGTGAGGCAGCTGCTGTCTCTCGTGAGGATGCATACAGTGGGGAATCCCCAGATACCGAAAGGGAGACTCGGGACGGGTGTCTACCACAATAATTTGCTTTCCTTCCTCTACTACTCAAATTTACTTCTATCTTGAGCCCTGATTTTCCCTGTGGTTTCCTGAAATCTCGTTAGATCTTGGGGCGCTCCTACCTCTTCCCCAGGATTGCTTCTTTTCTTTTCTTTTCTTTTCTTTTCTTTTCTTTTCTTTTCTTTTCTTTTCTTTTCTTTTATTTATTTATTTATTTATGATAGTCAGAGAGAGGGGGTGGGGCAAAGACATAGGCAGAGGGAGAAGCAGGCTCCATGCAGGGAGCCCAACATGGGACTCGATCCCGGGTCTCCAGGATCACACCCCAGGCTGCAGGCGGTGCTAAACCGCTGAGCCACCTGGGCTGCCCCCAGCTCTGTCATTTCTAGTGACGCAAAGCAAATGGATTAAATCCATGATCCTCAGTTTCCTTATTTGTAAAATCGGGGTGAAAAGACTGCCCGACGTGGGATTCGATCCCGGGTCTCCAGGATCGCGCCCTGGGCCAAAGGCAGGCACCAAACCGCTGTGCCACCCAGGGATCCCCCCAGGATTGTTTCTTAAACATGAAATCTGAATGCCTTTCCGCAGACCTTACCACAGTCTGCACCACTCCCTACTGCCCCACACCTGCCCTGTTTTGCTCATTTATGTTTCTTAGCTCGGTTCCTGTGCCATCTGCATTTACAATCCCAGAACCAAAGAGCTGGGGGTTTGGGAAGGCAAAGAATGAAACTTGAAGGCTTTTGTATCTACTTTGGTGGAAGTCCTATTCTACCCCGAGCTCATAAGCATAGGGTCTATCGTCTGCTAGACGGGGTGGGAAGGATAAAGCGAGTGGACAGTACCATCCGGCCACCTGTGGAAACAAGGGCCTCTCCTGGGACCCAAATGCAGGACATATAGTGGGAATTAGGCGGTCACTAGCTTCTCACACTTAATTCCTTGGGCATGAGCCCGTTGCTGCACGTCCTCTGTGGTGAAATGAGTGGCCACACTACGCTGCAGCAGGCTCCCATCTATTTCGTTCCCGGGAACCCTGGGATAGTTTGTCTCTGTCAACGGTCCTTGCAGAGCAAGGCGTTCTGAGCACGGGTGTGTCCTGCTGCCCTTCATGGTGGATGGGCTCACATTGCCTCTGGTGGTGGCACTGCCTTCTGCTCTGGAGTCCTGCTCCTTTTTAAGACTGGGCCACTGGGTCCTGAGTTTGTAAATGAATTACAACAGTTTAATCTAAATAATCTAAAGTCATAAAATAGAGGTTTACAGTGAGGGTTGGGTGTTTTTTATTTTATTTTTTCTGTTTTTGTCTTAGGGAAGCTATTTTATATTATGGGTTCTTGTCTTTCCATGTGTTTGGGAATTTGGAAGTGCAGTTTTTAGTTCTGAGTCTGAGGTGTCACCACAAAGTTGTGGTCAAAGGCAACTTTGACCAAGCCTTGACCTCTCTGAGTCTTGGATGTTTCATCTGACAAGCTGGGAAACTGAGGTCTGCCCATCCAAACACTCAGGGATGTTGAAATGATGATATGAGATCATGGCCATGAAATTGCTTTGACAAAAGACAGAACTTTGTTCAGTTATATGGAGCTGTCTGTAACCATTATAGCTGGCATATTGGTAGGAAGTGACTTTTTTTTTTTTTTTTTAAAGATTCTACTTAGCACAAGAAGGGGCAGGGAGGGCAGAGAGAGAAGCAGACTCTCTCCCGAGTAGGGAGCCTGACACAGGGCTTGATCCCAGGACCCTGAGATCATGATCTGAGCCAAAGGCAGACACTCAGCTGACTGAGCCACCCAGGCACCACAGTAGAGGATAATTTTTGCTTGTAAATAACAGGAAACTTCACTATTGTGGCTTAATAAGGATTTACTTTTCTTATATATAATACACACACACACACACACACACACACACACACTCTGTAATATATATTCCAGAAGTGGTTATCTTTGGGTGATGATAGAGCTGCTTAATGATGTAAGGCTAACAATCTCTGTGATTCTCCTGGCCTTCTGTTCATGGTCACAAGATGGCTGCTGCAACTCCAGCCATCACAGCAACATTTAAGGCAGGAGGAAGGGCTAGGGTCCCTCTTCCATTTTTGGTAGGCAAAGGTACTCCCAGACCATCTCCAGACCTCTTCCCTTCATCTCACTAGATAGAAGTAGGTCTTCCAGAGGGTCTGGGTAAGTATTTAGCTTCCTCTTATGCAGTGAGGAGGGAGGGGAACACGAAGCTGGGCATGGGTGTTGGGTTAGATTGCTAACAGTGTTTGGAATAGCTAGCACGTTCTGAATGGCACAGAAATTGTTCTGTGGCAGAGGGAAAGCAGCCACTGAAGGATTTTGATTCCCACCCTTGTGATTGCTGCTCCTGTTTATCTGAGCCCTTTCCTGGGGCCTGGCTACATTTGAATAGCTAACATTTTACTTTGGAGGTGGAATTATATTAAAAATCAGATGCTTGTCATTATGCAAATGGCTGTCTCGCTATTGCTTAGGATTTTCGTGTTTTTATGAATTATTCCTTTTCCACTGCTTTTCCTACCCTCCTCTCCTGGAAGAAATAAAAGCAACCACTGACTGATCAGAGGAAGTTTCCAGTCATTCCGTCAGCGGATGTTTACCGAGAGTCTCCTATGTACCGGGAGCTGTTTTAGGCTCCAGGAGACAGCAGTGAAAGGCAGTGTCTGCAGTACTGGAGCTCACATTCCGGTGGGGGATGTAAAGCAATAAGGGAGATAATTTGTGTGAATGATATATGCTAAGAAGAGACTAAAACGTGGGTAAATCGATGTGCAGGTGGGGAGGGCTTCTTTAGGTGGGGTGGTCGGCAAAGGTCTCGGGAGGTGATTCTGCAGGAGACACTGGAGAGATGAGAAGCCAGGAGTGTGATGATCGGGGGGTCGGGGGGATATTGCAGGCAGAGGAAATAGCATGTGCAAAGGGCCTGAGGTGGGAACAGCCTGGTGTGTGTGAGGAAGAGGAGGGCCCATGGCTACTACACGAGAAGAGAGGAAGAGAGCAGCAGGAGACGAGGGTGGAGAGGGCAGGCCAATCCCACAGGGCTTTGGAGCGGCCGTCTGGCTAGAGCTTCTGCCTGGTGGGAGCTGGTTTGCGGGCATGGGCCTTGCTGGCTGGAAGAAGTGGGCCAGTGAAACTTAGCCCCTGGTCCTGGTTCAGGGCCCCGCCCTTCGGGGATCAGTATTGCCGCTGTTTGACACTATCTGGGTTGTTTGTTTCCTTGTTCACTATTGCCCTAATTTGAATATGAACCCCTGTCCTGACGTAGCTGTGTCCCCAGCACCTAACAGGGACCAGCACGTAGTAGGTACTCAAAAAGATTGAATGAGCATCCCTTAGTTTTCTTTCTTTTTTTTTTTTTTTAAGATTTATTTATTTATGATAGAGAGAGAGAGAGGCAGAGACACAGGCAGAGGGAGAAGCAGGCTCCATGCCAGGAGCCCGATGTGGGACTCGAACCTGGGACTCCAGGATCGCGTCCTGGGCCAAAGGCTGAGCCACCCAGGGATCCCCCTTAGTTTTCTATTGCTGCATTATACATTACCCCAAGCCAAGCAGCTTTCCAGGAGCAGGGAACGGGTGTGATTCTCTGTCACATCCCAGGACCTAGAGATATTTATTGAGACCCTGGCGCATACTAGGAGCTCAATAAATATCTGTCCAAAGAATGAATGAAGGGTAAGTAGGGCAGTTTTAACTTTTTAAGAGAAATCTGTGCCCCCTTTTTTTCTTTAGAAAAACCTGAGCAGGCACAAGTGTTCCTCCCCCAGGCAGCCTCGTTATATAATCAGGACCTTCCTTCTGCAAGGAGCTGTCAGCACTGCTTCAAGCCGTTATACTTAGTGTTTACAGCCTCTCCTTTTAGCTGCATGAGCTCTCCTCTCCGGAAGAGCCCTGGAAATTAGGCCTCACTTCCACCGGGAGAGGGCTCCTGGCATGACGCAGGGTGGCCTCAGGGGCTGGTGGGGCCCGTGCGGGTGGCAGTGGCCAAGCAGTCCCCACGTCAGGGCCAGCTCCTGGTGTGGCCGGTGTCATGCTTTGAGCATCCACCTCTAGGTGGTGAACTTTGTCATATAAATCACAGAAACAGGAGAAGCTGAGGGTGGGAGCAGAAGGAGATGAGGGTTCAAATTTGGGCTCAGCCACTTGTTGGCTCTGTGTCCTTGAGTGCCTCACAGTATCTCCACATATCTTGGGGATTCAGGCAACGCAGCATCTCCGAGACTGACTCGCATGTCTGAAATTTGCAGCAGACGTCAGCAAGGCATCCCACCCAAACAGCGTCTACTCTCTTGGTGGGAACTCTCATGCCTCGCCGGGGGACGGGGCCAGGGATGAGGGAAAGCCACTGGCCTCAGCCACCTGCCCAGTCCTCAGAGCCCGAGGAGTCCCATGAAGCCGCCTTCCGTGACCAATTGCTCTAGGCCTACACGTCTAAGCTGTTTGTTGTATTTATTCATTCTTATATACTCTTCGTTTTAGGCAATTAATAAAAGATTCCCACTTCAGGTTAGCTCATTATACATTATGAATTTGTAAATGTCAAGATGATCACAATGAAATTTTAGGTGGTGGGGTTTCAAGGAGGTGATACCCAGGGGGGCTCTAACTGTTGCATTTAATCAACTGAGTGGCACCCCTGCCCCAGAACAGGTGCTGGGGCTGCCTGGGGGCTCAGCACTTTGGCATCTTTAACGCACATGAATTTTCATGGCAGGGATCCGAGAGCTTTCGGCAGTCCCCACTTTCCCAGACAATCAGCTTCCGTCTGTGAGGCCCCGTGATGGGTCCTAATAGCACAGGTCCCACCCCCTCAGCCCGGTTCCAGTCCAGCGCTGGTGGGAGCAGTTACCCGGTTGCGGTAGTTAACAACTCTGTGGTCATGCTAGTGAGCAGAGGCTCATCTAAGCAACATCTCAGGGCTGGACGTGACAGATGCGGTGCTTTGTCCCTTTGAAAGTCAGCTCTGTATCTTTACGTAGGGAATGGCTTTCTGAGGAGGCAGAGGAAGGGCACCGTGGTGGCTCGGAGACAGCTCCTCTTGCTTCAAATCCCAGCTCTGTCATTTCTTCTTCTTTTTTTTAAAGATTTTGTTTTTATTTATTCATAGAGACACACACACAGAGAGAGAGAGAGAGAGAGAGAGAGAGGCAGAGACACAGGCAGAGGGAGAAGCAGGCTCCATGCAGGGAGCCCGATGTGGGACTCGATCCTGTGACTCCAGGACCATGCCCTGGACCGAAGGTAGATGCTCAACCACTGTGCCACCCAGGCGTCCCTCAACAGTTTTTTTTTTTTTAAGATTTTATTTATTTATTAGAGACAGAGAGAGAGAGACAGAGAGAGAGAGAGAGAGAGAGGCAGAGACACAGGCAGAGGGAGAAGCAGGCTCCATGCAGGGAGCCTGACATGGGACTCGATCCCGGGTCTCCAGGATCACACCCCAGGCTGCAGGCGGTGCTAAACCGCTGAGCCACCTGGGCTGCCCCAGCTCTGTCATTTCTAGTGATGCAAAGCAAATGGATTTAATCCATGATCCTCAGTTTCCTTATTTGTAAAATCGGGGTGAAAAGACTGCCCCCTCTGATTTTACTGGGATGGTTAAAATGGCATGTCACACTGAAGGTCTTTTTTTTTAAATATTTTATTTATTTTTTCATGAGAGACACAGAGAGTCAGAGACATAGGCAGAGGGAGAAGCAGGCTCTCCAGGGGGCCCCGATACGGGACTTGATCCCGTGACCTAGGGTTTATGACCTGGGCCAAAGGCAGACACTCAACCACTGAGCCACCCAGGTGCCTCTGGAAGGTCTTAATAAACACAAAGATGCTCACGTTCAATCAGTCGATCAGTTGTTAAGGAGCACCCTCAAAAAAAAAAAAAAAAGGAGCACCCTCACTGAGTGCCTGAGCACCCTCGCAGGGCTTCGTCCTCCAAGGCAGGGAAGCATTTTGGCAGCACCTGGATATGCTGAGAACTCATTAAAGATGCTCCGGTTTGGACTGCTCTCTGGGACTGCCACTTGTATGTTTAATTAAGCACTGACACCTTACTTAGATGGTGAAAACTTGGGGTACCCCAGCTCTAAGGTGCAAAGTGCAGGACTTGCTCACTGCAAACATGCTTAAGGAAATGTGAATGCTGCATGATTTTTTTTCTTCATTCTTAAAGGCATAAGCATCATCTCCGTCTTCTGCCTGCTGAATGAAAGTGTGGTTTGGGAATGTAAGAGCAAGGAGGGAGCTCCCTCATGGATGGAGCAGAGTTCGTCCTGGGTCTGTTCTTTGCATTGAATCCACTTGTGTGGACATCTGTCCTTGGATGCCCCATGTGCCTGTCTTCTGGGCGCCCTGCTCCCAGGCTGTGTGGTTTGGGCAGGGCTGATGCCTCTCCCAGCTCTGGGGCTGGGCATGTGACACCAGCCTGCCAATTAGCATATCCCATCCCCTGGCACAGTGATTGGTTCAAGGACAGGCACATGACCTCACTGGAGCCGATGATAGTTCTTTTCTGCCGTCCTTCTACTGACATGGAATCTTGAGGACGTTGAGTTCCTGGAACCAGCCAAGCCTGAAGCCATGGACGCTTTGATTATGTGAACCAATCAATCCCTTCTGCCTTTGGTTTTTGTCGTTATAAAATGTAACACTTTCCTGAGTCCTGTGGTTCCAGACACGGAGAAATCTCTGGCCCTTTGTAGCTAGATGTAGTGATTGAACAAGCCAATCAACTCCAACTTGGGTCCACCAAGAGAGGAACATGCAGGACCACATCCACCAGGAACTGGTCTCATTTGTCCAACACCATTTCCATAATCTCACCCCATCCTGTCCTGTGTTGCATCATTTCCTGTCGCTCCTTGGGAACTTTGGGGCTTTGCAAATGTGGAGAAGCTAATGCACATTAATCCTGGTGTGGTCCGAAATGCTCTCTAATTTTCCCACAGGAAGTTCCTCTGAGCTAAGACTGAAGAATAAATATAATTTGTGAGAGAAATAAAAAATATTAAAAACCGTACACAGACCTATGTGCTCAGGAAAAAGAGCTACTCAGACAGGGAGAAGCCCCTCCATCTCCTGACAATGGCACGATACCAACCCTCACACCCATATTTTACCAAAGGGTAGTGGGTCTGACAATTATAATAAGTGGTGATAAGATTATAAGTAGTGATGATTTCACTGGATTTCTAAATTTCACTGTGACCATCTCCTTGATATTTATAAATTCATAATGTATAATGAACTAACCTACAAGGGAAATCTTTTATTAATTGGATAAGCCAGAGTGTGTATATTAAAAATGAATAAATAAAACAAACAAGGTCGAATCTGTAGATCTCAAATTAAGATTTGTGCAGACGGGCAGCGCTGTGTACTCATGGGAATCTGAACTGGTACAGCTTTTCTGAGAGACGCTTGATGTGAAAATCCCCGAACTGAACCTGCGTTCACTTAACAGTCTGGTCTTTGGGGATGTACGTAACCCAAAGGACTGATCATGCACATAGATAAAGGCACAGCTCGAACTCACAACCCAGAGATCAAGACTCACAGGCTCTACTGACTGAGCCAGCCCGATGCCCCTGTGAGCTCATTTTAAATAAATTATATAGAGAGTGTACCTAGAGGCGAGACTGGCAAACACATGAATATATTACAGGTGGTTATCTCTGAGGGGTGAGTTATGCCTTTTCAATACTTGTTTCTTTTCTGCCAGGAACGCATATCTTGAAAAAACTAATTTAACCCTCACAAAGTCAGTATACAGGAAATAACTTTTTTTTTTTTTTTTTGTATTTTCTCCCATTTGACCTGAGATCTTTTGTTGAGTGGTAAATGCATAGCACAGTCCATTTGGGGCTTTTCCTGTACCTCCCTTTATCAGGCTGCTTTTGGCTACAGGTAGTGAATATCCAAGTAGCACTGCTTAATTCAGTTTATCATCTCAGCGAACAGAAAAGTCTGGACTGGAGGCTGACACTGTGGCTCAAGGATGTCCTCAGGAGCTCTCTCTTTCTGTTCTGCCAGCGATAGTGGGTAGTGGTACTGCAGTGCCTGGAGGCCAAAAGAGGCTGCCAGAGTCTTCCTCTCACACCCACACTCTATAAGACAGCAAGAAGGAAAAAGAGGGCGGGGGGCACCTGGTAGCTCAGCAGTTGAGCATCGCCTTTGGCTCAGGGCGTGATCCTGGGGTCCTGGGATCCAGTCCCACGTCGGGCTCCCTGCATGGAGCCTGCTTCTCCCTTTGCCTGTGTCTCTGCCTCTCTCTCTCTCTGTGTCTCTCATGAATAAAAGTATTTAAAAAGAAAAAGAAGGAAAGGGTGGAATGCAAATTTTTGCCTCTGTCACCTGATCCAGGAAAGCGTCTTCCCACAGCTATCCTCTACACCTCATCCACCAGTACTGGGTCACATGACCCTTCTAGACAGGTGCCCGGTAGGAGGGAATGTGATTGGCTGAGACCTATCAGGACTCCTCTTCCTGCCCTCAGGGCTCAGTTTTGCCACTCAAACCAATTGGGGAGGATTTAACGTGGCAACAAGTTTCTGGGGGTCTTGGGCTGTGGGGAGGCACTAGTGGGTGGAGAGGCACAACCCACTAATAGACCCCTGGAGTCAGACGGCGGGGTCACCTCTGCTCCTGCCGCTCTCGCCGGCCCGCATTGTGGCCACAGGCACATGGCTTAACCTTCCCAGCCTCAGCTGCCTCCAGCCATAAAATGAACAGATAGTTGTGAGCATCCAAAGAATTAAAGTGTGTCTGCCCAAAGCAGCTGAAAGCAGGGATTGTGACAAAAACTTGTACACACGTGCTCAGAGCAGCACTACTCACGATGGTTAAAAGGTGCCAGTAATCCTAATGTCCAACAGCAGATGAATGGATACGCAAGTGTGTCACAATCACACAATGGGAGATCCTTCAGTTATGAAAACAGAATGAGATTTGAGCTTCAACAATGGATGGACCTTGCAAACATGTTGAGTGCAGGAAGCCAGGCACAAAAGACCGCTCGGCGTATGATCCCATTTATACGAAATGTCCAGCACAGGCAAATCCATAGAGAGATAGTTTGGTGGTTGTCAGGGGCTGAGGGGAGGGGGATTGGGGAGTAGCTGGGCACAAGGTGTATTTTTAGGGTGTCGGAGAAGTTCAGGAACTGGAATCGATGATGGGTGCCCAGCATTGTGAATGTACTAAATGCTACTGAATTGTACATTTTAAAATGGTTAAAATGGTAATTTTGTGTTATGTGTAATTAAAAGAAAAACAGAGGGCAGCCCCGGTGGCGCAGCGGTAGCGCGGCCTTCAGCCCAGGGTGCGATCCTGGAGACCTGGGATGCAGTCCCACGTCGGGCTCCCTGCATGGAGCCTGCTTCTCCTTCAGCCTGTGTCTCTGCCTCTCTCTCTCTCTGAATAAATAAATAAATCTTAAAAATAAAATAAAATAAAATAAATAAAATAAATAAATAAATAAATAAATTAAAAAAAACAAACAAACAGAAAAAACAACAAACCCAAACCAAGGGAAGGCCTTAGAGCAGTGTCTACCTGGCATGTGTTAAATGCTATGTCATTGTTCCTTATTAGAATTTAGTTGTTCTGGGCAGCCCGGGTGGCTCAGCGCTTTAGCGCCACCTTCAGCCCAGGGCGTGATCCTGGAGACATGGGATCGAGTCCCACATCAGGCTCCCTGCATGGAGCCTGCTTCTCCCTCTACCCGTGTCTCTGCCTCTGTGTGTGTGTGTGCGTGTCTCTCTAATAAATAAATAAAATCTAAAAAAAAAAGAATTTAGTTGTTTTGCCCCAGGGCAGTTAAAACTTGTTCCAAAAATCCCCTGCAGGGGCACCTGGGTGGCTCAGTCGGTGAAGCATCTGCCTTCTGCTTGGGTCAGGATCCTGGGGTATTGGGTATTGCTTGGCAGGGAGTCTGCTTCTCCCTCTACTCCTCCCCTCTGCTTGTGCTCACACACTCTCTCTATAATAAATAAAATCTTAAAAAAAAACCACCCTCAAAAATCCCCTGCAGGAGGCCTTCCCTGGTGGCTTTGTGACCCCCACCCCAGGGCGGGCCAGTCTGGTCCTCCAAGGATCATTCTGCTGCTCCCAGGTCATGCTGGGAAGCCATGGGAGGCTGGGGGAGGGGTGTGGAGGAGGGGGCCCAGGATGCTTTCTGCTTAACCACACCTGGAAGCCACTGGGTCTCCCCACCCACTGGGGCTCTGCCTGAAAGTGGACACAAGCCCCATCTGTTCTCAGTTTTCACAGGCTTTCTTCCACCTTACAAGGGCTCAGCTCTTAATCAAGTGTCCTCTCATTCATTCACTAATTTCACCATGATTTCTCGGACATTCCCCTTGGCGCCCAGCCCTGTTCCTGTCACTAGCCATTTGGTGAATGAGACTGAGGCTGGGCTCCCAGTGGGAGGGACCAGCAGTAATGAAGTCTCTCTCCCTGTACACATGATGCCAGGTAGTCACAACTGCTCTGCAGAAAATAAAAGAGGGAAATGGGACAGAGAGAGAGAGGCGGGGTTCTTGCAGTCTGGGGTTCCCAGAAAGGAGCCTTCCTTCCATCACTTGTCCCTATACCCAGGTGTGCTAGCAGTTGTGTCCTCCTTGATTTCCTATCCAAGTGAGATCAGCTGCTATTTTGAGAGGCTCTCCTCACCCACGGCTCGGGGCGGGGTGGGGTGGGGTGGTGGTGGTGGTGGAAACGGAATCGATTCCGTTCGCTGGAAAGAATGCCAGCTACCAGGCAAGCGAAACAGGCATATTTGCATTGAAAAGGACGGTCCACCTCGGCAAAGAACATCTTAACTGGTGGGTCACGACAGGGGTCGCCGCAGGTGTGCTGGAAACGCTGGCGGTGCACAGGTTACAGGAGTCTTCCAAAGCTGGGGCGAGGTGGGCGGGGGTGAGGGTGGGCGTGGGGGAATCTGCCCGCTGCCCCTCTCACCCGCTGCCCTGTGCCGGGTCTTCCTTCCGCGGCTTCCGCGGGCCCGCAGTGCCGGTGACGGCCACGAGATGGCAGCGTCGCTCCACGCTAGTGGCCGGGCGGGCGCGTGGGCTGAGCACAGCCGAGCTGGGGGCGGGGAAGGGCGCGAGGGGGCCCGCGTGGGGGCCCCTGCCTGGAGGGACCTGGGGGAGCCTAGCTCGGAGCCAGAGGGCCATGGGCTGGCTCCCCGTTGGATCTGCCTCAGTTTCCCCAGCTGTACACAAGGGGAGAGATTGGGCTGTGTAATCCTTAGGATCGTGCCCTAGCCCATGTGGCCGGCAGGCTGGGGGTGAGATTCAGGGTTTGCTGGGTGGGGGTCCTCCTAGGTCATAGCTGCCAGTCCCACCCACCTTCGCTGACCCCCTCAGGGTCCAGGAAGGCCTTTTTTCCTGCTCAGGATAACGCCGGAAATAGCTCCATTATAATCGAGACTGGGAGCTTGGTTTGATGTGAAGGAGTCCTTCCCTCCACCACCCTAGGATCTGAGGAGGCAGGGCTGGAGTTCTCAGCTCACACAATGAGCTCAGAGAGGCCCAGGGGCTTGTCCAAAGTCACACAGCTGCGTGGAAAAGCCACCCTCAAAACCAGATCCCTCTCCTCAGCCATCCTTAGCAGCGATTTCCATCAGTGAGGAAGGGGGGTGAGGAGCAGAACCGCACCTGTCTACCTTGGCTCTGCAACAGCGGTCCTGAGAACAGTGCAGGAACAGGGCTGGGGGCGGGGTGGTTGGGGAGGGGTCTGTTTTATCCTTTAATAATTTTAAAATTATTTTTGAAGTTACTTATTTATTTATTTTTAAAGTACTATCTATACCCAACATGGAGCTCGAACTCAGACCCCAAGATCTCAAGATCTGTGCTCTTCCCACTGAGCCAGCCAGGCGCAGGGGAGGGGTCTGTGTCAGATCGCTGGTCTGGGAGGGCCTCTCCGAGCAGGTGGAGCAGGTGACATTTGCCCGGAGTTGGGAAGGGAAGAGGAGGCAGCCCTGGGAAGACCCGGGAAGGGACGTGCAAGGGCTGAGTGCAGAAGTGGGAACCTAGAGCCAGAGGATCAGCTAGGGCGGGGGCGGGGGGGGGGGGCGCTGAGCGCCGGGGGAGAGCGGAAGTAAGTGGAGGACACGTGGGTGCCCTCAGCCCTGCCCCAGAGAAGGGCGGTGGCTCTGTGGGGGGTGTCTGGGGGGGCATGACCCTTGGGGGAAGAGGAAGGCAGTTCTGTCTGCCATCACTCCTGATACTGCATAGCCCTTGGCTCGGGTCCTCACCAGACCTGTTCACCCCTTCCCCGTGCACCTCCACCAGAAAATGACTTGTTAACTTTGGTCACAGACTCCCCAGGCCTCATTGACCTGCTGCCTGTCAAACACAGGGGAGGAGGGACGTCTTGGCTTGAAGGCCCCAGGTCCTCCTCCTGCGAGCTCCCTGCAGGTGAGCTGTGTATGCATTTCCTCTTTGTAAGACGGAGCTCCTGGAGGGGCTGGTGCCTGCATTCCATTCATCCTCCCCCCACCCCCCAGGCCTGGCACACAGTAGGTGTTCAGCTCAGCAAATACTTACCAGTGGGGGAGGCAGCCCCTCTCTGAGCATCCCAGCAGATGTTGACAGTGTCTGGGGCATCCTCCTCCCAGCAAGGGGAGTCACAGAGAGGGGCAGATGGGCCCTTCACAAGGGCCACCCCAGACCCGAGGAGACCACCCGTTGTCTAGCCTGCCATTTGGTTCTCCGTGCAAGGATCATAGACCTTGCCAGAGAGCCTGAAGCGAACTTGGCCAGTGCGTGGGTTCTTTGAAGAGGAAGCCTATTAGTTGCAACGGGAGAATCCCTTTCTGTCTTGCAATTAACCTGGCCTGGAGACTCGCCACCTGCCCCTAGCTCTTTCTTCCTTCTTTTATCTAAGAAGAGCTGAGCGCTGCTTCTGCTAATGAGCTTGTCTGTACTAATGAAGCAGGTGCCCTGTCCCCTGCCATCCCCCGTCACCAGCTGGGAGGGGGAAGGATTGTTCTTCTGATGTGAGCTCTGGGCCCAGAGGAAAATCAGATACATGATAATAATGACCATAATGATGAGAATGATAATGTCCACAGTGGATCCCTTTAAATGAGCTCTTACTTCATAGATCAGGGGCTTTATACGCTTTCTGTGGGACACCAGGTGGATGCTGCAATGGCTTGTTTCTCAGATGGGGAAACTGAGGCTGGAGAGCATAAATGAGGTGGCCCGGGTAGCATAACCAGAAAGTGGCAGGGCCAGGTTCTCAGCCAAGACTTTGAGACTCTGTTTGTCTCACCCCACGCTGCCTTATTGATGTTTCCAAAGAGTTTGACCCACTTTTTCATGGAAAACCTAGACACTGGAGCCAGTGGCTGCTGCATGGCAGCTGGGAGCGAACAAGGACTCCCACCTCAGGTGCCCCCCCACCAGCTGCATGGGGCAAGTTTCAAGGCCTCTGAGGGTTGCTGCAGGAACCCCCACGTGCGCGCAGTAGGATTCATTCATCGGGCTGCGCCCCCGCTGCCCCGCCGGGGCTGGGGTGAGGGGGGGCGGAGGGCATACTGGATGCTGTGACCCCCAGTGAGACCTGTCCCCAGCCTAGAAGAATCCCAGTCCCCGTCCTGGCCTCCATTATACCCCCGCGCGGCTGCACCTCGTCTCACGCCCCCTCCGCCTCCAGGGCGCCCCCGAGGGTCGCTGCCTCACACCTGGGTGGACATCCCAAGACTCCGTCCATCTCTTTCAGGATCCCCGACCGCGCCCGGCCAGCGCACCTGTCCGGGGCCCGGCGCCCGGTGGCAACTCCTCGGGTAGCCCCCGCCTCCCCCGCAGACAGCCCCAAGCTGTGACTTCATCCCAAGGCCTCTGGGCTGCGCGCAGCTTTGCCGCCGCCGTCCCCTGCGGACACCCCGCAGCCCCTCCAGCCTCCGGACGTCGCTGCCCCCGCCCGAGGACCTTCCCCTGCCTCCCCCCGCGACCTTGGGAACTCCCGCCACTGGCCGCAGGCGCCCGGGTCGCTGCGCGGCGGCCGGCAGGTGCCCCCTCCCGCCCGCGCCCCGCCCGCGCCCCGCCCGCGCCCCGCCCCCGCTCGCCCGCCCCGCGCGCTCCCCGGGGACGCCGGGGAGGGGCCCGGCCCGCCCCTCGGCTGCGCGGCCGCCCTGCGCCCGGTCTCGGCGGCGGCCCCGCCCCCGGCCCCGCCCCCGGCCCCGCCCCGCCCGCCCCGGCCCGCCCCCGGCCCGCCCTCCCGCCGGCGCCCGGCGCTCCTCACTCTCCGCGGCCCGAGGGGCGGCCGGCAGCTGGCGCTGGCGCTGGCACGGGCGGCGGCGGCGGCGGCGGCGGCGATGGGACGGGCGCTGGGGCGCGGGAGCGGCGGCGGCGGCGGCGGCGGGGCCCGCGCAACTCGGGCCGAGTGCGGGGCCGCCGGCGTGGGCGTGGGGCTCTGAGCCCCGGGCCCAGCTCCCCGCCGCGCGCGGCCGAGCCCCGCCGAGCCCCGCCGAGCCCCGCCGAGCCCCGCCGAGCGCGCAGGGCGAGCCGAGACGCGCCGCCAGCGCCCGCCGCCTGCGTCTGGGAAGAGCGGCGCCCCGGGGCGAGCCATGCCCCGAGCCCGAGCGTAGCCGCCGCGGCCGCCCCGGGAGCCGCCCCGGGAGCCGCGGGCCGGGCCGGGCCGGGCGCGCGACAGGAGCAGCGCCGCGCCCCCCGCGCGCCGAGGACCATGCCGCCCCCGGGCCGGGCGCCGCCGCTCGGGCTCCTGCTGGCGCTGACCGCGCTCCGGTGCCCAGGTAACGCGTCCCCGGCCCCCTCCCCGCCCCGGCCCGGCCGCCGCGCACAAAGTTGGCTCCCGCGCGGCCGCCAGCTCCTCCGCAAGTCCCCAGCAGCTCGCCTCCCCCGGGGCCCCGCACGGCCCTGTGCCCGGCGCGCCCGCCCGCCAGCCTCCCTCCCCAGACCCCAGCTCGCCGGCGGATCCCTGCGGGGCGCGCGGGCGGGCGCCTCGGGAGGCGGGGGGGCGCGCGTCTCCGGGAACCTCGCCCCCTCCTCGCCCCCTCCTCGCCCCCTCCTCGCCCCTGGTTCCCGCGGGGTCTGCTGTGACGGGGCGTCGGCGGGCCCCTCCTGCCCGCCTCCCGATGCCCGCGGACGACGCACGGCCGTGCGTTCCCAGGACACCTGCGGGGCCCAGCCCTGAGGTCGTCTCGGTCGGCGCAGTCTGTCTGGCTCGTCCGCAGCCGCTCCCCGCCGCACCCTCCTGCTTTTACACCCCCCCCCCCCCGAACGTGCCTCCTCCCCAGGTGGGCCCCCTTAGCCGAGGCGCAGCCCGCTGCTCGCTTTCTGGAGACGCGTGCTGCCCCAGCACCTTGCCCCCCGGGCGGCCGGGCAGCCCCGCGCGCGCAGGGCCGCCCGGAACGTGGTGGGGCCCAGAGCCATTGCCTGGGTACCATGGAGCCGGGCTCCCGGCTGGCACCGGCGCAGCTGTCGCCAAAAGCTAGTGAGTGGCAAAGGCAAAATAGTCCTGTATTTTCTCTCTCTGCTGGAGTTTGGAAAGCTTCTACCACCTTGGCCTGGCTACATGTTGGTTCTAGAGGAAGCCTATCTTAAAATGCCAATCCCTCCCCTCCCTTCCCCTCCCCCTCTCCCCTCCCCTCCCCTCCCCCCACCCCAAACAGTAGAGACGATCCTAAAGGCTCTCCTAAAGGCTCGGATGAACCCGGAACAGTCACGAGCAACATCCGTGTGCACTTGAGGGAGCTCAGTTCCCCAAATATTTTAAAATCAGGACCCTTGATTTGGGAGCAGAGAGCTTTCGCTTTAGAAAAATTCGCATTTCCTTAACAAACAAACGGCACTGTTTGCTGCTGTAGAAAAATACAACTTTTAACTTTTCAACCGTAACTGCCTTAGGGAGGTTGCATTTAGAAACGAACCTTGTATGCCAACTTAATGTGTGATGTATTCGCATGCAAAAAGTAAACACTGTCTTACTTCGAGATGCCCTCAAGTGACCCAAAATATTTCATAAAACCTTCCACTGGGAGAGAACCTTCAGTCGGAGATATCCATCGGTGTTTAAACGGCTTTGGTTTACCGTGTGCATGAATCTTCAGTCTGCTTGGCTCATAAGCAGCTATGATAGCTGTTCTGCTTTCAGCCTTCTTCTGTGGTACATTGCGGGGGGTGGGGGGGGTGGGGGGGTGGGGGGGGGCAGGTGGTCAGGGCTGTTTCTTCCTAGCCAAAGCCCTGGGACCTGATCTCAGAAGTGCAGTCCTTTGGACTTGAAAATTGCAGTTTTGTCTCTATTTTGTTTTCTCCACGGGGGTCAGCCTTTGCCTGGATGTGCTCATAGGCGAATATTGGAAATCTCTCAGAGAAGCTGCCTGCCTCTAGTGCTTGTAAGAGAACATGGAGAACCCCCCCTCCCCCCTTCCCCACCCTCCCCTAGCAACGGAAGAGCTTGTGCCTCGCTCTGGGAGGCCAGGTCCTGGCAGGGAAGGTGTGCGCCCCTGAAACCTGCTGCTGGCCCAGCTCCTAGCCATGCCGCCCTGCTGCTTTCCCGAGAGCCTCAGCTGGGCAGCTCCTTTTGGCAGATGCCGGGAGGACAGAGCCCTCGGTTCCATCCTCAGGTTCTTGGGAGCACATGTAAGTCTTCCACTGGTCCCTACCAGGGACCTAAAGAGAGACAGTTTGATAACTCTATATTTAGCACCAGTTAGGAGAGCTAGGAAAAAAAGAAAAAAAACAAGGCTGAAATTCTTGAAAGATACTTAGCTGCCTACTGTTGGTTGAAAGGTTCAGAGGAATTAGCTAGAGCTTCCTTCAGAGCCGGTTGGATTTTTCTGGGTAATTTCTGGCGTGATTTACCGACCACGTTTGGCTGAGGTTCTGGGGGAAGGGCTGGAAGGGTTCACAGGAGAGGAAGGATGCCCTCTCC
This sequence comes from Canis lupus baileyi, assembly GCF_048164855.1. Lineage (NCBI taxonomy): Eukaryota > Metazoa > Chordata > Mammalia > Carnivora > Canidae > Canis > Canis lupus. Next base: position 11,317,347 of record NC_132864.1, on the reverse strand, counting down.
CCCATCACACGGGGACTGTCTGCTCTGTCCCCCCCCCCCCCCCCCCCCAGCGTGGGTAGCTGCCATGGTAAAGAGTGTGGTGGGCGTACTTCTTTCAGCCTTGCAAGCGCTTAAACATATGGAACTATACTTGGTAAGAGTCAGCACAAATCCTCCGGCTTAGCGACTAGGGGGCCCCCATTATTCAAGCCACTTTTGTGCATGCTCTGGCTTTGCAAATTAGCGGCGCTGTTACTGCCCCTGCTGGAGGAAATGGACGCGCCTTGCTTCATTGACCCATTGTGCTCAGGGTCTATAAAATTGGGGTGGGTGGAGAGCCCCCGACAGAGAGGCCTTGTGAGTGGCAGAGCCTGCCAGTGGGGGGGGTTTTGGCTTCAAAGCGGAGACACTCTTAGCCGTGCCTGGCACCTTGGCATGGCATGTGGTATATTTCTTTCTCATTACAATAGTGGTGGGGGGGGGGCGCTGCGTGTGTCTGGTGCTGCTCTTCAGAGAGGTGGCTCTGGGAGGTGGTGGGAGTGGTATGCAAATGCCGTCACCTCCCCTGAGTGATTTAATGGCAGTACAGTGGAGGTTCCCAGAGTAAATCATTTCACTTCCCCCCTACCGGATGCAGGGTACTTGGGAGGCGTGGGGCTTCTGCATGAGCTGCAGTCCTTGGAGCCAGCAATGAGCATGGTGGTTGCCATGATCCAAGAGAGTGAAAGAAACCCCTTGCTTGTTGGTGCAAAGTCCAGGAGGGTGGTCTTGAGGCCGGCAGAGCCTTCTAGGGGCCCTGTTCCTGGATGAGCCCCCACTTGTATGCGGCTGGGTGGCTCCTTTCTTCTCTCCTGGGTCTAGTATTGAATGGGCACAGAGGGGGTGCATTTCCCTTTGTAGCAGTGGCGTTGAGCAAGTGCATGCTGCTCATCGGCGCGGGGAGCTGGGGGCACCCTGGCACCATGGGCAGCGTCATGGGGCGAGAGTGGTACCACTAGCTCTTTCTTGGAGTAAATGAGTGGGCTTGCAGAGCAAGAAGGCATCTTAGAGAATCTTCCCCCTGCCCTCCAACAGCCCCCTTTGCAGATGGATAACAGGAGACTCAGGCATCGGGATGACTTGGTCAGGGTCACGCAGTGAGTTGGTGTCAGATGGGGCTCGCGGCTCACACAATTTCTCTCTTGAAAAAACTCTTCGCTCAGGCGTTTCCTTGCTGTACACAGGGGAGTCTTTCTGGTAAAGGAGCTCTACTGTGTGGTCCTTTAGGGGACTGTGGCTCCATTTAAGGAGCCCAAGGTCAAGAGAATGACAGCTGTTCGGCGATGCCAGAATAGCCAGGCGTCAGCTCACAAAGGCAGCAGGTCATCACAGTGGTGCTGCTGGGGATGGGGCAATGGGACCAAGAGCCTCCGAAAGTGCTCACTCTGTGCCAGGCACCATCCCAGGCCTTGCCTGGTCTGACCACAGTGGAAGACTCACCATGCTGGCGGGTGGATGGTCTCACTATTCACCATTTATAGGTGAGGCTGTTGAGACCCAGAGAGGCTGAGTAGCTTGCCTGAGGTCTCACAGTGTCAGGATTCTGGCCCAGGCGCTGGTCTGTGCCTTACCCCTGACCTCACATGGCCATGTTCTCCCATGTGGCCTCAGCGTGGTGTGGATGGGTTTCTGGATTCCAGGGTAGGGGGTGATTATTGCGTCCCTTTCATGTGCCAGCCTGTGCTTTTCTTTCTTTCTTTGAAATATCTTTTTAAAGATTTTATTTGTTTATTCATGAAAGACAGAGAGAGAGGCAGAGATACAGGCAGATGGAGAAGCAGGCTCCCTGTGGGGAGCCCGATGTGGGACTCAATGCCAGGACCCCGGGATCACGCCCTGAACCCAAGGCAGATGCTCAACACTGAGCCACCCAGGTGTCCCATGCACTTCTTTTCTGGAACAAATACATCTGTTGATGTGAACTAAGGTTGAGAGCCATAGAAATCAGACAGATGGGAGTCTGCTCTGCAGGCAACTGGGAATCCTTCAGATTGGGTGCTCTCATGGGATTCGGTGGTTATGGTAAAGACTGAGACTTTGGCAGACAGGATCTCCCCCCTTTCCTTTTGGTCACCTGTCCTGGTTCTTGGATTTCAGTGGACCTTAGTGTCTAGAACAACTCAGTGACTAGCGCTCTCTGAGGCTGTGATTGTGTGTCTAGAGTAGTCTTGGTTCACATTTCTCAGCTCAGGTATCATCCTGCTGCTGCATGGAGCAGTTCAGCCTCCATGCACTTGTTCTTCATGAGTGATTGATGAGCATCCCCCAAGTCCAGATGTCTTCCTCTGATCTACAGCTGATTGTGTGTTCTGAGCCCTTCCCAGATTTTGCTTCATTGAATCCTCAACAGCCTCATGGGGGTAAGGACTGGTGTTCGCCCTATTTTACAGATGGGGAAGCTGAGAAGCACAGAGGTGCCATGGGTTTTACAAGGTCACACAGCCATGGAGGGAAGGGGGATCCACACGAACCCACAATGTGCCCGGCTCGCAGTCTGTGCTCCTAACTGCTACCTTCTCTGTTATCGTGGGCTCCAAGTTTTGGAGGAATTGATTGGATTTTGACACTTATTTGGGCCCCAGGAATCCAGGGATGTGTCTTATGTTGAGTTGGTTCTTCTATGAGAAGATTGTTTTGGAGGAATTGGGCTGCTCTAAAGTCAGCCCTCTCAGTCAGGAGCCCTGGCAAGCATCGGCAGAGAGGGCTTGGCGTTTTGGGTAATTGCACCTCCAGTGGAGGGGGGCTGCTGTTGCCTCTTGGGCCATGTCTGGCCTGTAGACTTCTCTCGTTGGTTGCCAGCATTTAAAAAGTGGGAGGTGTCAGTATCACGGTCCAGGTTTCTGGCTTCTTTCAAGAAACCAGGAGATCTTGTTTAACCCTTGACTGCTCTGAGACTCAGTTTCCTCATCTGTAAAATGGGCCCTATTCTAGTCCATTCAGGGTGGGCGGCCTGTAAACAACAGACCCCTATTTCTCACGGTTCTGAAAACTGGGAAGTGCAAGGTCAGGGCACCAGCATGGCCACGTTCCTGATTCGCAGATGCCGTCCTCTCCCTGTGTCTTCATGTGGTGGGAGGGCAGGGGGCTCTCAGGGGTCTCCTTTATGAGGGCACCAATCCCACTCGTGGGGCTCCACCCTCATGACGTCATCATCTCCCAAAGGTCCTAGTTCCTGATATCATCACATTGGAGGCTAGGTTTCAACATAGCAACTTTGAGGGGGACACAGACACAGGAGGCCCAGACAGCAGGCCCAGAACTTACCCCCCTTGCCCATCTGGCCACAAAGTTGGGCAGCTCCAGGGCAGTGAGGGGGCTGCCCGGCGTGGCCTGTGGTTCCTCAGGAGGAGACGGGCAGGAAGGGAAGGCCAGGTGGGCTCTTTGCTGTGATGGTCAGAGTGCAATGTGAGGGGTTGATGGACCCTTGGTGCCTTCCGAGTGGCTTCTCACTTTAAATTTCCCTGGGTTCTCTGGTAACTGCCCAGGGAGAGGTTAGGGGCTCTAGTATCCCCTGTAGGGGATACTAAAGCTCAGGGGAGTGGAGGGACCCGATCAAGACAACACTGCCTGAGTGGCAGGGTCGGGGTCTCCTCCCCAAAGTGCCTGGCTCCTCCTATCTTTCCTGCCCCTAAGGTGCCTTCTTGTCCTTGAGTTTTCCTTCAGTTTCCCTGCCTTCCAGCATAAGTAATTTTGACCTCAGGGTCCTGCATCCTAGGGCAGGTCCGTGTGATGGAGAGAGACCGGGAGCCAACAAATTCAGACAGGAGAGTCGTAGACCGTGATTTGTGTTCCTTATATTCAATACAAGGCAATGTGATGGGGAGTGACTGGGTGATCCAGGAAGACTTCTGGAGGAGGTGGCATTCATCTTATCTGAGTCCTACTTGATCAGAAGGGTGTTGCAGGCAGAAGGATTGTGAATACTTGCAAGGTACTTTGCACAGTGCCTGGCACACAGCAAGTGCTCAAGAACTGCCAGTTCCCTCCCTCCCTTATTCATTCAACAGACATTTATTAATCAGTTCTGAGCACTGTGGGGACACAGTGTGGAACAAAGGAGACACATTCCCCATTCCTAGGAGCCGGCGTTCTGGTGAAGCTAGGCAATCATAAAACAATGGACAGACAGATACATAATTTAATGCCAGGCAGTGATAGGTGCTGGGGGAGAGGCAAAGCAGGGTTGCCTTTGTCACTTTATTCTCCATCCGGGTACTTGTTTTGCTACTTGCCACTCGGTGCAGGATGGGCCTGTGATGCCCACTGTCTGCCGAGGGAAGCAGAGAAAGAAGCCTGGGTTCTTTGAGTTGCATTCCGACGTCTTCTGGTGCTTAAACCACCTGAGTCCGCAGTCGGGGTGTTCCCAGTTCCCTTCCCTGACACCTGACTCCTTAACTGATCAATACCCTCTCCTTACACTTCAGTCCCAAAATAGTTACATAAAAAATCAATAGAGTGCAATTTGATTTGCTGTATTTTATTACCGAGGGTGATGGAGTATCAGGAATTGCCTGGTGCTTCTGAGCCTGGTTGTTTTGGGTCTTAACCTAAATTAACCCGTTGGGGGACCTAACTCATCCTGGCTGCGCTTTGGTGCCCAGAATTCAGTGCCTACGAAGGGTGACTCAGTAAATAACGCATCTCTAATGTCTGCTTTGTGTTGGAAATGCCTCCCGCCAGGGCTCTTCATGCATCAGAGCAAATGGACACATAAAAACCGTGCTGTGGCTGCAGCCAGCGCTCCCGGGGCCGGCTCTGTGCGCCTGCTGGAGGGTCCTGTCTCTCCTTCCAGAACTCTGGAGGGGCTGGCTCTGCCCGGCCTCCTGGCCCTCGGAATCCGTGGCTTCCTTTGTTTGCCCGGTTCCCTTCATGTTGTGTACTGTCGACGTATTTATATCCTTGGCGTGGTATTTTTCCCTTCTGTGGTTGTGCCATCTGCTGCTGCAGGCTGCTGGCTCTCCTGGGCGAGCTGAGGGGGCCGGATTTGAGGGGATGGGGGGCACCTGGGCAGACGGATGCAGGCTCTACAGACAAGGCTGCAGGGGTGGCCAGGTGGGAGGGGACCCTGTTCTCCCAGAGGCTGCTCCAAGCAGAAATATTGGGTAGACACAGTGGAAGGGGAGGGCATGGTGTGGATGGAAGATGTCATTTCGCCAAAAAATTTTCTAGGGTGGCAGTGAATCGGGACTCTTCCAGGCCAGGGGAAAGCCTGTGGCTGCCTTTGGGCCATATCTGGCCCAGAGACTCGTCTTGTTAGTTGCCAGCATTTAGAAAGTGGCAGATGTTGGTATCCAGGATCCTGGTTTCTCTCAAGAAATTGGGAGATCTGCGACTCTGGTCTAGCTCCTTGACCTCTCTGAGACTCCATTTCCCTGTCTGTAAAATGGGTCTTGAAGTCCCTTGTTGCTGATCATCTTCCTTGAAACTCCAGCCCAGTCTACATCCTTCTTCCTTATCTGCCTTTGCTTGTTTGAACATGTTTTTATTGTGCACCTATGCTGTGCTGGGTACTATTCTCAGGGCTGGTGAAACAGCAAGGACAGAATAGTCAAAGGCCCCTGTCCTTGTGGAGTCAGCGTTAATGTGGAGACAGACAGTTACTGGACTAAATGAATAACTAAAATGCAATTTGTTGAGTGGTAGTAAGTGCTACAGAGAAGCACGGAGAAGGGCTTCAGGAAAAGAATGCTGGGGGAGGGATATTTTGCAGTTTTATTTTATTAAAAAAAATTTTTTTTTATTAAGTAAACTATGCATTCAATGTGAGGCTCAAACTCACAACCCTGAGATCAAGAGTCACATGCTCCACTGACTGAGCCAGCCAGGTGCCCCTCTTGTTTTAAATAGCAGCATCCAGAAAGGTAGCATTTGAGTGAAAACCTAAAGAAGTAAGGGAATGAGCTATCCGGTGGCTGTCTTGCAGAAGAGTGTTCCAAGCAGAGGGGGAACAGCTAGTGCAAAGGCCCTGAGGTGGGAATGTGCTTGGCAGGTTTGAGGACAGTAAAGGGGCCAGTGCACCAAGCTTAGTAAGAGAGGGAGAGCAGTGGTGAGGTGACAGGACCAAGTTCGGTAAGGACTGTGGCTTTTCCTCTGAGTGAGATGGGAGCTGTCAACAGGTTTGACAGAAGATGGGTATGTTCTGACTCCCAGGAGCAAAAGCAGGGAGAGCCTAGAAGGCCTACTGCAGCAGTCCGGGCCTGGATCACTGTGGTGGCGGTGGAGGAGGTCACAAGTGGGGTTTGGGTGAGTTGGAAAGTTGTGCTATAGGACCAGCTGGCTGATAGATTTGTTCAAAATAAATAAATATTTCATTTATTTATTTGAGAGAGAGAGAGAGAACATGAGCTGGGGGAGCAGCAGAGGGAGAGTTGGGACCCACCCACCCCCTTCCCCACGTGGGGCTTGATCCCAGGACCCTGAGATCATGACCTGAGCCAAAAGTAGATGCTTAGTTGACTGAGCCGCCCAGGCGCCCCTTGTTCAGTAAATATTTACTGGGTGCCAACTCTATGCCTATCACCGTACTTGGAATTGGGGCCAAATCAATATTTGTTAGCAATGAAATTAACAAACAGAACTTAACATCTGTGAGTTAGGCTTTTGCCTTCTGTAGGTTCTTCCCCAACAGCCCTGGGGAGAAGGACCAGTAGTACATCCCTTAGTGAGAAACCAGTTTTAAGGGGATCCAAGGATGACCCTGGATGCAAAATGCTTATTAGCACATTGCCTGGCACATCCTTAAGTGCTCAGTAAATGGTGGCAATTATTAAGAACATTAGGGTAGTTGGGAAACCAGGACCCCATTACCCTATTTGTCCCTGGAAGCACAGTTGGTGGAGGTTGGATTTGAAGTATGATCTATCAGACTCTGGTGTTCATTTTTCCTGCTGGAACCAGGACTATTTAAAGAGAAAAAGTTTCTGTGCTCATAATGTGATTATTCTGGAACAGTTCATTGTTCATTTGCCAGTATAGGTGTACTCGCTTTGTCTAGTAGACGTGTAGGTGAAATGTTGTGTGTCAATCAATTCTATCTTCTCCATCAACTTCCACAACATTTTGGAGATGAGTAAGGTTTCTCTGACCCCACGCGGCTTTGGCTACTGACATGCTGCTTATTAGTTTCTGCATCCCTTAAACCAGCATCACCAAACTATGGCCCAGGGACTAGATCTGGCTCTCTACCTGTGTTTGTGAATAAAGATTTGTTACAACACAGCCACATCCATTTGTTTACGTGTTATGTGTGGCTGCTTTCTCACAGCAGTGAGGAGTGAGTAGTGTTAGAGATCATCTGTAAATGTGTGTCTATAGCACACATTTGTGGTCAAGAACAAGTATCCCTTTTTAATTGTCCAGCTCATCTGAATGAGAAGAATTGTGGGTTTGGTATCTCTTGGTTGAAAAAATATATTGATTGAAAGTTGCCATCAATTCAGTAATGCTTTTGAACGAGTGGGTTTTGGTAATTACAGTAGCATTTATGTAACATTTTAAAAATAGTAGCACATGTGTGTGCAGATATTTTTACTCTGTAGGCAAAGCTAGATGGCTTACAGCTCAGAAGACCCCTTGTAAGGATTCTGCTGGAGATAATCAGTATTAAAGGAGCCCACTGGTTAGTTATTTTATCCTTGGTATGACTCGGATCAATGGATCTCTTTTATGGGCTTCTTTTTGGATTGTTTTAAAGATGAACATAGCCTTCTCTATGTTTACTTGTGACACCCAGGTCCGTGATACTTTAAGTTTCCAATGCTAAGATTTTGAGTTCACTTATGGAGCTTATGTGCCAAATGCAAGCTGTCTATTGCTATATTAATGTGGATTCTTATCATTGCAAGGGACAAAATTGGGAATTTACTAGACTTGGGAGCTAAGAAGTTCAAAGAAGAAGCAGCTTCAGGCATGGCTAGATCTAGGGGCTTAACAGACCTAATGAGCACTTCTGCGCTTTCACTTTGTCTCTTGGTTCTCCTTTCCTCTGTGTTCATTTAATCCTCAGACAGGCTTTCTCTACCTCACAGCAAACCTGGCCACAGTCAGCTCCAGGCTTTGTTCCAAAATCACCCCTCTCTTTTCTAATTACAATAGTAAGAACCCTTGAACTAACTTGGATAGTAGGTATACTGACCCCTCAACCAGGGACTGTGACTGAATGGAATCCTGTATGTGATCAGCCACACTGAAGTCAGAAGCTCATCTCTGGAGTTGGAATTGGAAGCACGTTGCCAGAAAGATAGGAGATGATTTCCCAAAGGAAAATCCCAGTGCTTATACCAGGAGAAAGATAAAGTTGCTGCAACATTTTACCAAGCAAGGTGGGGGGAAGCCTCAGGAGGGGCACCAGAGCCCCTCCTCCAAGGAGCGAATAGACCCCTTGTCCCATCTTTATTGCACCCGTGACCTTTGAAGCCCCAGTACGGGGATTTCACACATATTTTGGTTGCTTTGATTGAAAACATGTAATATTTGGGATGCAATCTGCTAGTATCTGTGAAAAGAGAACCTGGTCTTTGACCCAGCCCTCCCACTTTTGGGAAATATATTTTTTTAGAAGTGAAAGGACTACTATACAAGGTTTATGTTCAGGGGTGTTTATAACAGCATCTGCTTAGTGGTGAAAAAGAGATGTCTCTCCATCAGTAAAGTAGTTCTTGACTAAATGGTGGTATTTCCACGTGGACCACCATGTAACTATTAAAAAGAACATCTTGGACCACCGCTCTTTCTAGATCCATTCTCCTGGAAGGATGACCAGGGCTTATTTTCAAGTGAGAAAAGTGAGTTGCATGGTAACTTTAATAACCATGGTCTGGTTATTAAAATGTACAATGCCATTTTAATAAAAACAATGAGCCAAAAGTCCCCTCTGTGTATGAAGTAGGCAATATTTATGTCATGCTTGCTATATATGCCAGTCACAATTGTAAGAACATACGTCAACTCATCTAATCCTTACAAGAAGCCTAGGTGTGTGGGTATTATTATATCCCTTTTAAAGAAGGAAAAGTTAGAATTATACGGCCTCGGTGTAGGAATGATGGGAGTGATTTGGTGGGTGGTGGGAAAAGAGGGGCAGGGAAGGGTGGACATCGGGAATGTTTGAGATATTTTAGCCACAATCATGCCAGGTTTTATGTAGAGAGCCCCACTTTTCCCCTTAGGGTTTCTGGGTCCCTGTTGTAACTGGCCTCAGTGGGGATCCTCTGGATTTGCTGCTGTGTTTTCCTGATGGAGGGGGCTATGGTGTATGGAACTTGGGTGAGCCGGGAGGGATGCTGCTTCGTGGTTCCCTGGGGGAGAGGAAGCCTGGGTGTGTGGTGTGACAGGCATATCCTGTGAGAATGGTTTCGTTAGTGAGTAACACAGACTTAAAACAGGTGGTGGCTTAAAAAGTAGGGTGTTGTTTCTCTTCCAAGTCAGTTTCTGGAGTCGTGTAGTTTAGGACTTTAGGTTGGCTCTGTTCCATGAAGTCCTCATGGGCCCTTGCTGCTTTCTACCATTTCAAGGTTGTGGTCTTTTGTACTCATGGTCCAAGATGGCAGTTCTAGGTACAACAATTTCATCTTCATTCCAGGCACCAATATGGGGGTGCAGACAAGGCAAGGGTAAAGGATATACATCAGTTGTCTTTTATGGAAGAGTCCTGGTAACTCCATGATGCTTGCACTTATATCCCATTGGCTGTGACTAAGTCACATGGGCACATCTAGCTGCAAGAGAATCTGGGAAGTGTTTTGTTTTGTTTCAGAGAGAGAGCGCGAGTGAGTGAGTGTGGTGGGGGACAGAGGGAGAGGGAAAGATAGAATCTTCAGTGGGTTCCATGCCCAGCAGAGAGCTTGATCTCATGACCCTGAGATCATGACCTGAGCTGAAATCAAGATTTAGATGCTTCACCAGCTGAGGCACCCCAAGAACCCCATGGGAAGTCTTCATTTTAGATTGGTACAAGTCAAGAGTCTGTTACTGTGGAAGAAGGACAGATGGATGCCAGGAGACTAATTAGTAGTTGATGATGAATACCTTAGGAGAATAACACAGTGTTTGGAGTGAAGGCATGAACCATCAGGATCTTTTTTTTTTTTTTTTTTTAAAGATTTCATCTGTTTATTCATGAGATCTACAGAGAGACACAGAGACATAGGCAGAGGGAGGCTGATGTGGGTCTTGAACCCTGGGATTACGACCTGAGCCAGAAGTAGACGCTCAACCACTGAGCCACCCAGGTGCCCCAGATCTTTTGTAATCGTGTGTGTGTGTGTGTGTGTGTGTGTGTGTGTGTGTGTGTGTGTGATTTCATTCTGCTTCCTAAGGTGGGGCCTGGGAGACATAAGTTTTTATGGGTACCAAGAGGAAAATGAAAGCAGTTTGGTGAATGCATAACACCGAAATTTTATATCTCTGTCAAAGATACAAATATGGCTTAAAGAAACATTATAGATAAATCCAAAGTCCCTTTTGAACAATTGCATATCTTTCTAAAAGGTAGCCATTTGTATCAGTTTGCTATGGATTTTTCCATGTAGGAAACATCTATCTATCTATCTATCTATCTATCTATCTATCTATCTATCTATCTATCTATGTTATAAGATAGTTTTAGGTTTGTTTTTGATACATATACATCTATTCTCTTCCCTAATATTCATGTGCATATAGAACAATATTTTTTTTTTAGAACAATATTTTTTTTGAATTGCTGCATGGTAGACCATGGTAAGGGAATATCAAATTGTATTTAGTGATTTCCCACTGCATCATAAGAGAGAGATTACCCAAACATACAAAAAGGGGTCCGAAAGAAGGGGTTCATCCACCAGGAGCACTGTGCAGAGATCAGCACCCAAGCAGGATCTGCAGACATTTGAAGAAAGCCCAGGTGGGACTGAGGGTTAACAGGTGAAAGAACTGGACATCTGAAGAAGTGGAGTTAACAGAGCAATGGGGACAATGGGGGGTCTGGTTCTTTTTATTTTTTTTATAAGTTTTTTTTTTTTTTTTAAAGAGATCTTATTTATTTATTCATGATAGAGAGAGAGAGAGAGAGAGAGGCAGAGAGAGAAGCAGGCTCCATACTGGGAGCCCGACGTGGGGCTTGATCCCGGTACTCCAGGATCGCGCCCTGGGCCGAAGGCAGGCGCTAAACCGCTGAGCCACCCAGGGATCCCCCTGGGGGTCTGGTTCTTAGAGAACTGCTGGAGCCTTCCGAGGTGCCAGTCCTAGTGGTTCCCCTTGTGGATGATTCCCAAAGGACTTAGAATGCCAGTCCATCTACTCATTGCTTTTCTTCAGATTTTGGGAGTTTCAATCTTAAAAAAGGTACATCCTTTAGTTCTCCAGTCTCTGTGTCTTTAGCCCTTAATGCAAACTCATTTGTTTTTAATGGAAAAGGTTCTCTAGAAAGCACTGTGGATTTATGGTGAAATTTTAATTTCCTTATGATATCTTTTTCTCCTGCCACCCACCACCCACCACCACCCCCTACGCCCAGCCCGGTGTAAGTGTTTTTCTCTTAAGTTTATGGGCTGAGCTGTTAAGAGGGTCTGTGTATTTCAGGAGGAAAGGTATTGGAGGAGGAGGTGTCAGCCTTGCTGTTCACACCAGCTTCACTTACACAAGCTCCAAAGTGGCCTCATCTTCCTACTGGACCAATTTGCCTGTCAGATCATTTTGTAAAGGCAACTGCATTCCGCTTTTCTCTCACCATAGTGTAGAGACAATATGAGGGAGGAAGGTGCCACAGTGCGTTTCCCAATATTTCCCACACTTCAAGGGTCCCTCACGCCTCTCTTTCCACATCTCTCTTTGTGAAAGTTTTTAATACATGTTTGCGTGAGGGAATGGCCTTCTATCACATCTCTCACTGCTTAGTTAGGTACCATTTGCTGCTTCCACAGCTGCTTTCTTCTTGCTGTTTCAAGTACATTACTGAAATTTAGGGCACAAGCTCAGGCAGCTGGGGTGTCTGGGTTTGAGTCCCAACTCTGTCACTTGTTAGCTCTGTGACCTTGGGTTGGTTACTTAACCTCTCTGTGCTATAGCATTCTCACCTGTGAAATGGGTAGAGTAGGCACCCCTACTCCTTGGGCTGCTGTGAAGATTAAGGGAGATGGTGCATAAGAATTCAAAACAGTGTGTAACTTTGCACGAATCTTTAATAAATGTTGGTACTGCTTTAATTCTCTTCTATCTTCACTGAATTTTTTTTAAAGATTTATTAATCTGTTTGACAAAGGAGAGAGAGAGAGAGAGAGAGAGAGAGAGAAAGTGTGAGAATACAAGTGGAGGGAAGGGTAGAGGGAAAGAGAATCTCGAGCAGACACCGCACCAAGTGTGGAGCCCAGTGCGGGGCTTGATGCCAGGACCTTGAGATCATGACCTGAGCTGACACCCATACAAAGTTTTTATAATATTGTTTGACTGTATTCTCTATACTGTATATTGTATTCCTATGTTTTATTTATTTTATAACTAGAAGAAGATTGTGCCTTGTAATCCCTTTCACCTATTTTGACCACTCCCCACCCCGACAACCATCAGTTTGTTTTTTGTATCTATGAGTGTGCTTCTGTTTTGTTTTGCTTGTTTTCCTTTTTAGATTCCACATATAAGTGAAGTCCTGTGGTATTTGTCTTTCTCTGTCTGACTTATTTCATTTAGCATAATACCCTTTAACTCCATCCATGCTGTTGTAAGTGGCAGGATTTCATTCTTTGTTATAGTTGAGTAATATTCAGTACACACATATACACACACACACACCATGTCTTTATTTATCTATTGATGGACTCTTATGTTATTCCACATCTTGGCTACTGTAAATAATGCTATAATGAACATAGGGATACGTATGTCTTTCCCAATTAGTGTTTTTATTTTCTTTGGATAAATACCCAGAAGTGGAATTGTTGGATCATATGGTGATACTATTTTTAATTTTTTAAAAGATTTTATTTATTTCTTTTTTACAGAGACAGAGAGTGTGAGTGCACAAGCATGAGTGGGAGGAGGGGGAGAGGGAGAAGCAGACTCCCCACTGAGCGGAGAGCCTGATGTGGGGCTGGATCTTAGGACTCTGGGATCATAACCTGAGCCGAAGGCAGACACTTAACTAGCTAAGCCACCCAGGTGCCCCTCTATTTTCAGTTTTTAAAGGAATCTTCATACTGTTTTCTACAGTGGCTGGGCCAATTTACATTCCCAACAATGGGGCACAGGGGTTTCCTTTTCTCCACATCCTCACCAACATTTATTAGTTTTGGTCTTTTTGATAATAGCCATTCTGACTGGTGTGAGGTGATACCTCATTGTGGTTTTCATTTGTATTTCTTTGATGATAAATGATGTTGAGCATCTTTTTATGTGCCTGTTGGCCATCTGGATGTCTTCTTTGGAAAAATGTCTATTCAGACCCTTTGCCCATTTTTTAAATTAGATTGTTTTTCTGATACTGAATTGTGTGGATTCTTTATATATTTTGTTTATTTTTATTTTTTAAAAGATTTTATTTATTCATGAGCAACACAGACTGAGAGAGAGAGAGAGGCAGAGACAGAGGCAGAGACACAGGCAGAGGGAGAAGCAGGCTCCATGCAGGGAGACTGATGTGGGACTCGATCCCAGAATCCAGGATCATGCCCTTGGCCAAAGGCAGGCCCTAAACCACTGAGCCACCCAGGGATCCCCTATTTTGTTTATTTTTAAAAAGATTTTATTCATTTGAGAGAGAGAGAGAGAATGCGCACAAGTGAGGGGTAAAGGTAGAGGGAGAGGAAGAAGCAGATTTCCTGCTGAGCAGGGAGCCCAACGTGGGGCTTGATTTGATCCCAGGACCCCGAGATTGTGAGCTGAAGGAAGATGCTCAACCAAGACACCCCCATGCAAATATCTTTTCCCATTGCCTTTTCATTTTGTTGATGGTTTCCTTCGCTGTAAAGAGGCTTTTTATGTTCGTGTAGGCTCAGTAGTTTATATTTGCTTTTGCTATCCAAGCCCTAGGAGACAGATCTAAAAAATTATTGCGAAGACCAATATCAGAGAGTTTATTGCCTATGTTTTCTTCTAGGATTTTTATGGTTTCAGGTCATATCTTTAGGTCTTTAATCCATTTTGAATTTACTTTTGTATATGGTATAAGAGAGCAGTCCAGTTTCATTTGTACACACATAGCTGTTCAGTTTTCCCAGCACCGTTTGTTGAAGAGACTGTCTTTTCTCCATTGTATATTCTTGTCTCCTTTGTTGTGGATTAATTGACTGTATCAGTGTGGGCTTGTTTCTGGGCTCTCTGTTCTACTCCACTGATCTATGTGTCTGTTTTTATTCAAGTACCATACAGTTTTGATTCCTATAGCTTTGAAGTATAGCTTAAACTCTGGGAACATGATACTCCCAGATTTGTTATTTTTTAAGATTGCTTTGGCTATTTAGGGTCTTTTGAGGTTCCATACAACTTTTTAAAAAGATTTTATTAGGGGCGCCCAGGTGGCTCAGCAGTTGAGCATTTGCCTTCAGCTCAGGGCCTGATCCTGGAGACCCTGGATCGGGTCCCGCATCGGGCTCTCTGCATGGAGCCTGCTTCTCCCTCTGCCTGTGTCTCTGCCTCTCTCTCTCTCTCTCTGTCTTATGAACAAATAAATAAAATCTTAAAAAATAAAAAAATAAAATTTTAAAAAATATTTTATTTAAAGGATTTTATTTGAGAGAGAGAGAGGGAGACAGAAAGAGAGAGAGACAGAGACAGAGACACAGGCAGAGGGAGAAGCAGGCTCCATGCAGGGAGCTTGACATGGGACTCAGTCCTGGGTCTCCAGGATCAGGCCCTGGGCTGAAGGTGGCTCTAAACCGCTGAGCCACCCGGGCTGCCCTCCATACAAATTTTAGGATTCTGTGTTCTAGTTCTTTGAAAAATACCAGTGTTATCTTGATGGAGATTGCATTGAATCTGTAGATTGCTTCGGGTAGTATGCATATTTTGACACTATTAATTCTTTTCAATCCATGAGTACAGTATATCTTCCCATTTTTTTTGTGTTGTCTTCAACTTCTTTAATCAATGTCTTATAGTTGTCAGAGCACAGGTCTTTCATTTCCTTGGTTAAATTTATTCCTAGGTATTTTCTTTTTGATGCAATGGTAAATGGAGTTGTCTAATATCTCTTTCTGATAGTTCATTATTAGTGAATAGAAATGCAAAAAATTTTTGTATACTAATTTTGTATCTTCCAACTCTACTGAATTCATTTATTCTAATAGTTTTTGGTGGAGTCTCTTTTAGATTTTCTATGTATAGTATTCATGTCATCTACAAATAATGACAGTTTTATTTCTTCCTTTCCAATTTGGGTCCCTTTTATTTTTTTTCTTGTCTAATTGCTGTGGCTGTGGCTTCTAATATTGTGCTGAATAAAAGTGGTGGGAGTGGGCATCCTTGTCTTGTTCCTGATTTTAGAAGAAAAATTTTCAGCTTTTCACTGTTGAGTATGAATTAGCTGTGGATTTGTCATAGATGGTCTCTATTATGTTGAGGTATGTATGTTCCCTCTGTATTGACTTTGTTGAGAGTTTTTATCATAAATGAATTTTGAATTGTCAAATGCCTTTTCTGCATCTATTGAGATGATCATATGATTTAAAAAAATATTTATTTATTTATTCATGAGAGACACAGAGAGGGAGTGACAGAGGCAGAGGGAGAAGCAGGCTCCCTGCAGGGAGACCTATGAGGGACTCCCATCTTGGAACACTGTGATTACACCCTGAGCCAAAGGCAGGTGCTCAACCACTGAACCACCCAGGCATTCCTGATCATTTGATTTTTATCCTTTGTTTTGTTAATGTGGTGTTTTACATTGATTGATTTGCAGATGTTAAGCCATCCTTACATCTGTGGAATATGTCCCAACTGATTATGGTGTATGATTTTTTTTTTAAGATTTTAATTATTTATTCTTGAGAGACACAGAGAGAATACAGAGACATAGGCAGAGGGAGAAGCAGACTCCTTGCAGGGACCCTGATGTGGACTTGATCCCAGGACTCCAGGATCACGCCCTGAGCCAAAGGCAGATGCTCAAACACTGAGCCACTCAGGCATCCCAGTGTATGATCTTTTTAATGTATTGTTGAATTTGAATGGCTAATATTTTGTTGAGGATTTTTGTATCTTTGTTCATTGGAAATATTGACCTATAATGTTCTTTCTATCCCCTTCCTTCCTTCCTTCCTTCCTTCCTTCCTTCCTTCCTTCCTTCCTTCCTTCCTTCCTCCCTCCCTCCCTCTCTCCCTCCCTCCCTCCCTCCCTCCTTCCCTCCCTTCCTCCCTTCCTGCCTTGTAGTGTCTTTGGTTTTGTATCAGGATAATGCTGACCTGTAGAATGGATCTGGAAGTGTTCATACCTCTTCAATTTTTTTGGGAATAATTTGAGAAGGATAAATATTAACTATTTTTTAAATGTTTGGTAGACTAGGGTGCCTGGGTGGCTCAGTTAGTTAAGTGTCTGCCTTCAGCTCAGATCATGATCCTAGGGTCCTGGGATGGAGCCCCATTATCAGGCTCCCTGCTCAGCGGGGAGTCTGCTTCTCTTCTACCTCTTCTTCCTGCTTGTGATCTCTCTCTCTCTCAAATAAATAAATAAAATCTTAAAAAAATGTTTGGTAGACTTAAAAACAAAACAAACAAGAAGTAGAAACAGACCCATAAATACAGAAAACAAACTGATGGTTGCTACAGGGGACAGGGCCAGAGGAATGGACAAAATGGGTGAAGGGCAGTGGGAGTTACAGGCTCCCACTTGTGGAGTAAGTAAGTCACAGGAGTGAAAGTCACAGCACAGGGAATAGTCAATGGTATTATAATAGTGTTGTATGGCAACAGATGGTTATACTTGTGAGCACTGGCATGATGTACTGACTTGAGTTTCTATGTTGTATACCTGAAATAAATGTAACATTGTGTGTCAACTATACTTCAATAAAAGTAAATAAATAAATAAATGCTTGGTAGAATTTACCTACGATACAACTGGTCCTGGACTTCTGTTTGTTGGGAGTCCTATTTTATTTTATTTTATTTTATTATTTTTTAATTTTTTTTTTAAAAGATTTTATATGTTTATTCATGAGACACACAGAGAGAGGCAGAAACATAGGCAGAGGGAGAAGCAGACTCCCTACAGGGAGCCAACTGGGGGACTCGATCCCAGGACCCCAGGACCACAACCCAAGCCAAGGCAGATGCTCAACCACTGAGCCATCCAGTGGTTTATTACTTTTTTTAGAGTGAGAGAGAAAGCATGAGTGGGGAAGAAGGGCAGAGGGAGAGGGAGAGAGAGAATCTCAAGCAGGCTCCATGCCCAGCATGGAGCTTGATGCAGGGCTTGATCTTATGACCCTGAGATCATGATCTGAGCCAATATCAACAGTCAGATGCTTAACTGACTGAGTCACCCCAGGTGCCTCCCCTTTCTTTGGAGTCTATTTTTATTACTGATTCAGTTTTGTTTCTAGTAAACCACTTGTTCATATTTTCCATTTCTTCATGATTCAGTCTATGAAGATTGTATATTTCTAGGAGTTTATTCATTTCTTCTAGGTTGTCCATTTTGTTAAAACACCCTGATTTTCATTCAGGGAACCACAGTTTCCCCGCTTTGAGGCCATGTGGTTGGGTACTGCCACCTTTTTCCTCCTCTTCCTCCTCCTCCTCCTCCATGGGTTGGCTCATTATTTGCTGACCAATAAGAGCGTCTCAGCAAGACCTCAAGGATTGGATCATGGTCGGGCCTGTGACCCAGGCTGGGCCAATAAGTGCCAACCCTGGGATATTTGTTGCAGGCACTGGAGAAGACGCCCTTCTTTTCTGTTGTAGTTGCTAAGCTTGTATGATGTGAGCTTGGTGGTATCAGTATTGCCATGTAATAAGTTACCATAAACTAATGACTCAAAACAACACATATTTGTTATTGGTCAGGAGCTTGCTCATGGGTTCTCTTCTGCTTCCAGATCTCTCACAAGGCTGCAGGCAAGGTGTTAGCCTGGTCTGGGGTCTCATCTGAAAGCTTACCTGGGGAGGGATCTACTTCTGTGTTCAAGTAGTTAGTGGTGAGATTCAGTTTTTGGGTTCTTAGGTCAAGGACCTTAGTTCATTGCCACGTGGCCCTCTCTCCATTTGTCAGTCTGCTTCATCAAAGCCACTATGTAACAGTCTCTTGCAACCTAATCACGAAAGGGTATTTTGTCAGAAGGAATTTACTCAAGGGGAGAGTAGTGTACAAAGCTATGAATGCCAGCAGGTGGGGAATATTGCAGGTCATCTTAGAAGCCATTACTGTTCTGGAACTGTGTAGGAATGAAGCACCATAGGGGGAAGACAAAACCCAGAGATGTAGCAGGAGGCTTTCCTGGTGACCATATTGGAGTACCTACTAGTAGCTAGCTTTCTTTTTTCTTTTCTTTTCTTTTCTTTTCTTTTCTTTTCTTTTCTTTTCTTTTCTTTTCTTTTCTTTCTTTTTTCTTTCTTTTTTAAAAGATTTTATTTATTACAAGAGGCCCACAGAGAGAGGCAGAGACATAGCCAGAGGGAGAAGCAGACTTCCTGTGGGGAGCCTGATGTGGGACTTGATCCCAGGATCCTGGGATCGCAACCTGAGCCAAAGGCAGATGCTCAACCACTGAGCCACCTAGGCATCCCAGCTATTTTTAGTGTCTTTTAAATTTTATTTTCAGTATTTAAAAATCTAAAAATTTAAAATTTTATTTTCATGCCCATTGTGGGACTTGAACTCATGACCCCAAAATTGAGAGGTGCATGCTCTTTCAAATGAGCCAGCCAGCTAGCTAGCGTCCGTAGAACCTATCAACCTCTGATATGAGGTTGATGTTGAATTTTCCCAGTACACGACCCAATATTTTTTGTTATCTACTTTGAGTTGGGTTTCTGTCACTTGCAACCACAGGAGTCCTGATGAAGACCTGTAGAGGCTTCTCAGATTCCCTTGTCTGGCAGTGACTGCTCCTCTTTGGAAAGCCTTTGGCATTCTGTGTGCTTGACTCAAATCTAGAATATCTGCACATACTTCATCTCCCCTTCCAGCCTGAGCTCACCGAGGACAGGGTTGTATGGATATATATATTTTTTATCCCCCTTCCTTGCTTTACTTGCAGTGCCGAGAATGCTATTGACATAGGAAATGCCATCTGCCAGTAATTACTGGTGTGAGAGGTTTTTCTTTGGCCCACCCACTCCCCCACCCCCTGCCAATCAAAAAATATTTCAAAAATGATCTCAATCTCCTGCACCTGGCTCGGAGTTGGAACACTGAACGTCAAAGATGAAAACGTCGTTGATGCTACCCAATAGAGGCAGCAACAGCTGCACACAGACATCATAGCAAAAGTGTCCTTTCATTGGGTGAAAGTGTCCTTTCATTGGGTGAAAGGTCACACACTGGGTGGGTCACCCTAACAGAAACAAGTCACAAGTGACAGACCTGTTAATTAGCGCTAAGATTCTAGATTTTTTAAAGATTTTATTTATTTATTCATTCATTCATGAGAGACACAGAGAGAGGCAGAGACACAGGTAGAGGGAGAAGCAGGCTCCCTGTGGGGAGCCTGAAGTGGGACTCCATCCCAGGATCCCAGGATCACAACTTGAACCAAAGGCAGATGCTCAATCACTGAGCCACCTAGGTGTCCCAGCATTCTATATTTTAATCAAGTACTTCTGTGACACTCCTGCCCTTTGCAAGTATTTGCTGATATCAGCATAATTATTTTTAGTGAGAGGATTTTACAAATTTTTCTAGGCTTTGTAGAGTTTTGTTATATATCAGGAACTTACCAAAAAAAAGTTAAAAAAAAAAAGTTTTCTTCTGAAGCCACTTTAAAATGCTTTTCATGGAGGCATTCAGGCTATTGCAACAACCTAGCCTCCAAAGCCACTCCGAGTCACTTCTACTGCATTTTATTCATTAGATGCCAGCCCATAATCAAGGGAAGGGGAATTTCATGCCCTCTCTTGATCAGAGAAGTGTCAAAAAGTTTGCAAACCTGTTTTGAAAGTGTTTTAAAAGACGTCTGATCTAGGATGGAGTGATATGGGTGGGGAGGGAGGAGCTTCTTGGCTCCTGGATTCATCAGGGAGGCTGTGAGGAGTGAGGCTGTGAGGACAGGGTGGCCCGATCTCCCAGCAGGGAGGTGGTGGTCCCGTGGACTTGACTCACTTTCCCCTTAGTTTTTTTTCCAAATCTAATAATGTCCTTCTGGCCTTCCTCGGTGGCACCATATGCTCCAGGGCCTTTTCTAATTTCTAGTGCCTGGCCTTGGGGGCCTGTGATTTAAACACGGCCTCTCACAGTCTCTGGCCCGACTCCTGGACATCAGGCTTGGTGTGGGGTCCTCTGACATCTGATCCTGGTGGTGGCTTTGGTACCCACGATATTCCTTCCCTGAAGCCCCTTTCCTCCCTGTCCCTCTTCATTCATTTGCTCCTTTTCTCCCTTAAAAGGGGTCATTGCAAGTCGTTAGTATTCCAGGACAGTGGCAGTGGCTGCCTTCATCAGTGTGAACAACGTGAATTAGAATATTAATTTCACCTGGGGCCCCGGGCACATTGTTTCTGTGCTGAGCACATATTTAAAAGTGAGGAAAACGTAATTGGCTCCTTCCTCCTGTGTCTTCTCCGGAGGCTCCTGGGGGAGTGAGTGGGAAGTTTTAGAGTTTCCGTGACCTGCTTGCTTCTCGGTGGGTTGTCTGAGCCCCTCTCCTGATGCGCGTGTGGAAGGAACCTTGGCCACCTCCTAACCCAGTGGTTGGCAACCAGCATCTCATGGCCACAGGCTGCCTGGGGGCATAATCTGTTTGGCCAGCACAGTGCTGTAATAATTTTTGAGCCCATATTCAAGACATAGAAGATTTAGTATTAAAATTTGGTTGTTCAGCTTTCTCCTTGGAGAGCAGCAGGGCTGGTAGCATGGGGTGGGGGGCCACACTCACAGAGAGTGACAACTGGTTGCAATGACATGATCTCCAGTTCATTTATAAGATATTTAGTGAGCGCCCACTATGTGCCAGGCACTGTTCTAAGAATTGAGAATGTAGCCCCTTCTGTCAGGGAGCTTACATTCTATCTAGGATGCGCCGTCACTTGTGTGTGTTGCCTGTCTAGCCCTCCAGACCAGCACTTTTGTGATGTTGGGGATGTTTTCTATGTGTGCTGTCCAGTTGGTAGCCCCTAGCCACATGCTAATGTTGGGCATCAGAAATGTGCCTAGTGAAACTAAGGAACTGAATTTGTGATTCCAGTTCATTATAGTTCATGTATATTTAAGTTTAAACAGCTACACGTGGCTACTAGCTACAGTATTGGACATTGGGGCTTTAGATAGTTGAATTTGCATCTCCCACTTGTCAGCTATCCAGTGCCTTCAATTAATAGTTGGGGAGGGGTGCCTGGGTGGCTCAGTGGTTGGGTGTCTGCCTCTGGCTCAGGTTGTGATCCTGGGGTCACGGGATCGAGTCCTGAATCAGGCTTCCCACAGGGAGCCTGCTTCTCCCTTAGCGATGCTCTTTTACGTTGTAGCAGGTGCCAGCGCTTCCTTCCTTTATACGGCTAAATTGTATTCCACAACATGCATAAGGAATTTGGATCTTATCCAAGAGCAGTGGGGAACCATGCAGGGTCTTTGGCAGGGGATGTTTTCTTTTTTCTTTCCTTTCCCTTTCCCTTTCCCTTTCCTTTCTTCTTTCTATTTTTTTTTTTAAGATTTTATTTATTTATTCATGAGAGATGCAGAGAGAGAGGCAGAGACACAGGCAGAGGGAGAAGCAGGTTCCCCACAGGCAGCCTGATGCAGGACTAGATCCTGGCATTCCAGGACCACGCCCTGAGCCGTAGGCAGATGCCCAACCGCTGAGCCACCCAGGCATCCCTGTTTCTTTTCTTTTTGAGCATCGCTGGAAGGAAGGCCCCCTTCTGCATCCCTGTGATAAAAAGGGTTTCCTCCCCTGGGTTCCACAAAGCTGGTTTTCAGCCTTGTGTGGGGGTCCAGGGTGCAGGGCTGTCCCACCTGCCATACCAGGTCCTCCCATGCCGCTTCATGCTGTAACCATGAGCACCTTCCCACGACCCCCTCTGAATTAATTCGGTCTTTGGGAGGGGGATCCCCATCCTCATGCTCCTGGTGCTCAGGTGCCCACCTAGGTGTGGGTCAGCAGTTTACACAAGGCAGACTGTTTGGAAATGGATTTGATTTGGAAAGGGAGCCTCCCTGTCAGGAGCAGGGCTTGTGCTCCCTCCCTTGGGCAGAGAGGTGGCCGGTTGGAGACTGGGGATTTAGGAGAGGAAATAAGGAAATTGAGAATCCCTATCCAGGCTGCAGCCTGCATAAGCAGGTGGGGTATCTTTCTCTGCCCCAGCTCAGGGCTGGCTAACCCAGGGCAGCTCCCATCTCTCTGCAGGGCACAGGCTCCGGGCACTGATTGTCCCTGGGGGAGGCCCAGTGGCCAGCTGGTCTCTTTGGTCCCAGCCCGGACAGCAGGTGCTGGCAAGGCAGAAGGGCAGCCCGGTCACTGGGACTGCACTGTCTAGGGCATGGGAGGCAGTCCTGCGTCTGTCCCTTGTCATGTCATCCTGCGTCTGTCCCTTGTCATGTCATGCTGTGGGCAGCCTTGGGGAGGGGCATTTACTTAGTTGCTGGGCTCTGCCCCAGGGGCTGGCTGGGAGCAGGGACCCCTGTCTCCTCTGGAGCCTGTCTTCTCCTACCCCGCTCCTCCTGGCCACCACCGTGCTGGACACGCCTGAGAGCGTGAAGACACTTGTCCCTTGTTTCTCAAGCCCTGTTGGTCATTGGCCTGAACCATTTGGCAGAGCTCAGTCTCAGTGACTCAGGCTTCTTTTTTGTGTGGCAGCTCTTTATTCCAAGAGTTTTCTCTCTTATACTATGGGATCCAACAGCTATTGATTGTATTTCATTTTTTTTTAATTTTTTTTTATTGATTGTATTTCAATAAAAAAAGTAATGATACAAGTTGTATATTCTCTCCTGGTAGAAAATTAAAACGTTCCCTAATACTGAATTATCTTCTCCTTCCCCGGAGGTAACTACTGTTAGAATTGTGTGTGTCTTTTCAGACTTTTTTTCTGTGAATCTCCTCTGTACCTGCTCACTTGTTTGAATATCCATTTATTCATTCAACACATACTGATTTATTGAGTATCTATCTACTGTCTGTGTCAGGCACTGTTCTGGACTCTGGGGACTTATCAATGAACAAGGTAGAAAAAAATCTTGGCTCTCTTATGGGGTAGAGATTCTAGTGGGGGAAGTGAGTGCTATGAAGAAAAATTATGCAGGGAGGGTGATGGGGGAGTTGCCTTTGTAGAGAGGTTACTCATGGTCAGAGGAGAGCTGGCTGAGAAAACAGTGCTGGAGCAGAGGTCCCAGGAACATTAAGGAGCAAATCTCAAGGCTTTCTGGGAGTAGATGGAGGCAGGGTGCTGTGGGAGTAGCAAATGCAAAGGCTCTGGCGTGGGAGCTGCCAGGTATGTTAATGGAACAACAAAGAGGTCAGTGTGGCCTGAGGGTCATTAGGATAGAGGAGATCAGATTCCTGATGAGACCAGATCACAGAGGGCTCAGTGCTTTTGACTTTTACCCTGAGTAGAGTGAAGTCCCACTGGAAGGGTTGAAGAGTGAGTGGCCTGGACCAATTCCCATTTTAAAAGATTCACTATACCACAGATGGAGAAGAGAGACCAATGCCTGGTGAGGGTAGGGCTAGGGGTCACAGCAGAGACCAGAGAGGAGGCCATGGCAGTGCTGGGGGCATGGACCTGGCATGGTGGTGAGGGTGGGGAAAAGGGAGGGCTCAGAGTTTGGGCCTGAACTCTTGGAAGAGCTGATTTGCATCAACTCTTCTGTGGTGGTTCCAGGGTGGAACATGTGCTGGGGCATGTTTGCTTTGTGATGCTTGCTTTAAGTGGAGGTCTCACGTGCCTAGCTGGATGTATGGGTCTCTGTTGGGAATTTCAAATGCCTTCTGCTCCAAATATTTGTCTTCTGCCCCCTGCCTTTCCCCAAAGACAGCCTCAAACTCTGCAGACTTCCCTGAGCATAGCACACGGTGCACCCCAGCTCCAGGCCCCCCAGCCTGTTCGCCTACAGTGAGCTGTCTCTGGGGCAGTGTGTTGGTCCAGTGGCCTGGAGGCTGAGTCCTGCTGGGAGAACTCAGAGGAACAAGATGGGAACCAGAGGATCCAGATCATAGAAGGAGGGCGGCATGCACATGCAGGCAGCACCCACTTGGCAGTTTGCCCTCCCTACACTGTTCACCCTCTGAGCGCTCAGTCTGGCTTCTTCTGTCACCAAATATAACAAATGTCTTGTTTTCCTGGCTTCTGGCCGGCAGGGATGAATGAGGGATGCCCTCTCTCTTTCCTGTGCTGGCCATCCTGACCTTTTATTTAACCATCTTCTCTGGGAATCTGAGCAGGCTGGGATCCCCTGCAAAGTGAACCCGGAGGGGTGGGGTGGAGGTGGGGTGAGGGCACCTTGATGAAATTCGGTGGCTTCATTCATTAATGGCCTGTAATGAAGACACAGAGGAGCCTGCAAATCATTTGCTTGTTGTGACAGGAAACAAATGAATTTGGTATTATCTCTTTTTTCTCTTGGGGGACGTCCCCTCCTCTAGGCAGTTCTTCCTTTGCTACTTTTCTTGAAATTGAGGTGAAATTCACATCACATAAAATTAACCATTTTTAAAGTATACATACTATTCCAGTTTTTTAGAGTAAAAGTACATTCACAATGTTGTGCAAGCACAGCTTCTATCTAGTCCCAGAACATTTTCATCACCCTGAAAAAAACCACAGAGCTGTTAGCCATCACTCCCCATTACTGCCTCCCCGCCCCAACTCCCAGCCCGGGCCTCTGGCAACCACTAAACCACTAATCTACTCTCTCTATGAATTTACCTACTCCAGACATTTCGTATAAAGAGAATTGGGCACCATGTAACCTTTTATGTCTGGCTTCTTTCACTTACAGGATGCTTGCAGGGTTCATCCACACTGTAGCAGGTGTCAGCACTTCCTTCCGTTTCATGGCAGGAATCCTAGTCGGGTGGATGGTAGACCATAGTTTGTGCATCCATTCATCTGTAGACAGACAACTGGGTTCTTTCCACCTTTGGCTGTTGTGAATAGTGCCGCTGTGGATGTTCACCTACAGTTATTTGTTTGAGCACCTGATTTCAATTCTTTGGATCTCTCTGATTACTTTTAAAAAGCTCTCAGGTCGGGCTCCCATTGGCTAGGATTGGGTCGTGTGACAATCCTTGAGCTAACTGCTGTGGCTCCGGTTGGCCAGGTCTGGGTCCTGTTCCTTCTCCTGGAGTGAGGGAGAGGGGTTAGAATCAGTCCGCCTGTACCACTTGGACAGAGAGGAGAGAGGTGTCTTGCAAAGGAGAACAGGGCCGTGGGCACCAGGGGAAGGGGTGGTGGTGATTGCTGGCCAGGCCACAACCACAGCTCCCCACGCTAGGAGTTAGGCTTGGAAGAACTAAGGAGAGCTGTGTTTCAGAGAGGATGTGTGGGATATTTCTCATTGGCCCTCTACCCAGATCCATTCTTCAGCATTTCTTGTCCCCATGAGGCTGCTTCCATCACTTTTTTGTTTGCTCCTCAACTCCTGTTGGATGTGGCCAATGGGAGACCAGGCTGCAGATCCAAGAGTCAGGAAGGAGACCGGCTGGAGGTTCCTCTTGCTCGGTCACCACATTGCTGCCCAGGGCTTCATCTCCTTCTGTTCTGAAGAGGACGCTCACCTCCTGGACACTGCTGCCACGGGGCTCATGACCTCCCTGGGGGAGGTCCTGCCTTTCCATTCTTGCCTGTGTCGCAGTACCTCTCAGTACCCTAGTCCTTCTACATTTCTGCAAATAGAGCCTCCATTGAAATCTCTCCATGTGAACCATCCTGGAGGGCAAATGCTCTTTCCTTCCAGGTTCCTTATGGACATGGAGGAGCTGTTTGCTGCTGTGTTAGTTTCCTAACTTCTGCAAGTAGTTAGCACAAACACGGTGGCTTAAAGCGGCATGATTTTATTTATTTAACTTTTTTTTAGATTTTATTTATTTATTCATGAGACACACAGAGAGGGATAGAGACACAGGCAGAGGGAGAAGCAGGTGCCCTGTGGGGAGACCAATGAGGGACTGGATCCCAGGACCCCCGGATCACACCCTGAGCAGATGCTCAACTGTTGAGCCACCCAGGCATTCCAGCAGCATGAATTTATTATCTAAGCATTCTGGAAGTCAGAAGTTCAAAATAAGTCTTGTTGGGGTAACATCAAGATGTGGGCAGCACTGCATTTCTTCCAGAGGTTGTAGGGGATTCACTAGGCGTGCTCCCCCACTTCTTGTCACTTCTGTCCCACTAGACACCTGCATTCCCTGGTTCGTGATGTTTCCTCCACCGTCAGGGCCAGTTCTGAGCGTGTTCCTTCTTTTCTGACTCTGCTCCATCCTTACATTTCCCCTCTCTGATGACCTCCTGCCTCCCTCTTACAAAGACCCTTGTGATCACATTGGGCCACCGGATATCTGGGTGAATCTTCCCATCTCAGGACCCTAATCTCAGTTGCAAGTCCCTTTCACCACATAAGGTCACACTCACAGGTTCTAGTGATGAGGGTGTGGACACCTCTGCGGAAGATCTTCATTCTGCACACCAAGGCCACCTTGTCCACAGATGGGTGGTTGGAACAACAGACATTTAGTTCTGGAGGCTGGAAGGCAGAGATCAAGATTTGGTTTCCAGTGAGGACTCTCCCTGGCTTGTGGACGGCAGCTTGCCCTCCGTTCCTTGTTTTGGGGAGAGCGAGTGAGGCAGAGAAAGAGCTCTACTGTCTCTTCTTATCAGGACACTAGTCCTGCTGGATCAGGGCCCCCCTTCTAGCCTCTTCTCACCTCTCACTCTCATAAAGGCGCTGTCACCAAATACGGCAACACCGGGGCTTGGGCTTCCACATATGGATTATGGGGACACAAAACTCAGCTCTTAGCCCTCCACCCCCGTTCTTTCTCTGGTCCTCACTCCTGAAGGCCTTTTTGTGTCTTTGCCGAGAAAACAAGAGCTGAGATCCTTTTCTGTCTTGCAGCACCCCTGAAATTACTCTGTGACTGCAGCCGGATTCTCTCTGCTCGGTGAGTGTGGGCAAATTGACAGGATGTTCAAGGATGTTCCAGAAAAGGTCACCGATAACAGGCCTTTCTTTGATTAGTTCCAGAGAAAAGGAATTGGTGATTCCTTTTCTGGGCTGGAATGGAGGGTGCAGCCCAGGCTGCACAGATGTGTGGACAGGAGGGGACGGCTGGGTAGCCCCCCAGGCTGCAAGCTTGCAGGGGGCATCTCCTGCCTCCTCCATCCTGCACGAGCTCCCGTGGGCGCTGTGGCTGCTGGCTGTGGTGTTGGCGCTCACGAGTTCCAGCCGTGGGGCCCCTGAGCCGCTAAGCCATGCAGATGCCTTCCCTGTATGCTCCAGTTTGTAATTAAAACACGACTTGCCACTCTGATTAGATTGAGCGGTTGAGTTAATCTGGAAGAGTTTTTCATCCTCATTGTGTAATTAGCAACATATGATGCTTGTATTAGCGCAATTAAAAGTTGTGATTAATATGGGTATCAAAGCAGAACCATAAGTCAA
The DNA here is from genome assembly GCF_048164855.1 of Canis lupus baileyi. NCBI lineage: Eukaryota > Metazoa > Chordata > Mammalia > Carnivora > Canidae > Canis > Canis lupus. The sequence continues at coordinate 11,289,615 of NC_132864.1, read as the reverse complement.
CAGATTCCGGGCATTTAGAGTTCATGGGCTGGAAGGCAAAGTGCCAACCATGGTCCAGCCTGGCCCGGCTGGGTGGCATATGACTTACGTGCAGCCTGGTTGGGCCACTGGCAGGGAATAGAGCCCAGGCTGGGAGTACCAGCCCTTAGCTCCCAGATGGTTCTGAGTTTCAGTGCTTGGGATATATTTTGCATGTCAAGAATCTCTTTTCCCCACAGACTATCCATCCCCTTTCCTTAATTCCAAAATGCACTGAAGGTCATTATCTATTAAAATTAACACTGTCCATGGGTGCTTGGGTGGCTCAGTTGGTTAGGCGTGACTCTTGATTTCGGCTCAAAGCTGTGATCTCAGGGTCATGAGATTGAGCCCTGTGTTGGGCTCTGTGCTAAGTGCAATCTGCTTAAGATTCTTTCTCTCTCTCCGTTTCCCTCTGCCCTCCCTCCATTCAAGTTCACTTGCTCCCTCCCTAAAGAAAAAAAGAATTACTAGTGTCCATACCTTTGACCCAGGATCCCATGCTGTGATGTTTATCATTCAGATGCATTTCCACACATGCAAAATGTGCCAGTTGTCCTAATAGTGATGGCAGCGATTGTTCATTGGAGGAGAATTTTGGGAAGGGCCTAAACTGATTACATAAATTATAATATATCCAAACAAGGAACTATTTTGCAGTGGTTAAAAAAAGGCAGACCCATTTATAGTGATAAAACTCTACGGTGTGTTGGTAGGTGGATAAAGAGATGAGGAACAGCGTGTGTGTGGACAAAAGAAAAAAAAACATATATATCTATTTGCAGATGTGAAGTAGCAAGTCAGGGCTGTCTGGGAGACTGGCAGCTTCTCTTGGCCAGGAAAAGTATTGGCTGGGGGGCAGGATGGGAGGTACACATTTGTACCTTTACAGTTTCGCGCTATATACATTTATTATTTATTTAAGTAGTTTAGTTAAAAAAATTTTTTTTTTTTTTTTTTAAAAAGGCAGCCACTCAACCCATTCCCCACCCCCTTTATGAGAGAAAAAGAGCCTGGTGTATTACTTTGTACAAGTAGTCCTGGTGGCTGAGAGGTTTTAGGGTGATTTTCTTTGCTGTGGCATTGTAGCATTTTGCATCTGGCTTCTGCATTTCTAGTACAGAAATGAAATCTAAAAATCTCAAGCACCCACGCCATGGCATTCTAGGATGGGAGAGAAGCAGCCCTCGCCCTTGTGTTCCTCCTTGTTGGCTGTGACCCGAATTTGGGCAGAGACCAAGACTGTGATTACAGAAAGGTCATCATCAGCTTTTCCCATCAGCCCCTCCAGCTGGGCCACTGAGGACCCCATGATGAAGCTTAATGGGTCTGTATGTTCCCTAATCTTCAAGAGGGACATGCTTTAGGATGGGTAGGACAGGAAGAAACATAATTTTTTTTAAGATTTTATTTATTTAGGAGAGAGAGAGAGAGAGAGAGAGAGGAGCAGGAGAGGGAGAAGCAGGCTCCCCACTGAGCAGGGAGCTTGATGTGGGTCTTGATCCCAGGACCCTAGGATCACGACCTGAGCCAAAGGCAGATGCTCAACTGACTGGGCCATCCGGGCACCCAGGAATCCTAATTCTTGTGGAACTTTTTTTTTTTCAGTTAGAATTTCTCAATATTTCCACTTTTGGGTTTATACCCAAGAGAATTGCAAACAGGTGCTTAAACAGAACCTTGTCTGTAATGTCCATAGCATACCATTCACAATGGCCAAAGGTGGAAACAACCCAAATATCTATCAGTGATGGATGGATAAACAAATTGTGGTCTCTCCGTAAAAAGCAATGTTACTGAGTCATAAAAAGAATGAAGTACGGACACATGCTATACCACGGATAAGCTTTAAAAGCATGATGCTGAGTGAAAGGAGCCAGACACAAAAGGCCACATACTGTAGGATTTCACTTATATGAAATGTCCAGATCAGGGAAATCTATATAGAGATAGAATGCAGTCTGGTGGTGGTTGCCAGGGCCTGGGGGAAGAAATGGAGGAAGTGACAGCTCATGGGTGTGGGGTTTACTTTCAGCTGAGGTAATTGCCATGAGGATCACATGTCACCGGGAATGTGCTAAATACTGCTGAATTGTTCACTTTAAAATGGTTAATTTTATGTTATGTGAGCTTCTCTCTTCAAAGAGAATTAAAGCCATCTGTAGTGAGAGTTCTTGGCCCTTTAGATTATTCATTCATTATTCAAGAGGTCGATATTTGGAATGTTGTGATAAACCGAACTTAAATTTTTTTTTTTCTTTTTAATACTGTATCCTGAATAGTGAGGTTTCCAGGAGCATCCCAGGGACTTGTGGCAGAGATGTGGAAATACATTGCCAGAGTTTGGACAAATATTCTGGATGGTGTTGATAGCATGCTATAGTCTTTGCTTTTTGTCATATTATATAGAGGTACTTGTCTCTTCTGTAGCCATCCAGCATTTCTTTACACACATCTGAGCAACTACTAATATATATTTTTATTTTCTTTACTTTTCTTATAGGAAAAGCAGTGTACTTTATGCGTTGCTCTGTGGCATGCTTAGCAATGCATCTTGGCAAATGGAGGCTTTTTTCATCAAGGTTTGGGAAGGGGCCTCCTTGCTTTCTCAGACCACCTCTTACGACCTGAGGCCATTCTTGCCCTAACCCAAATCAGCACCAAGGGTGACCCAGCCTCACTGCCTGGAGGTACAGAAAGAAGTCTATGGGATTTTGCTCAGCAGTAAACCTTTAATGTGCATACAAGATGATGCTGTTTCATGGAGGCCCAGCCATTGCTTACACAAGGGCAGATCAAATTCCTGTGTATTCAGTATTGATTTGGTCTGGGCGTCCTGCCAGTCTTGGAGAAGGCTGAGATGGTAATGCTGGCTCTTCTGTCCTGGCACCTCCAAGAGGTCTGGGAGACAGAGCTGACTGGGCTTATGTTTTCTGACAGTGGGTAGGAGCTCCACTGGGCTCCTGGCTTTGGTATTTTCTTGGTTGAGCAGTCAATCAGCAGGTTCTGGAGGCTGCAGTGGCCTCCTAACAGGTCTTCATGCCTTTTCCTTGTCCTCTTATACCTGTTTCTCAGGATGTAGCTGGAGTGAGCCTGTTAAGATGTTAAGTCTGCTGTGGTCCCTCCCCTGCTTTAAGCCCACCCATGGCTCCCAGCTCACTCACCGTAAAAATCAAAAGTCTGAGTGTGGTCCACAAGGCCCTCTACCCCTTACTTGCTCTTTTTTTTTTTTTTTTTTTTTTAAGATTTTATTTATTTATTCCTGAGAAGCACAGAGAGAGAGAGAGAGAGAGAGAGAGAGAGAGAGAGGCAGAGACATAGGCAGAGGGAGAAGCAGGCTCCCCACAGGGGACCTAATGTGGGACTTGATCCCAGGACCCTAGGATCACGATCTGAGCCAAAGGCAGATGCTCAACCACTGAACCACCCAGGTACCCTCCCCCTTACTTGCTCTTCACCAGCGACTGGCCTCCTTTCTGGCCCTCACAAGCCAAGCACACACCTACCCCAGGGGCTCTGCATGTGCTGTTCCATATGTCTGGAATGTTTTTCTCTGATGTTTGTACGGCTCACTTCCTCAAGGCAGTGTGATTCTCGTCATCTGGCATTTCTGACCATCCTGGTTATCATAGCACCCAACATCCTTTTCTCCTTTTCCCTGCTTTGTTTTTCCTTAGAGCATTTATAGCCACCTCATGTAGAATATAATTATCCATTTACCTGTGTTTTACACTAGAATATCAGCTTCATGAGAGCAGTAATCTCCTTGTCTGATTCATGGATGTATCTCCTGGACCTGGAACACTGCCTGGCACATAGTAAGTGCTATTAAATACTAGTTGGGTGAATTTTTAACAAGCACTTAGTCTATATTTGACACATGGGGATTCAGAGAGAATAAGACACTGCCCCTTCTCTTCAAGGAGCGTCATATATACTCGGAGAGATGAATGAGATTATTTTACCCATCAGGTTTTGTAGACACAGTGTTTAGGGTTCAAGAGTCTACCTGGGATTATACCTCAATAAAACTAGAAAAAAACTTGCAAAGTAGTTATAGTAATCAAGTTTGTAAATAAGTCTTACTCTTGGTAGACACATTACTTTGTGATCTATCTACCCTCATTCATTTTAATGAATTGGTGGACATCAAGGTTGTTTCTAACTTTTCGCTATTCTGCACACAGAGCTGAAAATAACTGCTTGGAAATAAATTAGAAATAAAGAGAAGAAAAAAAGAGTTGGAGATCTGAGAAAGTTGATAGGTCCCAAATACCAAAAGGAAATGGTAATCCCCAAACTAGTGTTCAGACAACCACAAAATAAAATATATTGTTGGCCAGTCAACCTCAATTTGCCTTGTAAAATAGTTTTGTGAAATGTGAACTATAGGATCATTTTGATATGTTCAATACAGTGGAAGCCTGTAAAAGGAAGAATGCCTGGGATCTGGGAAGGTCCTAAAACTGGTGGAGATACTGGCCTGCCTGAAACGAGGCAATTCAACAAAAGGGGGAATAGTAGAAAGTCAGAGAAGGAAAAACTATGAGCAGTTCTGGGCAGGCTTCCTGGAGGAGGTGTGATTTGATATGGGCCTTCAAGGTCTGGTAGAATTTGGAAAACTTGTGGTGGGAGGGAAGATTGGAAGGAGGACTTGGGTTTCCTGACTTTGGTGCCTGGGGCAATCCAATGAGGTTGGGAAAATGGGGCCCCTCTGGAGCACTCCTTGGGTTCAAAGGCTGTGGCTCAGGCTTACAGGGCAATGCAGGCTTTTGAGATGAGTGAAACTTTTGATGTGGACCCTATAACATCTTCCCTCTGAACATCTGCATAAGAAAAATTGGATTGCTGTCTCATGCTATTATTCTTTAACTAGGCACCTCCTATTTCAGGAAGGAGGGGAGAAAACCACCCCACACACCCTTTAGTGGTGTGGGGGCAAAGGGAGCAGTGGGTGTTTGTGATTCTAAGGGGACAGTATGTTTCTCTGCCCCATTTGGCTAAATAGGTTGAACTTCTTGATTTGTATTTGCTTATTTATCCCTCCTTTCCTCCAACGTGGACTCAAGGCAGTGTTCACAAATAAGATTAAAAGAACTGGAGAAAGGAAAATAAGGGGCAGCCAAAGCCGAATAGTTAGTGTAGTGGTGGGGTGGGTCTGTGTTAGAAACAAATACCAAGAGATTGGCTGTAAATTTGGCTTGAGCATCCTGGCAGCCGGAGCAACTAAGGTAAGCATCATAGGAGCCAGGCTTTCATAAATAGGGACCCAGGATGGCAATATGGGGATTCTTTTTTTTTTTTTTTAAAGATTTTATTTATTTATTTGAGAGAGAGAGAGAGCACGAGCAGAGAGGAGGAGCAAAGGGAGAGGGAGAAGCAGGCTCCTCACTGAGCAGGGAGTCCAACATGGGGCTTGATCCCAGGACCTTGGGATCAGGACCTTGGGATCATGACCTAAGCCAAAGGCAGATGCTTAACTGACTGAGCCACCCAGCCCCCCCAGTATGGGGATTCTTCAACATGGGAATGTTCATTTTTGGAATTACCGCTGTGATGTGGCTATCTAGGGCTTCAAAATAGTCATAACCTGAAGTACTTTCCAATGAACTGACCATCTACATTTGGTTCCTACCTAATATCCTTGTACGACAGTTTCCCAGCCATGACAGTGCTGACCTTTTGAGTTGGATAATTATTTTTTGTGGGGGTTCATTCTGTGGATTTTAGGATGCTTGCCGCATCCCTGGACTGTCTTCTAGAGGCCAGTACCAATCTCCTCTCCACCCTCCAACAAGTTTGACAACTAAAAATGTCTCCAGACATTGACCAATGTTTCATGGGGGGCAAAATTATCCACATTTGAGAACTGCAGTGAGAGGATAGATAGAGGATCCATCCCATTTTATTGGTATTTTCAAAGGATTGGGCAGGAACTGTGGATTCAGTAAATTATAATGAAGTGTAAATTCAGTGGAGATCATAAAGTGAAATTATGAGTCTTGCAAGAAATGTAGGATTTCAGGAAGTCAATGGAAGTGATGTTGGCAAACTGCCTGACCCACCACAAAACCATTTACCAATGAGGGACTCTCAAGGGTTAGAGCAGTTAGCACTTGAGGAAAAGGAAATTGACCAAACTGCTAATTTAATAGATGCCTCAAAATAGAATGATTTGGATATCAAAGGATTAAGAGATGACCTTGGGGAAATCAGTGATGCCCTGATATAGTTTAGCAGAAACGTGCATCTTTATGGTCATGTTACCAAAGTCAAATGAGAAGGGAAGGATATTGCTTCTTGCTCTTAATGATTTTGTTGGATGAATTGCATGATTATGCTTCACATTTTATTCATTTTATTTATGCTTTGGTCTAAAGATTGGCATATAGTTGCAGTTATAATTTGCATTTTGTGAACTATAAGAAAGTTTTATTTGTGAAATTTCTATTTCACTTTTCTAGATAAAGTCCTAGTCATGCCCCCCGCCCTTTTTTGGTGGTAAAATTCACATAACATTAAGTTCACCATTTAAATCATTTTCAAGTGTGCAGTTCAGTCGTATTTAGTGTATTTACATTGTTGTGCAACATCACCTCTATATAGTTCTAAAACATTTTCATCATCCCAAAATAAAGTTCCTTCCCTCCAGGCCCTGGTAGGCAAACACTAATCTTTCTGTTTTGATAGATTTGCCTTTCCTGTATTTTATACAGATCAGATCATATACTACGTAGTTTTTTGTGACTTGCTTCTTTCACTCAGGATAGCTTGTTTGCAAGGTTCATCTATGCTGTAATGTGTGTCAGAAGTTCATTTTTTTATGGCTGAATAATATTCCATCACATGAGTGGACCATATTTTGTTTATCTATTCATCTGTTGACAGACATCTGGGTTATTTCTACCTTTTGGCTATTGTGATGGATGTTGCTACGAACATTTGTGCACAAATTTTTGTTTGAACACCTGTTTCCATTTCTCTTGGGTGTATACATAGGCATGGAATTGCTTAGTCATATGGCAATTCTATGTTAATTATGTTCTATGTTAATTGTATGTTTATTATAATGTGGTGCATCTATGATAACTCTTAAGTCATGCCTTTTTAAAATTGTGGTATTTATGTCTTTGCGCTAAGTGGATCTTCTTTAAGTAGACTTTTCAGGATACCAGCTCTTCTCTGGTATGTAGGACTTCAGGAAACAGCTTCCTGAAGAAAGGCCTTTTCTCCACCACTGACTTAATTGGCAGCATCAGTCCTGTTGTGCTTAGGTGGGTCTTGTCAGAGGCAGGGCCCCTCGCTTCCTGAGAGACTGAAGACCTCCGTGCCTCTCCCCAGCCAGACCTCTTCCCTGCCTGTAGTCGGCAGCACGGGAGAATATAATTCCTCCCAGGGATGCTTCTAAGAGGAGGCCAGGACAAAAACCAACCTCATATCTGATATGATTTCTTTCAGAAAGGACCCCTCTTTCCTGGCTTTTTCTGGCCACTTAAATGCTTTTTTGTCTTCTTGAATTGGAAGCAGGCACATGGTATAGATATGCCAAAAATACAAAAGAGATATTTACCAAAAAGTAGGTTCTTCTTTCCATCCTTGATCCCTAATTCCATAATGCCTTTTTAATATTTTGGATTTCTGTCATGTTTCTGGAAGAACTTTTTAGTGTGGGCTTGGTCCAGTAGAACTCGATCTCTTTATCATGCAAGGGTTCAGCCAAGGTATGAAGCAAGCCTTCCATGTGGTGATTCGGGGACCCAAAATTATTCATTCTTGTGGCTCATATACCCCCACCCCAGTCTCTGCAACAGGGAAGAGCGAGCACTTGAGCATCATGTGGGAGTTTTTAATGTTCCTTATCTCCTACTCATATTCCATTGCTGAAATTCAGTCACATGGCCACACCTAGCTGCAAGGGAGGCTGGGAACTGTAGTCCAGCTGTGGGCCCAGTGCCAAGGGCAAAAGGATTAGGGAACAGGTAGCTTATCTATAGCAAAATTATATTAGCAATATGCACTTCTGTGTCAAGGAATGTCTACCTTCCCTGGTTTTATACTAAACTCAAAAGTTAGTATGGCCAGTTCCCCATCTTGGCGGGGCGGGGAATGGTATAGATTTTACAGTATGATATTCCTGCTTAGCTTGTTCTTACACTGTGATGGACATTTGGGCTGTTTCTAGTCTAATAGGAAAAAATGTCGCTGTAGGAATCCTGGTATGTACATATTTATGTGCAATTTCAAATATGCCTATTTGGTTTTTATTTTAATGCAGCAGGATCAACTCTCTGCCCATTCAGTACTGTGCTCCCAGCTAAGACTGTCAACGTCATATATGACTGTGGAGTCCCTGTGGAGTTGTATCAGACCAAATAATGGGCCCAGACCAGGGAATTAATACCCTGACATCCAGACCCAGCTCCACCTTAGACTGACTACTTAACCTCTTCAAGTTTAATGGGATTGATGATAATATGAGCTGAAATTTCTTGAGTACCTGCTGTGCCAGGCACTGCTCTAAGCATTTTCTACACATTGAAAGATTTACATGCACAACCACCTCCTGAGGGAGGTGCTATCATCCTTGCCATTTTGCAGATGAGGAAACAAACACAGAAAGGGTCATGTAGTTAGTTAAAGTGCTCTCTGATAGGGTGATTGGGATTATGTAGTTAGTAAAAGTGCTCTCTATCTGATCGGGTGATTGAGAGGGTCCAGTAAGAAGGCTGCATGAGCACAGTAGAAAGAGCCATGCTTCAGAATTAGGTCTGCCCTTCCCTGAGTCTCAATTTTCTCCTCTGTAAAATAGGGGTAAGATCTACCTAGTAGGGTTTATTGGATTGGTCATTCCTACATTTATTTATGTAGCTAGCCCTACACTCCATTTAGCACTGGAGGGTGATGGAGAATCATTCTAATGTGGTTCTGGCTCTCATGGAGCCTATGGTCTCTAGGGAAGGTTTTCTAGGATTAGAGTGAATGGTGTTTGATACGTGACTTACCCAGTGCTTTGTAGGCCTTCGGGGACTGGCAGTTATAATTATGGATAATCACATGCATCATAAACCGTTAAGTGCTGTACCAGTGTTAGGTAGAAAAGATATTGAAAATTCTATTGTCTCTTAGAGAGTGTTTGCTGGTGCAGTTGATGCGAAACACATGGGGAGAGCCAGGTTCCTTGTGACTTAATGTTAGCTACATTTGTGAAGGGCTGACTTTGTGTCAAGTGTGGAAGTGCTTTACATACATTAACTCATTTAATCCTCACAAATCCCCACGAGGAAGGACTGTCTTTACTCCCATTTTATAGATAAAGAAACTAAGGCACAGAAAGGTTGAGGTCATGGCCACCCAACCCTGGCAGAGCTGGGATTCAGACCCAGATGGTTCTGACTCCAGAGCTTGTGGTTTTAATCACTTTGCTCTGTGGGGCCCCTGTGATGGGTCTGGAGTACTGGGGTAGGGTCAGAGATGCCTGCCAGGCAGCAAAAGGCAAACTCCTTTCAGACCAGTGCAAGAGGTGTCGCTGGTGCTGTACGGACCCATTTGGGGTGGGTTTTTCTTGATCCCATGGTGCCTTATCCCAGGATCATGCAGAGTTGGCAGCTTGGAGACCAAGGCAGGTTTCACAAGTGTAGAAGACACTGTCACTCCCTGCTGGCGCCCCTGGCAATTCCTGTGCTGCCGACCATCCCACTGCTTATGCCTGTGGGCCTTTGGAGGCACTGTGCTTGTGTGCAGGGCTGAACAAAAGTGCCAGGAATTAATGAATTCTAGGAGTCCTCGAATTCTCCTTGGGAGATATTGATTTTGAGATATTGAATTGACTCTCAATGTTTTCTCTGCTGGCTCCCAAGGCTGCCTGGCAGGATGGAACTGGGTGGCCTCCAGTGTGTGTGCTGCACTGGTGCTCTAGTTTGATAGCACACCCTCTACTTTACTCTAATTCTTGTCTCAGATCTGCTTCTGGGGGTCCTAAAATGAAGACAGCAAGAGAAGTTGCCACTCATCATCTGGAGCCAGTGGCATGAAGGCCCACCTCTCCCTGCCTTTGGTTTCTGAGCGTCAGGACATGGACTGTGAAGCTTCATTGAGGTTGGACTGGGCAGAATTTGCACAGCCATGTCTGGGGCCTGCTGCCTCCATTAGCACCTCGGGGGTTCCCGGGACCAGAACACGTGTGTGTGAACACCTGCAGATGGTTGGCGGGTGAGGAGGGATTTGGCTTCTGGATCTTGGTTAATGGAGAGTTGGGGAGATAGGCACCTCTGGAGTAGGAAGGCAGAGGCAATCCTCCCAGCTGCTGATCCCAAAGAGGTCTGGGGGTGGGGTGGGGGGAAAGTTGAATAGTTTGGGGTCACGATGCCCTCTTGCCCTCAGCATTTCTGACATCTCCTGTGTCCACCCCTGGAACTCAAGGGGAATGGAGCTCAGATGCTTTTGCAACAGGGCTTGTGGTCAGGGCTGAACATTTCAAGCTTGGAAGGATCACTTCCGTGGTCGGAAATCTGTGGTGGGTACATGTTGCGGGGAAGGGATGGATAGAAGGAGTATTTCCTACAGCAGACCCCAGTGGTCGCCTGCCCGGCAGCCAGGTGGCTTCTTGGCTCCGATAGCATTCATTCCGGAGTAGCATCCATTCCTTCTGGCTCCCGCAGCGAGTCCTGATTGGCCGCTGCTGGTGTGTCAATCAGCTCCCTCCTTGCCAGTGATTGGTTTAGACGTAGCCATGTGCCCAATGAGGTAGGAGGGTGTGCCTCCTCGGCCCGCAGTTTCCCCCAGGAGGCAGGAGCGTGGCGGGGAGGCCCTGGTGCTCCCCCTTCTGTCGCGCTTGGGACTGCGCGGGGGCGTGAAGACTCGCTGGTGGGTGGCCGCGGGGCTGGCTGGAGCCTGCCAGCTTGCCCAGGACGGGCCGCGGCCGAGAGCCGGAGCCTCAGCGAGCCCCCGCGAGCCCCCGCGAGCCCCCGGCCGCGGCCTCGGCCCAGGCCCCACGCGAACGCGTCCTGGGGGCTCGGGCCGCCGGGAGTCCAGGCAGGTGCCTCCCGGTTCCGAAGTCTTCCCGAGGAATTCTTTAATATTGTAGCACTTGGTCCAAGACCCGCTTGTGGATTCTGAGCACTTTTCCAAATCGGAATTTCTTTCACATTTTTTGCTCCTGTGACGTGGAAGTGCGCCGAGCCCTGACTGGGAGGGACCTTGGCGTCACTCGGTTCTTCCCTCTTCAGGTCCCTGCTTCCTGGAAGACGGCATTGAGATCCGTGTTAGTCAGGAACCTTGCGGTTGCTGTCAAGAGAAAGCCAGTCCAAACCAGCTAAGGAGATTACCTATGAATCAGAAGTCATCAGCTCTGCAATGGAAAAACCGAGACAGATTTTCCGGCAGGGCAGCTTCAGGTGTAGCTGCATCCAGGGGCTCCAGTGGCAGCGCTGGGAGTTTCCTCTGCGGCTCCAGGCTCCAGGCTCTCCTGTCCGCTGTTGGCCCTGATCCTGGGCAGGATTTCCCCACCAGTGTCAGAGAAGCTGCTGGTGCTCCCAGATTGCCACGCTCCTCCGTCCAACCAGCTTTGCAATTCTAGGGGAAAGAACTGTTTTCTCAATAGTTTCACCATTTCTCCCTGAATTTCATCTAAGGGGCCCAGCAGGTGCCCATCCTGGAACCGGTCACTCTGCTTGGTTGACCTGGGGCATGGGCTAGGTGGCATCTGTTGTGCTGAACCCCGTGGGCTAGGAGTGGGGGAAGGAAGGCTCCCCCAGAGGAAAGCCAGGAGAGATGAGCAGAAGGACGACTGGAGCCGGGGCAGGCAAAAACAACAGATGTCTCCTACACAGTCTAAGGTATTTTGGGGAGGAGAGGAGACACTGCAGATTTCCTGAAGTTTCTTTTTTAAATTACTAGTTGTAGAACCTTTTGTCAATACAAAACAAAACAAAAAAACCTTACCTGTGAGGCTACAAAGGACAAGGAAGTGGTACTTCTCACGTGGCGGCTTAGGGGAGGGGCACCGTGGGCTCTCATCTGTTTGGAGCAGTAGGAGCTGTGCTTAAAGGGAAGTTCCTGGACCTTTAGTTAGCTTCAGCACCTGGAGACCTGTTGGAGGTGCAGATTCTCAGGCTCCTCCCCAGACCCAAGGCCACCAGAAACTGCAGATGGGGTCTAGGGATCTGTATTAACAAGCCCTCCAGGGGAAGCTGAGCATGCTCAAGCTTGACAGCTATGCAATAAAGAGTATCAAGGCGGAAGCCTCTTTTGGTTTAGTTGTTGGTTCGTGGCCCGTGCACACGATTGTTCTCCTTCTTTCTTCCTTTGTGAGTGTGTCAGTTCCCGAGGGATGCCACGACAGATTACTAAATCTGGTGCCTTCAAAACTGGTGTTCCTTGTCTTGTCGAGACGTTGCTCCCACCTCTGCTGTTACATCGCTCTCTCCTTCCGTGTGTGTCTCCATGTGTCCTCTCTTGTCATGAGGCCACCAGTCATTGGACATAGAGTCCACCTCCAGGATGGCCTCATCTTAATTAATTACATACACAAAGACCATATATCCACACCAGGTCACATTCTGAGGTTCCAGGTAAACATGAATTTTGGATGTGTGTTGAGGGGTGGGGATAGAGACCCTGTTCACCTTACAGGGATTCCAGAAATGTGGATTTTAGATCATATCAATTCCTGAGAGTTCAGTAAACAGCCTTCCTTTGAATCCATGCTAGAAAACTTGGGCACATTTTTCCCAATAAAAACAATATAAATAACCTTGCACATTTACATTGCCCTTGTCCCAGTGGTTTTTGAAATGTATTTTACAGTGGTGGAACTCTTTTATTCCTGCAAGAAATATCGTCCAGGAGCATAGGCTATAAAGCACAGTTACGCCGACTGGAACCAGGTTAGCAGTCCTGCCCACTCCTTGCCCAACATATTTTTAAAATTCTAGACTTCCAGAGAACAGAGTTTGAAAGCAATTGCTTATACGTTTTTTTTCCCTCAAAAAGAGTAAAAAAGAAAAAAGACTTATAACTCTTATACCAATCCCTGTTACTACTTAAAGAAATACGTGTGCTTGGTAAAAAGTTTAAATAATACATAGAGTTACAAAATGAACTCCTCCAACCAAAACTTGGTGTTTCCCTCTGAAGATACCATCTATCATTCTAGAAACGTCCTGCTCGGTATGTGTGTTTTTTTATTTAAAAAAAATTTTTTTTTAAAAGATTTTATTTATTCATGAGAGATTCAGAGGCAGAGACACACACAGGCTCCTTGTGGAGCCTGATGCGGGACTTGATCCCAGGACCCTGGGATCATGACCTGAGCCAAAGGCATAGGCTCAACCACTGAGCCACCAGGCATCCTGTGTGTGTTTTTTTTTAACTATGTGAAGGCATAGTGTACATACTCTTTTGCACTTTGATTAAAAAAAATCATATTCTAGAGCTGTTCCCCACAGATGCACATGTATATCTGCATTATCCTTTGTATTGGCTATGTAATATTCCACTGCCTGGATATATTATAATTTACTAAAAAAAATCTCCCTGTTGATTAGTAATTATGTTTCCATTTTGTTTTCCATCACAAACTATACCAGTGTGAACATCTTTGCCTTTCTCCTGTCTTATCATCTCCTTGGTCCCTTGGCTAGAGCCTGTCTTAATTCTTTCTGGAGCTTCCCCGTGAGGGTATTTCCCACTTGAAAGGGATGGAAATTTGAAAGTGAGGTGGTAGCCCCAGGTTACAGGCACTTGATTTTTAAAATTTCCTCTTCCAAGAATTTCTTCTAAAAAAAAATCCACTTTTTAAATGTCTAACCTGCTTTTTTTATTTCTAGATGATGCCTGCAATAAACAACCCCTGGTCATGGAATTTTCTGATGAATTCCCATCCAATAAACATCTCCTGATTAGCTGAGTGATAAATTGGCTTTAGGAGAAAGTTTTAGACATAAATATAGAATTGACACCTGCTTGCCAAGACAGACAGGAGTGTGCTGTAAATACTGGGACAGGGTTAAATGTGCAAAGTCACATTATGCATTTTTCCCCTTTATTTATATATATATATATATATAGCTTCCATGTTGTTCCTAAGGACCTTCCTAAGGACCTTGACTTCTTTAGGCAATTAATTAATTGAGATGTTCTGTGAATTGTTTTGTTGTTCTTATTTTTTAGATCTGGCAAAAGTACTTTTATGAACTAATTAATGAGCAGATCTGTCTGATGAAAGTTCACTTTAGTATAAAAAGTCCTAGCCTGGAGAAGTTGGGAAAATTTTTTTCTTCTGAGAGTCTCAACTTCCTCATCTATCAAATGGGTTGGTCGGGTCAGAAAGTCTACAAGAGTTTTCCAATTCCAAAGTTCTTTGAGGGTCATACTAGTATGTATATGTCTGTGTTACCACTGTCTTTGGGTTTTTTTTTTTTTTTGTATTAGTGAGGTCTGTGTGTTAATCTTGGGAAAGGAGAGTTACCCAGGCCGGGAATGGGATTCTTACCTAACCCAAGTGTCTGGTAAAATTGGTTACTTGACCCTTAGGAGTCATTCAGGATTAAGTTTGGGTGTATAGAACAGAGAAAACAAAATGGGGTTAAATATGATAGGAATTAATTTTCATCTCACCACTGGTGTGATGACTCCCATGTATCAGAAAAAGCAATCTCCTCTGCTTTCTGCTTTGCCTTTGTCAGCTTGTGACTTCTGTCCTTATGGTCACCTTGTGGTCTGACGTGGCTCCTAGAGCTCCAGCTATCACTTCTACCTTTCAGGCAGCAGTGAGGGGAAAGTTTCAACTCCTTGTGAGCAGTCTTCTCAGAAGTCCCACACTATTCGATGAAGTTTTTTTTTTTTCTTCTTAAAGATTTTATTTATTCATGAGAGATACAGAGAGAGAGGCAGAGACACAGGCAGAGGAAGAAGCAGGCTCCATGCAGGGAGCCTGATGTGGAACTTGATCCCTGGTCTTCAGGATCATGCCCCGGGCTGAAGGCAGCGCTAAACCGCTGAGCAACCAGAGCTGCCCTCGATGAAGTTTTATATGCTAAGGACCCTCTTCATGGAGACAAGCTTGTACCTCCAGGTCAGGGAACCCATCTTACACAACCATCTCCCTAAATTTGGTGCAGTGCTGGCCAATAGCAGCCATTTAGTAAACACTTATGATTTGGTAACTGAATTTTCTGCTAATGTTATAGTGGCTAGAGATTTCTTTTACTGGCATTATTACAGAAGTATGTAGCATTTCCCAACTTCTTGCTCACTGGAGACCAAAGGATCTTTGTATTTGGGGATGGGGATACTTCCCCTGGGAATCTCTTAGCACAGTTTCTGGCACATGGTCAGTCCTTTGTAAAAATGGATTGGATTCTATTTGGGGTGAATGACTGTGACCATGGACAGTGCTGGGCCATCTGTGAAGTGAGTGACGTGTCTCATGTACCCTCCTCTTAGATCTCACCTTTTACTACTTCCATTGCATTGTTTTTCCTGATTACATGATTCTTGTTGCTCCAGCTGAAATGTCTTCACTCTAGAAGTCCAACACACTGTATTCCATGGGGCTTGCTCACCAACCCGATTACCTCATCCTGCGAATGGGAGAAGGAACACCTCCCTGCACCTCTGGCTGAATCAAACCCTGATAGTGTATCAGTGGGCTCTCAAAGTGCGGCCTGTCTCAACACCCCCTACCTCCCCACCCCCCCACCCAGGCCAGCAGTCAGCTTCATCTGTGAACTTGTTAGAAATGTAGATTCTTGGGCCCTATCTGCTGAATCAGGAGCTCTGGGGTTGGGATCCAGTGATCAGTGTCATAACAAGCCGTTCAGGTGATTCTAGGGCTCACTCAGTATGATAATTGGATTGCTTCCACTCTGGGAGCCTGGCTGTGGGACGTGAGCACTGATGAGCAGTTCAGGACACCCAGTTAGAGTTAGGGGGCTTGGTCAGCAGGCTCTTTCAACCCATGCTGATCTGTGGTTCCCTTCCCTCTATACTCTAGGGCAAGAATTTCCATTGTTCTATAACATTTGTGATCAGGTGACATTTCTTCCCTTTTGGCTCAGCGCTGAGATTATTTTCATCCTTCTTGTTAAATGCATAGATGTATATGATTTGGGTCTTCTCTGCTGATTCTGGACATTGGGCAAGGACTCTTGTGATCAAAGCCTGTGGTTCTCAAGCTTTGTTGTGTCAACACCATCTCTTA
This sequence comes from Canis lupus baileyi, assembly GCF_048164855.1. Lineage (NCBI taxonomy): Eukaryota > Metazoa > Chordata > Mammalia > Carnivora > Canidae > Canis > Canis lupus. The sequence continues at coordinate 11,273,396 of NC_132864.1, read as the reverse complement.
GGTATTTGCTAAATGCAGATTCTGGAGGCCCAACTAATCTGATTCAGAAAGGTTAGGCCAGGGCTCAGGAATTTGTACTTTTAACAAGCAGAGCAGGTGATTCTGATGCAGGTGGTTTGGCAGCCAGCAATCTGGAACACCTACCTGAGTGATGTCCTTAGTGTTAGATCCCTGCAGTGTTCAGGAGAGGGTTCCATTTGTTGCCTGATGTCAGGATACACCAAGTGGCCCTCCAGAAGGACTTCTCTGCTCTGCAGGAGAGAAGGTTCCTCTTAGAGTATTAACGTTATGTATTACTATTATTCCTGTTGCTTTCTCATGGGATGTGGGCAGTTACAGTGATGGACATATCCTGATTCTGAGCCCCCAAACTCCAGGGAGGCTGTAGCCATTTGTCCACAGCAGCACTGGTGGGTGGCAGCTGGTGGTGCCCCCCTGGGAGTCGGTATATTGGGTCTCTCACCTGTACAATAAGGAGTTAGCAGGAAGTTCAACTCAGGGCAGCTGGCACAGAGAGAGAACCTTGCTAACTCTGACCTTGTGTTTCTGCCCCAAGTCCGAGGCCAGCCTGGCAGGGCCACAATATATCTCACATGGTACATTTGCTCTGTTTCCCTGATGCCAGCCTCACCCAAACTACTGTCATCTCTGGCCTGTATGTCCTAGCTCATCTCTCTTGCCTCCCCGCTTCCCTCTTCACCCACCTCATTCTCCCCCAGTGAGCCAGTGGGGTCCCTGCCCCCTCTTCCTTCTTTAAAATCAGGAATACTGGGATCCCCGGGTGGCGAAGCGATTTGGCGCCTGCCTTTGGCCCAGGGCGCGATCCTGGAGACCCGGGATCGAATCCCACGTCGGGGATTCGACGTGGGATTCTGCCTGTGTCTCTGCCTCTCTCTCTCTCTCTCTCTCTCTCTCTCTGTGACTATCATAAATAATAAATAAAAAAAATTAAAAAAAAATCAGGAATACATAACAAACTTAAACATGTTAAGCTGAACAATTCAGTGGCATTTGATTCATGCATGGTGTTTTGCAACCACCAGCTTCATCTAGTTCCAAACATTCTCATCACCCCAAAAGGAAACCCACACCTATTAGCTGTCACTCCCTGTTCCCTCCAATCAGCTGCTGTCAGCCACTAATCTGTTCTCTGTCTCTATAGATTTGTCTATTCTGGTGTTTCACTTGAGGAGCCCTACAAATAAGTGACCCTTTGTTTCTGGCTTCTTTCAGGTAACATGTTTTTTGAGGTTGGTGTTGTAGTGTGAAGTGTCAGCACTTCATTCTTCTTCTTCTTTTTTTTTTTTTTTTTAAAGATTTTATTTATTTATTCATGAGAGAGACAGAGGCAGAAACACAGGCAGAGGGAGAATCAGGCTCCATGCAGGGAGCCTGACGTGGGACTCGATCCCAGGTCTCCAGGATCAGGCCCTGGGCTGAAGGCGGCGCTAAACCTCTGAGCCACCCGGGCTGCCCTTCATTCTTATTTTGGCTGAATAATATTCCATTGTGTGGAAGGAACACTTTCTGTTTATCCATCTGTGGGTGCACACCTTGGGCCAGCGGGACATTTGAAAGAGGTAGTAGGATCATGTCTGTCCCCTGCTCATGATGCGCTGTAGTGCTTCTCCTCCACTGTCTTGATCCTTCCCTGAGAAGCTCTGCCCATCCGGGGCGCCCGTGACCTTTCTAACACCCAGCATCACCTTGTACCATCCCCTGGCTCCCTCCCTGCCCATACCCCATACTTCCCTGTCCACACCTGTTCTTTCTGTTCTTTGAAAAGTTGAGCTCTTAGCCCTTGGGGCCTTCTGATAGGCTTTTCCCATTCCATCACCTTCTTTTTTTTTTTTAATTAATTAATTAATTTATGATAGAGAGAGAGTGAGAGAGAGAGAGAGAGAGAGAGAGAGGCAGAGACACAGGAGGAGGGAGAAGCAGGCTCCATGCCAGGAGCCCGATGCAGGACTCGATCCCGAGACTCCAGGATCATGCCCTGGGCCAAAGGCAGGCGCTAAACCACTGAGCCACCCAGGGATCCCCTTCCATCACCTTTTTATGGCTGCCTGCATTTGAATCACCCCAAAGCAGACCCAAGGCAAAGATGGGTGCAGGTGGGTCACAGGCGGTGTGGGTACAGAGCAGAGGGGAGAGGAATGGTAACCTCTGGTGTGTCAGTGGGCTTGTTAGCCCTGAGTGACCTGAGTGACAGTAGAACACCCCCTCCCTGCAGTCCTACCAGATGTGAAGGAGCTGGGATCTCCGTCACCACCTGCAGGCCCCTGTTGGTGGCACGGACTCGCTGGCACTGCATGCACCAGGCAGAGTGTGCTCCAGTGGCCAGAGAAAGCCTCAAGCAGAGAGAGGTCAGTGTTCCATGTGGAAGTTGATGGTGTCCAGGAGCCATCCACCAATGCTGCAGGTGACCTCCAGGGGCGCCCGGGGATGAGGCTTTGCTTTGATGTCCCTATTTCAGACAGGCTTTCTCCGACCACCCAAGCCTTCCCTCTCATCTCCTTTATGGGCATTACTTGAGTTCATTAGTGTACTTCGCATGTTGACTTAGAGTTGACTGTAGGTCCTAGATGGGGAACTTCAGGGTGGCAGTGCCCACGGTTAGCTGGTAGTGCTTAGCAAGTGTCGTGCGCCCAGTTGCTGGTCAGGAGAATGTGTTCTCGGTGCCAGCTGCCCGCCGCTCCCCTCCTGTAGCTCCCCAGAAGGGCTGTGGCTCTAAGAGTGGGTGTCTATACCCCAAAGGCCACATCTTCTGCCCTGTTCACCTGGGAATGTCACAGAAGGCTGGGATGTGAAGAGCATAGGGCAACTGCTCATATTTATTCTTCAAAACCAGACTGGATGGCATTTGGATTTTCTTTTTCTTTCTTTTTTTTTTTTCCCCCTGTAGGGGCTGGCTTCTGAGAGTAGACATTGGGGAATTTCTGGGAGGTTATTACATGTTTTCTCTCACATGGCTGCCTCTGTTTGTCAAAACAATCTCAAATTCAAGCTTTCCTTTCTCTGCTTCATGCAATTTGGTTTTCTCTCCCTGTTTCTTCTCCTTCAAGCTTTGGGCTGTATTGCCGAAGTTAATTCTCAGGAGCATTAGGTGTTGATTTTGTATTTGTTCATTTATTACAGTGAATTCAAATAGCTATTTTTATAAGTTTGGTGGTTCTGTTTTCTGGGCTTGATTTTTGAGAGAGATTTGTTTGGAAAGCTCTGAAAGCCAGAAGGAAAAGATGAGGAGAGATGATTGAGCTGGTTAAGAGAGGTGCAGAGTTGGGCTCACATCGGAGTTTTACAGACCAGTATTGATTGGTTTCCTCTCAAAACTCTGGCTACTTGCATTTAAAAGTGCTGAGAGTAGTTAGAAAGAAGGGAACCAGGGAGCTGATAAGAGAAAGGGGAGACCAAGCAGATGGCAGACCTGAAGGAGATGTATTAATTCCTTAGTTAGGAAAATACCTGTACAGCCCCATACAGTCCCAGCCTCCCATTCAGCACCGGGAATGGAAGATGAAAGGCACAGACCCCCCTCCTCTGGAAACTTACATTCACCAGAGGGAGACTGAGTTCCAACCCAGCATGTATTATGGTACCACATGCTCAGAGAGAGCATGGAAGGGCAGAATTAAGATGCCTAGCATGCAAGGTCAGGGAAGGCTTCCTGGAGGAGGTGATGAATGGACAATTCAGTTTAATTCACTTGGGGGAGAGAGAGGGAGATGAGGTGAAGTCTCAGGTTTAGAAACTGGAAAGGAGGAGGTGTGTGAGATTTGTATTAACAATTTAACTGGACCAGAGGGTTCTGTGATCTCTGATTTGCTCTGGCATGTGTCTCCAAGAATGGAGCTAAGGCTCTCTGGCTTTGGGGGTTAGACTGTAGTCACTATCGGAATTCCTTTGGTTGTAGGAAACAGAAACTCAAGTCAAAGTGCTTAAAGGCAAAAAAAATCTTTCCCTTTGGGTGTATGTAAAGGAAAACTTCAGAGTTTTTGCTTCAGGCATGGTTGGATCTAGGAAATCAGGGGATTCCACTGGAGCTTGGTTTTTATGTTTTAGTCTCTTGGCTCTTTTCTCTTTGTTCTTCTCACAGTGGCAGGAGTTGTAGTAGTTTGAACTTACACCCTTGCCTTTCCACAGGCCCAGGAGAACACCATACCTCTTCCTCAGTGGTGCCGAAGCCCCAGAATTGAGAGTAAGTTGGCCCAGGTTCGTGCACATGAGATATGGAAGGTAGAAGTGAGGCCTAGCCACCCTTCTGCCATTTCTCCAGGCAAGCATTGTGGCAGAGGTGCCTGGCTTTTCTGGGGCAAAGTCAGCAGATACCCCACTGCCTGCTCATGGTTTTGAGAGGGTGGAGAGGCGGTCCATGGAGTATTAGCTTTGATGGGATGGTACCTCCGAGGCAGCATATAGGTCCTGACTTTTTCTGGATAGTAGTGGCTTTCATAGGGTGCTGGCTTCCAGATGGTGGCAGTGGTGGCATGATTCTGGAGTCACCAGCTGTGTGGCAACTTTCCAGCCTAGCTGGTGGCTCCCTGATCATACAGGGGACAATTGCTCCTTTGTGCCCTGGATCTGCCACATGACTTGGAGGTTCCCTTATGAAATATTAACCTGTGGAGCTTGTTTCTTCAGCCTTCCCAGTGATCCATAAGCCCTTGCTTCCCAGTATGTGGTCCCTGTCTGCTTCTGCTAACTGGAGTGGATTCTGTTCTCTGCAAGAAAACCCTGACCAACATGTTTAGTGTGTCCCCTTATTGGGCACAGAGGCGGGGGGTGGAGGGGTGGAGAAAAAAGCTGAGGGAGTGAAGTCCAACTTGGATTTGGGATAAGTCACCATCTTTTCCATGGTGTCAGTGGTAGAAAAAGCTTCACAGAAGTGTTGTTCTGATTAGTGGCATGTTTCCCAGCGGCCCGCTTCGTTTGACAGAACCTGGTATTAGAGCTGATGTCTTATTAGGCCCCTGGTGCACTGCAAGTGAGGTGTCCTCTGTGGGCAGCTAGAAACCCCACATGAATGGAACTTCTGGTCTTGGATGGTTGAGAGTCAGAGGGTGGACGGGAGTCCTTGATACTCTTGGGTTCAGTAGACCATTTTATTTTTAAATTTTATGCATTTGTTTTTAAAATACCATCTTTTCCAATTTACCCTCCTTTCCTTTCCTTTCCTTTCCTTTCCTTTCCTTTCCTTTCCTTTCCTTTCCTTTCCTTTCCTTCCCTTCCCTTCCCTTCCCTTCCCTTCCCTTCCCTTCCCTTCCCTTCCCTTCCCTTCCCTTCCCTTCCCTTCCCTTCCCTTCCCTTCCCTTTCCTTTCCTTCCTTCCTTCTCTCTCTCTCTCTCTCTCTTCTTTCTTTCTTTTTTCTCCACCCCTCACCCCACGCCTCTGTGCCCAATATAGGGCTTGAACTCATGACTCCCAAGATCAGGAGATGTATGCACTATGGACTGAGCCGGCCAGGCATCTCCAGTAGACCATTTTAAAAAGAACATGCACCTCACTTTGATAAAGGCATGTTCCCATGACATTGAAAGCAGATCTTTTCAGTTCAGATGCTGCATCCTGGACTGCCCATCCCTCTCCCACACTGGGTTTAGTTTCCATATGACAATCTCCCTTTGCCCCACTGTGCTTTGTATTCCTGTGCTCATTGCAGTTTGCAATTAGGGATCACATGGTTTGATTACTTGGTAAATATCTGCCACTTCCCCTGGGCTGGAAGCTCTGAATTGCTGGGACCTTGATTTGGGATCACTCATTCACATTTGCTGAATGAGTGATCACACGAGCGAATGGGTGGCTAGAAACCTCTCCAGAGCCCCAGAAGTAGTCCGGTGGTGGGCTGGGATGAGATGGCACTTCTTTTAAAGCAGGGAGTCTTGACCCATTTTGTACTTTGGGCCCCTTTGGTAGTTAGGCAAAGCTGTCCCTGGGAAATCTCTGTAAATGCATATGATAAAATAGGAACACAAAGGTAACCAATTTTTTCGAAATCCAGATCTCAAAATATAAGGAAAAATAAATTTGGGATCTGGCAATTTGCTTCTCTCACATGGTAATAATGAAATACAGTTGTGGATAGAGTAAGTACCATATTTCTGAAGTCAGGGGAAATGTAATGATATTTGGGATCATGGGAATGTAATATGGAAATCCCTGTGATTCTCCCGGGGGCAGGTCCTTAGGTCTGACTAATGCATGTGAGGTTTGTCACTCACGTTGTCATGGATGGCTTGCACTCTCTTTCATTTGGGGCTTCACATGATGTGAGGCTTTCCATCCGTGTTCACCCTGCCCCTGCACTCCCTATGCAGGATTATTGTCGGAGTTGCCTGGTGTGACAAGTGACAGAGGAATGCCCCGTCCCACTCACTCTCCTTCCTGGGGGCTGTTGCAGGGGCTACGGGAGGCATAGGTGTGTGTGTGCCTGCCCCTCTCCCAACCAGAGCAACTCCACCTTGATCTGTTTGATAAATCAGTGGGGCGTTCTGAGATTTAATTTGATGAAAGGATTTTGCTGCTAAACAGAATGGTTGGGGCACCTGGGGGGCTCAGTTGGTGAAGTGTTTGCCTTCTGCTCAGGTCATGATTTCAGGGTCCTGGGATGGCGCCCTGAGTTGGGCTTCCTGCTCAGTGGGGAGTCTGCTTCTCCTTCTCCATCTTTGCTCTCGCTCTCTCAAGTAAATAAATAAAATCTTTAAGGAAAAAAAACCTAAAAAACACACAAAACGATTAAAAGTCACTGCTGTGGACCCAGTCCGGACACGCAGGTATTATTTGTTCAGGCATGATACCCGTTTTCTGAGTGAGCTGCTACTCTGGTGTTAGTGTTCCCACCAGTCCACTGGGCAGTGGGTGTTCTGTGCACTGGGCTGTCCACAAGGAACCTGTGAACGTGACCTTATTTGGACAGATGGTCTGGGCAGATATGATTGGTTAGGGACTCAAGATGAGGCCATTGTAGAATAGGGTAGCCACGAATCCCTTGGCAGGTGTCTTTATAAGGGTGAGATTTGGACACAGAGACCCACGAATGGAAGCAGACGTGGAGCCTCAGGGGAGGCCATCTGGGAACAGAGGCAGTGGAAGGATGCCTACAAGCCCAGGAACCCAGTGCCAGCCACCCTGGGAGCCTCTGGAGGGGGCCTGCCCCACCCACACCTTGATTTCTGTTTTCAAAATCAGGAGAGGATGCATTTCTGTTCTGAGCCACCAGTTTGTGGTAATTTGCTGGGGACTAAGGCAGGCTCCAGACCCTTCTAGCTATCGGTGTTGAACAGAATTTGATGACTGAGGTGTGGATGTGGGTGTTTTTTTAGAGTTGGTTGCACTTGGGCATATCTGTGGCCTGTCCATCTCCTTCTGAAGATGAGACTGAACTAGAAGGCAGACATGCGAGGAGCATTAGAAGTCGACCAGCTCCACTGTGAAGTTTTGCTTTAACATGTAGCAGATTCTCTTAGTATTTGCTGTCCTTGAGTATTGTAACAACAGATGTTGGCTGAGATGCCATGATATGCCAGGTGCAGCGCTGGACTGCTGTATAAGAATAACGTCTTCTAATCCTTTTAAAACAACCCTGTCACGTTGGTTCTGTTATTATCCTCACTCGACTCTTCAGGAGACAGAGGCCTAGAGAGGTTGAGTAATTTGCCCCAAGTCACACAGGCGCTAAATGGCCTAGCTTGGCCTAGTTAGGTCAGCTGTGGAGCCTTTCTGGGTTTTGGTGGAGATGTAAAAGCTGAGGACGTGCTGGAGCTGGGCTCTCCTGTTTCCCTTCTCCCTTTGCCCTCACATTGGGGGAGAACTCAGAGCACATGAGGGGATTGGTCTGGGGCATCTGCCCATGACAGGGGAGGCCTCAGGGGACTCTCCAGCAGGCTTCTTTGTCCTTCGCCATTTCCTGGTAGCAGACCGAAGTGCCATTCAGAGGCACTTGTCCTCTGCTCCCTGTGCCAGAGGCCTTTCCAATGCTTGACTCTGTCAACCTGCCTTTTTTTTTTTTTTAATTGTGGTACATAACACATAATATACATAACGCAAAATTGACCATTAATGATGGTACATTCACAGTGTCGTGTGACCCTTACCACTGTCTAGTTCCAGAATTTCTCGTCACCCCAAAAGCCATTAGGCACTTAGGCTTCCACCTGCGCCCCCCCCCCCCCCCCAAACCCCTTGGCTAATGTGTTGCTGTCTCTGTGGACCTACCTCTTCTGGACATTTCCTACAGGTGGAACTGACAGCGTCATCCCTTCCCTCACCTAGCATCATGTTTCCGTTGCTCATCCATGTTGTAACAGTACTGCTTTCGTTTCTGTGGCCAGGTCCTGTCCCTTGTGCTGCTGGGCCACATTCTTGATCCATGCATGTGTTCGTGGATGTGCGACTTGTTTCCGCTCTTTGGCTGCAGTGAGTGAGGTCTTGTGTGGATGCTCACGCAAGTGATTGAACACTCCTTTCCCCTCCATTTGGGCGTGTACCCGGGTGGGTGTGGAACTGCTGGGTCCTGTGGGAACGGCAGGCTGAAATTTCAAGGGGTCCCAACCTGCTTCTGAGACCAGGAAACCATGGGCCCTTGAAGATGGCTGTGGTCTGGGGACGTGGTAGTGGAGCAGCCCATGAAGTGCTCTTGCCAAGTGGACTCCCTTGGGGTCTGAGGTTGACTGGCTTTCCCAGGCTGCATCTGTCCTCACCACCAGCTTCATGCAGCTGAAGACCTTCCTCCCTCACCCCCCACGGAGGTCAGGTCATTCAAGGGTGCTGTGAGACCCGTCCTGTGAAGAACACATTCTGAGCCACAGGAGCTGCAGGAGGGTTTTAGGGTGGAGAGTCACATCCTGGAAGCAAGTGCTGGGTGCAGCAGCTCCTTAAACCCTGAAGGAGAAACATAAGAATCCTGAAAATGCCCCACCAAGGAGCTGACAGCCGAGGCTCGCTCTTGTTGACTGGGCTTCTCCTTTAGTTTCCCTATTTGTGCAGTGAGGGGATTGAGCTAGATCGGTGTTTCCCAAATCTCAGCACCAGCTGTCTCTGCTTGTTTTTTACCTAAATATATTTACTTACAAGAACAACTGTGTGCCATCAGCACTGATGGAAAGTCAGTCTCCCTAGAAAGAATTCTAAGGCAGTGACTACACTACTTTCGTTGGCTTCCTTTTGTTTCATTGGTTTTCATTTTCCCTCTCATTTTGTTTCCCTCTCATTTATTTTCAGAATCCTATTTTTAAAATTTTATTTATTTATTAAAAAAAATTTTTTTTGTATAATTCTTATTGGAGTTTGATTTGCCAACATATAACACCCAGTGCTCATCCTGTCAAGTCCCCCTCAGTGCCCGTCACCCCAGAATCCTATTATGAAAGAACAATATTGAAAACCGAAGCCCTGGGGATACCTGGGTGGCTCAGCGGTTGACTGTCTCCCTTTGGTTCAGGGTGTGATCCCAGGTCTGGGGATCAAGTCCCACATCAAGTCCCACATTGGGCTCCCCATAGGGAGCCCGCTTCTCCCTCTGCTTATGTCTCTGTCTCTATTGAATAAATAAATAAAATCTTAAAAAAAAAAAAAAGAAAGCCAAGGTCCTGGAGAGCAGGACCCTTCCTCATTCCTGGGAGCCCCGCCCCTCCCCAGCTGGACCATTGTGGAGTCATGGGATAGAAGCCTTGCTACTCTCACCCCCTACAGGTCTGCCAGGGAAGGACCCCCCAGAGCGCCCCTGGGCCCTTCCTTCCCCCTCATAGGTCAGTCCAGCTCTCAGGAGGCCATGGTAGGAACAGCTGGGGTCCATCAGAGCTGACCTGCAAGGCAGGGCCAGGGCACAGTCTATGAAAAGCTCATTGCCCTCCAACTGGGAGCTGCCCCCACCCCCCACCTCACTGTCCGAAGCCAGTCTCAGGAGCTTGGATGGAGACCTTACCTGGGAGCCGGTGCAGGTCTATGTGACCACACTTGGAGGGGTGGCCACTGTCCCATAGAATGAAGGACCAGTATCTGGCCAGTTGGAGCTGTGACTTTTTTTTTTTTAAGATTTTATTTATTCATGAGAGACACACAGAGAGAGGCAGGGACATAGGCAGAGAGAGAGGCAGGGACATAGGCAGAGGGAGAGTCAGGCTCTTCGCAGGGAGCCTGATGTGGGACTTGATCCTTGGACCAAGGATCATGCCTTGAGCCGAAGGCAGATGCTCAACCCCTGAGTCACCCCGTGTCCCTCAGCTGCAATGTTTTTGATGAATTCAAGCACCGTAGCTTCTGGCTCACCCAGAACATGTGGGGGAATGTGGCACTGGGGACAGGCCTTGGTTTCTCCTTTTTTGCCATGTGTGCAGACAACCCAGGCGGTGGGCCTGGGGACAGTTGGGCATTGTGCCACAGACCAGCCCAGCCTCTGGCTCATTCCACATTATGTCCTTGTAGACGCTGTACCCCCGTCCCGCTGCCGTGCTCCCCAGCTGCACCTTGAGGTCTAGGCTCTGAAGTGGGGTCAAGGGCTCCTAGGCCAGGCTGCCTTGGGGTGCCTGAGTTGACTCACCCAGACATCCCTACAACTCGATGCAGACTAGGGTCTCCATAATAACAATACTCAAGGTAATACAACATGGGATGTATGTGTGCCTCTCCCACGAAGCAGGGTAGCTGTAGCCATTCCACTGACCACAAGCAAGTGTATTGACCAATTGAGGACCCCAGTCCTAGCAGTGACTGGTGGAATCTCTTCTGTGATCTTTGTGCCTTTCAGCTTGGTGACAAGTGATAGCTCAGTATCGACTGGAAATTGCTCTGTGCTGAACAGAATGTCAATCCCATTGGATCACAGAACCTGTGTTACTGTCAGTGTAGCTTGGGCAGCATCCCCACCGTCTCCCCCTCTGCCCTTCCCCCACACAGGGAGTGGGAGTTAGGGAGTAAGCTGATCTGTGTAGATAGTGCATAGGATTATGGATATTATTAGGGCTCATTAGAGTCACGAGGAAGTCAGCTTCCTGGGCTGTACCTCGAGCCCTGTTTATTAACATGCCATCCCAACTCGGATGCCATGTTTTGAAACAGCACGCCAGTGTTATGATTGCGAATACTGTTATTATTTGCGTGGTAGCATTCGGAAGCCCTTATTAAATGATTCCTGTTGGCTGCTTCTGCATAAGTGCACAATATTGGGGACTTAGGGACAAATTCAGTGTCTCTAGCACACACAGTGCCATATGAGGAGGAAGCCCCAGATTCCATCCCTCTGTAAAAATAATGATTTTCCCATTTTGGATCCTTTTGTGATATGTTGAAGTGCTTTGATTCTTAAATCAGAGTCGGCTTTCAGGTGTGCTTCATCTCGTCCTTTGTTCATGGAGGGAAGTGATGGATTTTGCAGTCTGGAGGAATCCATCATTTTGGCTCCATCTGCTTGTTAGGCGTCTCCACTGTCTCTGATGTGACAGTGTTTGGGGTTTTAGCATTTCATCACATCTCCCACTGGGAGAGTCTGGGTTGATGGCAGGAGGAAGGGGGCAGAATTTTCCACTTGTTTAAAGTTATTACTATCTTGGGCTTGTGATGCTTATTTTTAGGAGTCTTACATATCAAGTGAAAGGAATCTGAGAGTGACCCTCCCCCTATGCAGGGATGTACCTTGTGTGTGCTGTTTGATTACTCCCAATGATGAGGTACTCACTTAAAAAAGGTAACTCATCCCATCAAAGCTCAGAACTGTTTTTTTTCTTCTTTCTTTGTGTCTATGTTCACCTATCCCTCTGAGCTTTTGGAATTGTTCAGAACAAGTATACTTACTTATTTGACAAACAAACATCACATCACATCTTTGGGCTAAACAGTCTCTGTTCCTTCTACTTTTAGTTTGATTACAACTTGCCTGGGGCAGTTTCTTCTTCTTTTTTTAAAAAATTTTATTTATTCATTCATGAGAGACACAGAGAGAAGCAGAGACACAGGCAGAGGGAGAAGCAGGCTCCCTCCAGGAAGCCTGATGTGGGACTTGATCCCAGGACCCTGGGATCATGACCTGAGCCGAAGGCAGATGCTCAACCACTGAGCCACCCAGCCGTCCCCCCGCATTTTTTTTTTTTTTAAGATTTTATTTACTGAGAGAGAGAGAGAGAGAGAGAGAACACAAATAGAAAGGACAGGCAGAGGCAGAGGGAGAAGCAGAATCCAGTTTAGCAAGAAGCTTGATCCCAGGAACCTGGCTGGGATCATTACCAGAGCCAAAGGCAAACCTTGAACCAACTGAGCCACCCAGGTGCCCCAACCTGGGGCAGTTTCATACAAAAGGCTCTAACTAGTCCTGAGTCTCTTTTAGGGGATCCTTGTGGATCCTGCCTCTGCAACATGGAATGTGAGCTAGTGGTCTGTGCCTGATCCAGCCCCCTCCTGTATGCACTGTTAATAGACATTCCTTTAGATTTTGCTCTAGGGTTGGGTCCCAGCTCTGATATGCATGCCCCTTCCCCAGCTATCCTTTCTGTTTCTGGGGGCTGCTGACCTACCTTTAGCCCCAGAGAGGCATGTGACCAATCAGAGAGAACATCCTGGCCAATCAGAGCACAGCCTCCCTCTGGCCAATCAGGATTGCATCTTCCCCTGCTGCTGCTGCCCTGGGCTCTGGGATGAGCCTGGCCTATTGGGTCTAATCTCATAATGTCTGCTGGAATGATGCAGGCATGTGGTTCCCCACCTCCTGAGGGCATGAGGTAGGGCCCTCCGCCCCCCACCCCTGCCTTCTCATTTTCTTCAGCCAAGAAACTCCCTTTCCCACGTAAGCCATCTTGAGTTGGTTTTCTGAGATTTGCAACTAAGAAAAGTCCTGAGACACTGCTTCAGGGCACATCCTTCAGCGTTACTTTGGATTTGCACACAGATTCTGTGCAGCAGAAGACTTTACATAAGATTCCAACCAGCATGATTTTTATTCCCAGAAGCACATCTTGGAGATGGTCGCCAGGAAAGGATCTGGAAAGAGAGTGTAACTGCCTCCCTGCAGGCTTGTTGTTACCCACTGCTAGTTTAAGAGATGGTTCTTCAATTCTGATGCCCCGATCTTACCTTCCTTCATGGGGAGGGGGGAATTAGGAGTTGCATGAGACACAACTTAGAGCCCACAAACACCTGAAGAAGCATCTTTATGAGTGTAAACCAGATTAATTTACTTAAATATCTTAAAGCTCAGAGCAAGTTTATCTCAGAGGAGAAAAAGAGAATGCTATCTCTATATGTAGACTTGAGTTATTGTAATATTTTAGGTAGGTTACTAGGGGGTGTCCATTATTATATTGCCATTGGTCTTTTACTACACAAACTTTATTACCTTTATCTGGATTTATATAGCATTTGATAGAGTTTATATCACTAGATGCATAAAAAACATTTGAATGTGTTCATAGCTTTGTATTTGAGTGTGCCCCATGGAAGGGCTAATAAATTATAAAGCAATCTATCACTTCTGCTTAAAGGTATAAACCCAGTTGATTCAGGCTGCTTTATTTATGTGTTTGGCTTGTGCTCTAGACCGCTGATTTTTGTAGGAAGGAGTCTCATTGTCGGGGTGGGGGGAAGTGGGGGAACGTCTGCCCAGAAGTTGTTAGAGTGAATAGTAGGATTGCTTGTACCATCATCAGCTTCTGCCTCTGCCCACTCCTGCTTCCCCTTCCTTCCCTCCATAGTCCTGGTGCCAAGGGTGAGTGTAAACATTCTGTGCTCCCACCTCCATTTCTGTCTCCTTCCTGGGAAACCTGGCAACACCTCCCTCCTAGTAACCTGACCCTCAGACTAGTAACCACTGGTTTAGGGCAAAGGTGAGGTCTGTGTGCTGCTGAGTCCCTTATGAGCTGTGAGGCTTGAGGGTGGGGTCAAGGGAAGGGGGTCCATAACTCCTCGGGGCTTGTTTTTCTGGTGCCATAGGGATCAGTAATACTTGTCTCACCCTTTCCCATCCTCAGATCCCAGGATCTGAAGGGGTCTTACAGGTGACAGCTGTGGGGCTTCCCTCAGCTCAGTGGTTTGAATGCTGGGAGTACATCAGAGTCACCTGGGGGATTTGTTAAAACATCTGCTGGGTTCTGGGGGGGGACCTGAGAATCTGCATTTCTGGCAAGTTTGCAGATACTGCTGATGCTGCTGGTGCAGCTGGTTTGGGGATCTTCCTTGGAAACAGAAGGAAAGACCACACAAGGGCAGGGACGCTTAGACCTTCCTTTGAACTGTATCGTTGAGGAATTATCTAGGAAGTTTATCTATTGAATGTGATTAGGTTGGGATGGGACACACAGTGCTCTCCCACATAATCCCCAGCCAGATTCCACAAGAGGTTAATTTTGTTGTAAGATGATGATGTAGATGTTGTAAGATGATGATGAAGATGAAGAGGATGTAATAGTTATCATGTCTCTCAGACTTGTGCTTACAAATGTAACTGTCTCTGACATTTTGAAGCCATTTGACAGCTGTCTTCAAGCCTGGGATGACTGACTGGTTTGGGGATCTGTAACACCCTTTCAGATCCTGTTGTGTGAAAATGGGAAGAGGTGCGGCAGGTACTACAATCCCCATGTCACAGTTAGTCAAGCCAACTGGAGAGGTTATGTGGGCCACACAGCTCACAGGGTACCCAGTGGCACCTAGAACTCACCTTTGCCGTAAAGCAGCAGTTATCAGTCTGGGGGCCAGGTAGGTGGTTAATAAGAGGGAGATGTCTTAGCTCATGCTGTTACTAGAGAATGCCATCGGCCAGGTGACTCCAACAACAAACACACCTTTCTCACAGTTCTGGAGATCAAGGCACCAGCACAGCCAGGTTCTTGGGGAAGCTTCACTTTCTGGCTGGCAGATGACCACCTTCTCATTGTATTCTCATAGGAAGGAGAGTGGAGAGAGGAAGCAAGCTCTTCTATGGGTGCTAATCCTGTTCATGAAGACTCTACCTCATGGTGTAATCACCTCCCAAAGGCCCCATCACCTGATATCACCCTGGGGGTTAGGATTTCAGCATATGAATTTCAGGGACACACAAACATTCAGTTTGTGAAAACAGGAGGTGTTGAGGTTGGGTTCTCAGGAAGAAGACTCTGAGACAGAGCTTAGCATCTAGGATGTCAGGTTGGGAGTGTCTCTTATTGGGCCGAGATGGCTGGGCCTTCACATACCCAGTCCCATGAGTCATTGGCTGGGGGTCACACCTATAAGCATGACCTTGAGCTCTGCTGCCTAAGGTTGTGTGTGAACTCCACCCTCACAGCAGCTGGGGCACCAAGGCCCACCCAGAGGGGAGGGATCTGGATGGTGCCTCTCCATATCTGCCACAGGAGCAGGGATCTGGGTGGTACACCCCCATGTAAGAGATATAGATGAGGTCCCTGATGAGCTAGTCTTCATATTTCGGAAGCCAGCAGGAAACTGGCTCATTTGCTTGCAGTTACTTCCCACTGCATAAAGAAAATGTCAAGTCTTTTTGCGTTGGGTGAAATAGTTACCTTGAAGTTCTATCTTGTGCTTATCAGACCTTCTCTGGAGCCTCTGATCATGACCTGGACTTGGGGCCTGGTGACCTCCCACCCTTGTCTTGTTTCCTTCCCCTCTTCTGTCCCCGAGTCTGGGGAACTTGTGCTGTCTCCAGGAGGGAAGCTTTGCTCTTGCTCATTACCTATTCCTTCAAATCTTCTGTCTAAACACTGGAGTACTTAGTATACCCCATGAGGCTCAGGCTTTTGAAACTCAAAAGCTGAGCATCCATTCTTTTTTTCAGCTGTCTCTGGGTCCCTCCTTCCCTGAGGCGGTGAACACAGTAAGCCCAGAGGATTGGATGGGAGAGGGGCTGAGAGCAAGGAAGACCTACTGGGCCCAGTGAGCATATGATTTACATTTCAAAGATATTATCCCATCTTTTGCTAAGAATGTAGGTATTGGGTGTGGTGTGGTAATGTGATCATGATCACTTGGGTTGTGGGAGGAGACAAGGACAAGGCTCTGAAGGAATACATTGAGTATGTTCATAGGCCCCAGAGGGGCTCGCCACATGCCTTGTGGGGCCAGAGGGGAAGTACCACGTTGCTCAGGAGGCAGACAGGAGCAAGGAGAAAGCCTAGGTCAAGCCTTTATTAGGTTTCCATGGGAAAGGCAGAGTGAACAGCTTAGCATTGGTTAGTTGGAAGAATTCCTAGGGGCCTCTGGTGGCACCTGGTCCTGGGGTTATTTAGGGCAGGGGTGGTATTCACTGGGTGTGTGGGAGGCACATGAAGAGGTGGTTGGGGTTACGGACCTGGGATTGGTTGGTTTGTGTGTCAAAGGGGTGCTCCTGGGCAGGTTGTGATTCTCTTTAGGAGCCAGCTAGCCCTGGGAAGGGCAGCCTGTCCCTGAGTCTGTAGGACTCCCAAATCCAGAGCATGGAATATATAGAAAATAAGAAACTGTAGTTAATATCAGTGGCTCTGTCTTGAACAGATGCCAAGTAGACAAATACAGTGGTTACCAAGATAACATGGTTAAACATACCTGCACTCATGATCCTGCGGGGCCCTGCTTGAGGTCTGCCAAAATGCAGCCACATCTGTCCTCGCCCTTTACTTCCTGGCGCTCTGGGTCTCCGTCCATTCCCCTAAGAAGACCACAATGTGCCAACAACTCCCAAGGTGATGTTCGGCAGTTCCCACTTGAATGCCTCCATCTCCTTATTCGATTTTGTAGTAATATTTAATGAGATTTCTCTGTCTACCAGGAAGAGATCATTTCCAAGGGCTGCTAATTTAGTACTAAGTGCAGTAGCGATGCTCAGGAGTGAGTGGGCCCCCTCTGATTCCTTTAATTCCAAACTGCTGGTTTCAGCCAATTTGAGTAGGGCACAGGTGTCTTCCTGGGCCTGGCCTGGCAGTTTCAGGGTCCAGTGACATGGAGGAAGGACTTGCTGTTTCACACATGGTGCCTTTGGCTCAGAAAGTGAGAATAGTTTTGGAAATATCAAAAAGTATCTTGAATTTGGGCCGAATCAGGCTAGTTTTTTTTTTAATTTATTTTTTATTGGTGTTCAATTTACTAACATACAGAATAACCCCCAGTGCCCGTCACCCATTCACTCCCACCCCCCGCCCTTCTCCCCTTCCACCACCCCTAGTTCGTTTCCCAGAGTTAGCAGTCTTTACGTTCTGTCTCCCTTTCTGATATTTCCCACACATTTCTTCTCCCTTCCCTTATATTCCCTTTCACTATTATTTATATTCCCCAAATGAATGAGAACATATAATGTTTGTCCTTCTCCGACTGACTTACTTCACTCAGCATAATACCCTCCAGTTCCATCCACGTTGAAGCAAATGGTGGGTATTTGTCATTTCTAATAGCTGAGTAATATTCCATTGTATACATAAACCACATCTTCTTTATCCATTCATCTTTCGTTGGACACCGAGGCTCCTTCCACAGTTTGGCTATCGTGGCCATTGCTGCTATAAACATCGGGGTGCAGGTGTCCCGGCGTTTCATTGCATTTGTATCTTTGGGGTAAATCCCCAGCAGTGCAATTGCTGGGTCGTAGGGCAGGTCTATTTTTAACTGTTTGAGGAACCTCCACATAGTTTTCCAGAGTGGCTGCACCAGTTCACATTACCACCAACAGTGTAAGAGGGTTCCCCTTTCTCCGCATCCTCTCCAACATTTGTTGTTTCCTGCCTTGTTAATTTTCCCCATTCTCACTGGTGTGAGGTGGTATCTCATTGTGGTTTTGATTTGTATTTCCCTGATGGCAAGTGATGCAGAGCATTTTCTCATGTGCGTGTTGGCCATGTCTATGTCTTCCTCTGTGAGATTTCTGTTCATGTCTTTTGCCCATTTCATGATTGGATTGTTTGTTTCTTTGGTGTTGAGTTTAATAAGTTCTTTATAGATCTTGGAAACTAGCCCTTTATCTGATACGTCATTTGCAAATATCTTCTCCCATTCTGTAGGTTGTCTTTCAGTTTTGTTGACTGTATCCTTTGCTGTGCAAAAGCTTCTTATCTTGATGAAGTCCCAATAGTTCATTTTTGCTTTTGTTTCTTTTGCCTTCGTGGATGTATCTTGCAAGAAGTTACTATGGCCGAGTTCAAAAAGGGTGTTGCCTGTGTTCTTCTCTAGGATTTTGATGGAATCTTGTCTCACATTTAGATCTTTCATCCATTTTGAGTTTATCTTTGTGTATGGTGCAAGAGAGTGGTCTAGTTTCATTCTTCTGCATGTGGATGTCCAATTTTCCCAGCACCATTTATTGAAGAGACTGTCTTTCTTCCAATGGATAGTCTTTCCTCTTTTATCGAATATTAGTTGACCATAAAGTTCAGGGTGAATCAGGCTAGTTTTAAAATTAAATATTAAATACTATGAAAAAGTATTTTAGAAAACAAGAGCTGGTTGGAAATGTATTTTGTGGCTTGAGATATTTCATCAGGGATGGGCCTTAAGATGCAGTTTTACCCCCGTCCCTTGCTGGAAGCAGTATATGAGCCTTTAAACCAGGGATTGCAAACAGAGATACCTGCAGGGCTCAGGAAAAAAGGGTTTACTGGAGGAAATCAGACTGATTGTAAGAAATTTGCTGTACTCTGCTTATCTTTTAATTCCTCTTTTGATAGGAACTTGGGTACAGAGAAACATTACTATAGGAAAAACAACATCGTAAGCTTGATGAGGCCCCTGATACCCAGACTCAACCCTGAGTTGATGGGGCGATAGGGAGTGGAGAGGTCTGTGGCATGCTGCTGTCTGTATGCTCCAGATAAAAGAGATGGTGTCAGCTCAGCCCTTGCTGATCGGATTCATGTGGGAATATGGGCCTGATGTTGTCAGAGCTGATTTTCCCAGAAAGGCCATACCTTTGGATTTTCATGTGAAACCTCTTGATTTTATAATATTAACAATTCCAATGGAAAAAATATAGGTGGGCAAAACAGAAGAACAGCAACAGTAGTCAAAACACATCTGTGCACCGCCACTTTGGAGCTGAGGCCTTTATTTATTTATATATCTCTATGCCCAGTGTGGAGATCAGCCTCAGGACCCCAAGATCAAGAGCTGCATGCATGCATGGAGCCAGCCAGGCAGGCGCCCTTGGTCTAAGGGATATATGATCTCATGTTTCCTAAAATTTGGAGCTGGAAGGATTTCTAAGGCATGCTAAATTCAATCTCCTACCTAATTTAGGAGAGTTATTTGTGTGGCCTTCTTACAGAGGCATTCTTCTGACAGCTGGCGCAACCACTACCTAATGAGATGGGATTTCCCACTGTCAACTGGCCAGAGTTGGAAGAAATTCTCTTGGGTGGTAAGGAATGGAAACTAAGGCAAGCCAGAATGAGTGTTGGCAAAGCACACTGTAGAATGCAGCCAGCTGGACCTCAGGAAGGCACTGGAGTCAGGAAATGGGAGTCACCATAATCCCTTGTGTCTTTGCCTTGCTTCTCTCTAGGGAATGCTTTCCTCCCATCCTATAGTCCTGATGCTGGGATATGGTCATCTCCTAGCTTACCCCTTTAGTTACTTCTGTTCTAGCTTACTACAGAGATCCATACTCTGTATCCCTGGTTCTCAGTGCTGCAGGCCTGAGAGAGAATTGGCTCGCCTGGAGTTGGGTGCCTGGTGCTGGTCCCATCAGCTATAGCCAGGGAGCAGGTGGCACGGAATAAGAGGGCTCTTGAGCAGCACTTATTGGGATTATGTTTGTGACCCCCAGAATGGCCCAAATAGTTTAAAGCCTCATAGAATTGCTTTTCAGAATGCCCGTGAGCCTCAGAAGGTGTCTGTATGATTCTGTGGAGCTGAACTTTGTTTCAGGGTGATCTCTTTAGTTCTGCCTCCCATGGAGGCACACAGGGATGTGCTGCCCACTGCTGAGGACCTGTCTCCCTGGAACATTTGCCTCCTGGCTTGATGTTCAGCCCCCGCTACCTGTGTCCCGAACTATAAGGCCCTAACACCCCAACATCTTCCTGAGCCCTGGATGAGCCCTCCAGAAGAGTTTTCATTGGCTGAAATGTTCTTGAAATACGTTATCTGATCCCACTCCAGCCCCAGGGGCAGTTGTAAAATAGGTGACATTCCTAAGAACTCAAAGTGTTAACCAGAATATGAAAACAGCCCCCAACAATCTGCCTGTTCTGTGTCTGGAGCCCCATGGAGCTAGGAGGGAGCTTCCTGCCTTTCTTGTGAGATGTGAATGTGAGCTGTCTGGGTTTGAAGACTCCATCTGTCATTGGCAAGGAGCTTGGCAGGGAAATGACCCCCTGGTGGAGGTCGTCTCTGACCCCCTCCTCCCCAGGCAGAATTAAACCCTCTGCCTCTGTGCTTCCTCAGCAGCTCTGGCCATCCTCTTAGGATAGTTGTGACCCTGTGGTAGCGTGGCCATTCACGTCCACCATTAAGGAGCCTGAGCTGTGAGCCCAGCACTGCACTACGTTCTTCAGAAGGAGTAGCTGGTTTCTTGTCCAAAATGTGCTAATCACATGTTCATAGCAATATGTATTAGACATGGTGCCAAGCACATTTCATAAATTACTTCATTTTCTCTCGTTTCAATAGCCAGAAATAATTGCATTATTCTCTCCATTCTCGAGCCCTAGAAAGATAAAACAATGTGCTCCAGGTCACCCAGCCAAGAATTGGTGGGACAGGGATTTAAACCTGTTTGCTCGTGACCTCGCTCTGCTATAACTTCATCTTTGCCCTTGTGACTGCAGGTCTTGGCTCCCAGGAGGAGCTTGAGGGGAGTAGGTGAAGGAGAGGGCAAGAAAGCAAGAGGAACTTCGGCAGGAGGGCAAGACCAAAAACTTGCTGATGACACTAGGGGCATCTTTGGGGAATTCCCAAAGGGAACTTGGACCAGGCTCTGAGGTTAGGTTGGACAGGAGGCCCCAAGAAGCAGCAAAAGACAAGTTTCTTTAAGGTTTTGGCTTATTAGTGTGTTTGTTTTGTTTGCCAGCCAAGCGAACTGACAGCTTTGCCAGGGGGAGCCTCCTCACCCGTCATTGCAGAGGACTAGCTGAGATGGTCCTGTATTTCCTTCTGAGGGCTGGGGTCAGAGATGGACGTGTATTTTTGTTTATGTGCACTCCCCCCCGTCTTGGGACTTGGGAACGTGCCCACACAGCTTCTTCTTAAGCAACTGTGAAAAGGAATTGACAGGGAGTCCTCATCCCCTTTGGTTTGGTAGAGTGTGCAGACATGTGGGGAGCAGGTGTGCACGTCATTCTGCGAGCCTGTGGGGTTGCAGAACTCCCTCTGTGGCACCTCCACTTTTGCCACCCCCAGGACTAGCTCAGAACCTTGGGATGGCAGGGGGAGAGGGCTCGCAGCTTGCAGAGCACACTTGGTGAGAGTGAGTGTGGGAGTGCGTGTGAGTGACTGGGTGTGGGATTGTGATTGTGTGAGTGTGTGTGTGTAGGTGGTGAAGCCACAGTTGCCCACGGGGGCGGCATGGCTGTGCTGTATGCTTCAGGCAATTACCAGTTCTCTCTCTGATTCTGTTCAAGGTGACTGTCAAAAATCCACAGAAGACTCTCCTAATGAAATGGAAAAGTGTGCAAATTTATCCTCTTGCATACAGATGCCTTTTCTTTTTATCTCCTAATAATTGCTCCCTTTGGTTCAGCTTCCTGATATTAAAGGGTCTTTTTTTGTTTGACAATTAGTAAAAACAGTCCACCTTGTGTGCTTCCCAGAGTCCGAACTTGGGAGGCTGGCCGGCAGGGGCTGGGGGCCTGGAGTGAGGTCTTGTCCTTTTGCTGTCTTTCATTTTTTGTCTAATTTCTTTATTTTTTATCTTACACAGTTGGTTTGAATGCAGGTGAAATGAGATGTTATTGAGAGTGGATCTATCTGAGGGAAACACAGCATCTTTTAACAAGTAAAGATGAAAACGATGGCTCTAGAAGCACATGTTCTGCTTGCTGTTGTCACTGTGAGTGACAGTGAACGTGATGGGACTGGTATCTAATGCTGGGGAACAATTAGTAGATGTGCCGGGCCCTGTTTTAGGCTTCGGTTGTCAACCTTAATCGCTGAGTTTATGTTGTCCGTTTGTGTGTTTTTTGTTTTCTTTCTTTCCTTTCCTTTCCTTTCCTTTCCTTTCCTTTCCTTTCCTTTCCTTTTCCTTTTCCTTTTCCTTTTCCTTTTCCTTTTCCTTTCCTTTCTCTTTCTCTTTCTCTTTCTCTTTCTCTTTCTCTTTCTCTTTCTCTTTCTCTCTTTCTCTCTTTCTCTCTTTCTTTTCTTCTTTCTTTCTTTCTTTCTTCTTTTTTTTTTAAAGCTGCATTTGAATTTTCTCCTGTCTTGGATTTCACAGAAGTGATTCTAGGTCAGTCAGTTCATTCATGTCCTGGCACCTGTCATCAAACCCTAAAGATCTCGCCACCGCTGAGAAATGATTAGCTTCCATTTGGAGGTCAGCTTCAGGAACTCACTGCTCATTTTTCTCTGACAGCTGTGCTAGGAAACAGGGAGGTAGTTTGAAATCACAATGGAGTTTCTAAAAGAGGGGGTGTGTCAGTCCCCAGGAGTCACATGTAGGCGTGTCAGTCCCCAGGAGTCACATGTATTTTATACAACCTCACTGAAGGAAATGCAAAAGGCTTGGCCCTACTTGAAAGAAGGTCAGGCACGTGGAGTTGCCGCAGAACTTGTTTTTAGGTTTTATTGTCTGTTGTGTTGGAAGACAAAAACTTTGACTTAGGGCTGAGGTTGGCCAAATGTGGCCCCCAGTCTGTTTTTGTAAATAAAGTTTTATTGGAACACAGCCACCATGCCTATTCATTTACCTGTGATCTGCTTTTGCTTCCCAGGTTACTGAGGCAGAGTTGAAGAGATGTGACGTGCAAGGCCTAGAATATTTCTTATGTGGTTCTGAAGAGAAAATGCCTGCCCTCCCCTCTGTCTGGGAGAATGCAGCTGGAGCCAGCTAGATTGTGCTCTCAGTCCAGGGCTCCTGAGGGCTGCGCATTTACCTTTGTTTCACCTCTTCTGGGCAACTTTTCTGTTCTCCTCAGAGTGAGCAGGTGACAGAACTGGACACTCTTTTTGCAGGGATTTCTGCTTGGCAGCAGTTCTGACAAGAGGCTTTTTGGGGCAGAAGTTCCCTTACTTTATCACCTCCTGTTTGATTGCCTTCTTTCCAATTCACTTTCTGAAATTATCTTTTAAAAAAATTTTTATTTAATTTTAATTTTTATAAAAATTATTTATTAGAGAGAGAGCATGTGCAAGTGCACACGAGCAAGGGAGCGACAGAGGGGAGGCAGAAGCAGGCTCCCCGCTGAGCAGAGAGCCCCACTCGGCGCTTGATCCCAGCACCCTGAGATGACCTGAGCCAAAGCAGACGCTGAACCAACTGAGCCACCCAGATGCCCCTTATTATTATTTTTTTAAGTAGGCTCCACACCCAACATGGGGCTTGAACTCATGACCCTGAGCTCAAGAGTTATGTGCTCTATGGACTGAACCAGCCAGGTGCCCCTGAAATTATCTTAATTTTCCACTTGTTGATGCTTTATTTCCCTCACTAAATGAAACCTCCTTGAGAATGGATTCCTCGTCTATCTTGGAACCTGTGAGTGCTTGGCATAAAATAAGGTGTCAGGTAAAAATCTGTTGAGTGAATTGTATGTTTCAGAGTGGGCACAATTCTAGGCATGGGCCTTCCTGGCATAGATTTTCCTTGATATTGACATCTGTAGCCATGGTAATTGTCTCAAGATTAAGTAATTAGAGAAAAGCCCAAGAATGTCGTCAACCTTCTGGACAATGGATATTTGTCACTGGGTTGAATTGGAACCAGTAATGATGCTACTCATATAGGCCATTGGTCTTTTAAATGAAATTCTCTTCCCTTAGTTTGAAAAATACTCCAAGAATCAGCAGTGAACCGAGCCTAAGGAACCCCTCGTAAATGGTTTCTGTAATTAATCCCCTGAGATTTGTCGGCAATGGCATCGTGTCCATTACTTACGCGCAGAAATAAAGATAAATGTGCCTGGATAATAGCCTTGGGAAGGTATAAATCTCGCTTGTTTATGGGGGAAGGCAGCCCACGAGGACTTGTCACTGTGATCCAGGTTCCTTTCGATTTATGAGAACATGCATATTGGTAGGAGCTGAGATTTAGAATCAGAGTGTTACAAGAAAGGATGGGTGTGTCCAGCTATCCTTGTGGCTTCAGGCTGAATCTCTGTGGCACCACCATCCTTAAGAACTTCTCAGAGCCACAGAGATTATGTTTTGCTTATGAATGAGCCATGGATGCAGGTTAATTTGGTAGGAGCTGCTGATACCCATGGAAGACATTGTGTTAAGCAGGACGGAGTTATGACAGAGATCAGAGTGGGTGTTGGTGTCCAGGGATGCATTTTGTTTCGTCATTTTTCATACATTTACATGTTACTGAATTCCTGTTATGTGCAAGCCTCAGGCTAGAAGCTGCAGTTCTTTCAAAGTGAGTCTTGGTCCTGTAGTCAGGGCACATGCAGGGGTACAAGAGCCCCTGGCTCCAGGGGTCCCAAACAGACCAAGTTCACCCACTCCATGCTGACAAAACCTGAAGGCAGAGAGATGAGTGGTGCTGAAACAAGAAACAACTTTATTTCAGGGAGGCCATCACCAGGGCAATGGTGGACTAGTGTCTCAAAGACTGTCTCCAAAATGCTGAGAATACTTTCAGGTTTGTATAAGGAAAATGTGGGACAAAGGTTGGGTATGTGAAGGTCAAATCGGTCACTGTCTTGGAGTCCATTATGGATGGGGTCTTGCTGGCTTAGAGCAGTCCTTGTTGCATGGGGGAGTAGTTTTGGTTCCGATCTGGGGATGCTCTGCTCACAGGGTCCTCCGTCTCAGCTAAGAGTCAAGCTGGAGAGAAGAACCCAACTAAAGCATTTGAGGTCAAAATGGAAGCACCTGGAAGTCTTCTTTTAGTGTTGAGAGTGCATCCTTATTTGATTGCATCCAGTGATTCCCAAACAGCTATTACTGCCCAATCGCCTTGTTACCATGTGCCATCTGTACTATGAGTTCTTAATATTTACCTTTATTTTTTTAAAGATTTATTTATTTATTCATGATAGACATAGAGAGCGGCAGAGACAGGCAGAGGGAGAAGCAGGCTCCATCGCGGGAGCCTGATGCGGGACTCGATCCCGGGACTCCAGAATCGTGCCCTGGGCCAAAGGCAGGCACTAAATCACTGAGCCACCCAAGGATCCCAATATTTACCTTTAAATAGACCTACTTGTTTTGAAACGTAAGTGCAACGTTCAGCTGTGTCCTCAGTTGTAAATCTTAATGGTTTTTTCATTTAATCTGTTATGTCATTATATTTCTTTCTAAGTTATGTTACAATAAATATAAGTGTTAAAAATTTCCCTAGCTTACCCCCTAAAATAATGTTTTGTCCCACTCAGTCCCCTTTCCTACCATGGTAGTTTACATATGTCACTTTGAGAAACAGAATGTTCGCTTTGACTGAACTTCTTACTATTTTGGCAACTCTGTGAAACTTGCAACTTCTACCCATTGTTTCCTGGAATGGCAAATTTTGTGTGTCACCTTGACTGAGGCTGTGGGATGCCCTGAGAGCTGGTAAAGCATTATCTTCAGGATGTGTCTGTGAGGGTGTATCTGGAAGAGATTAACATTTGAACTGGTGGTGAACTGAGTAAAGATTGCCCTCATCAGCGTGGGCTGGCATCATTTAATACATTGAGGGCCTGAATAGGACAAAAGGTGGAGGAGGGGTGAATTCATCCCCTCTCTGCCTGAGCTGGAACATCCATCTTTTCCTGCTCTAGGAGATCGATAGCTCTCAAGCGTTTGGACTCAGACTGGGACTTACAGTCCCCTTTGTTGGAGCAGAACCACACCATCCATTTCCCTGGGCCTCTGCTGGGAATCGCTGAGGGCGATTGCGGAGCTTTTTGGTCTCCATCATCACATGAGCTAATCTCTAATGATAAATCCCTTTCTGTATATCTATACCTCTCCTTCTGGTTCTGTTTCCCTGGAGAACACTAATACCTATCCCCAGTGAGAGGTTTCTGGCACAGGTGTTTCAGGGCAAAGGTAGGTCTTCAGTTTTATAACAGTATCCATTGCCTGTTTTCTGTTTCTTTTCCTGTGAAATGATGGGCATATTCAAGACCTTCTCAGATCACTGTTGAGTGACTTACAGAACATTCAGAAGGATTCTCCCCAGAGTGACAGGTCAGTTTTTGTGGATCTGAAATGCACTACTACCTTCATCGTCTTGCTTCTTTCCTAGTGCCTAGAATGGGACCATGTGCCGGGTGGTCTTTGTTGCTCTAATATCATTGTCTGATTTAAAGGTCTGGTGGAGCAGATTTTAATACTCAGCTGAAAGATAGAAATGCTGTTTATTGGTGATATTTGGTGTAGAGGTGAGCTCTTATAAATCATGACTATGTTTTCTAGACCCCTGATTATTTTCAGGATATCTTATTTGAATTTTTTAGTATGCAATGCTCCGTGACAGTTGGAAAATCAAATCATCATTAGTAATGTAGTTAACCAATGGATTCTGGATTGAAAAAATGACATTACATGAAAATACAGTGGTTTTTAAGTTTTGATGAGGTTGGTAGGGTCCAAAGCTAAGGGCCAAGAAAGAATTCTTGATGCAGTTGTGTGGGGTGACTGATTATATACTTGGGAGTAAGGAAAAAGAGAGGTTTTCAAAAGAACTTTCATTTGTTAAGGAGGACCTACAAGATATTGGAGGCCTTGCCATTGTTACACTAAGGTGGCTTTTCCCTCTAGAAAGGCATTAATGTGAAGACAGTTAGGAGCTTCCTGGAGGAAAATGACAATCTGCGTGACTCAAGTATTTGTCAATGGACTGCAGGTTATAAGGACATTTAAATTTATCTACATTTCCTTCTGGAAGTTAGATGATTGATAATAATACTTTTTTCTTGTAAACCACTAAGACATTTTGTAAATCGAGGGAGACTTGTATCTTGCAGGACTGTGATCTCTATTAGTTAACCATTTGTTTTTTCTTCTCTTAGCTTTAGGGCAGCCAGGAATGCCTGAGGAATGTCACACAGGTCCCACTTGGCAGGGGGTGGGGGTAGGTGGAGAGGTGGGGGTGTTTGTTTGTAGGGTGTCAGCTTATGCTTTGTCCTCAGCTCATCAGTTTCAGAATACCCAGAATGTATAGAGGCTGAGTGGAGGTTTTGTCAAACCAGAGGTAGGCCAGGGAGGAGGGTTGTATGTGCTCCTAGACACTGGAATTTGTTTCTGGAATCATAGCCCTAATTTCTCCCAAGCAAAAGATGCAAAATGATGTTCCTTGGGCTGAATCTGGCCAACGATATATTTTGTTTTGCTTAAGGAGCACCTGGGAAAGATAGAGGCCGACATGAAACATTGAGATGTTGCTCCTAAGCATCTGGATTTTTGGTCTCTCTTGAAGCAGAGGTAGCTGGGAATGGCCCCGCATTCCCACTTGGACACAGATTCTTGGAATGGAGCTGACGAGTGCATGCCCCCTTTAGACAAGACGTGGGCTCACTTTGCCGCAGGTGTCATCACCTCTTCTTGTCTATGTGCACCTCTTCTTGTCTACTATCCATTACCATTTATAATCCCCCTGGAACTATAGATTTTCTTATGGTGGACAGTATTTCTCAGATGCTGTATACAATGGGAGATAATTCCAGAGGGTAGTGTGTTTCCAGAACAGGAGAAGAGAACATCCTTCCTTGTAGAAGTGAAGTGAATTCCTGTGTACTTAATATGCAAGCAAAGTGCACTGGCCTACCTCTGTTCACTTACTGTTGCTGTCTGATCCCTGCAGACATTTGACTTTCTAACCCCTGCATCCAGCTAAGAGGTCAGGGAGGAGCCCTCAGAGGCAGACAGTCTATTGGGAAGCCCCTTGCAGTGCCTGGTGCCCCTCCATGCAGTAAACTGGTTTCCCTGGGCCCCTTGGGGACTGAGTGGATTGGAGTCTGTTTCATCCTTAATGAGGGAATTGAATAGCTCACAGCAGGGGAAGCTTTTACCCAGCAGTTTTCCACTTAGAACTGTTCTTCCCTTTTCTCCTCTGCTAAACAACAGAGCTTGCTCTTGTGTATTATCTCATGGTATTGGGGGTAGCAGCTTTACATCTGTGGGGACACCGATCTCCCCAGCTTCAGGTCAGATTTTTCTCATGTCATGTCTCCATGCCCTGTCTCCATGCCCTCCATGCCCTCACCTCACACAGAAGGCAGCATACAGTGGAATGAGGATTTGATGTGCCCAGGTCCTTCCTGCCCTACGAGGTAGGGAGGTGAGTGAAGCAGCAGGGTGTTGCATGAGCTGTCTAAACTTTTTGGGCCTCAGTTTCCTCATTTGTACAGTAAGCATAATAATAGCGACACTTATCCTCCTATGATCAGTGAGGAGTTCTTACATGTAAAGTACTTAGTGCCTGACACTTAGCACTCCATTTGTTCACAGTCATATATCCCTGGCACCCAGTACTTTGTTCCTGTTGTAACTTCAGCACCTAGAACAGTTCTCAGCCTTTAGTTCCCGGTCAGTGAGTCGTCACTGCGGGAAGGAAGGAATAAATGCTTTCAAGACAGTTTTTGAAGCCACTGTGCATCTGAGACGTGAGTACAAAGACAGCCTGCAAACCAAGAGTCAGATGTTTGGTTTGACCAAAAGGGAAGTTGGTGTCCCTTCCAGATATGGGAGGTGGCCTGGGACGTGTAATCTGGATGTGAATTTATGGGTGTGTTAATGGTTCATGGGGGCACGGTGCAACATGTTTCAGGGAATTGTCTGCCTGAAGACCCCTGTTTGGGGACCTTGTTCCGTGTATTGGTGTCCTATAGCTGCTCTAACTAATTATCACTCATGTAATGGCTAAACAGAACACAAATTCATTGTCTTAGAGTCTGGTAGTCAGTAGTCTGAAATGGGTCTTATGAGCTAAAATCAAAGTGTCAGCTGGGCTGCCTTCCCCCTGCAGGCTCTGCGGAAGAATCTGTTTCCTTGCCTTTTCCAGCCTCCAGAGGTGCCTGCATTTTCCTGGGCTTGCGGCTCATTCATCCATCTTCAGCACATCTCTCTGACCTCTGCTTCCATCTTCACTTCTCTCTGACTCTCACCCTCCTGCCTCTCTTTTAGAAGGACCCTTGTGATTCCATAGGGTGCACCTAGATAATCCATGGTAATCTCTCCATCTCAAAATCTTTAACCATGTCTGCAAAATCCCTTTTGTCATGTAAAGTGGCATTCACAGGTCTTGGGGATTGGGATGTGGGAATTTTGGGGGTAAATTATTCTGTCTACCATGCTTAGATGGGGCTCTGGGGAGTCAGAGAGGGTATGATCCTCTGGTGGAGCTGTTGTAGCCAGGAGAGGCCCACACAAAGTAAGGCGGGCCATTCTGGCAGGTGGAGTACCAGGCCCAGGATCCAGGTGTGCCTTCACAAGTGCCTGATGCGGACTCCAGTGGTGGCTGCTGGAGTGGGAGCTGAGAAGCAACAGCTTTCCCCAGGCTGAGGAATGTCTACACTCTGCACAAACTGTGCTCAAGTGAGTGGTTCAGGAGCATTGCAGGGGCGAGCTGACTCGGGCAGGAGGAAGGTTGTCAGTGATTCCCAGCCTGGGTCTGCTGGGGTCTGTGGGGAACAGGAGAGTGAAGCAGTGACAGCCAGGACACACTTGCTTGGTGCCAAGCATGCCTTCCCTTCTAATAAAAACTGCACACCTTATTCTCAAAACATGATGCTAAGTGGCCTAATTTATCTTCCAGTCTGGTTTTTTTCCCCCTTTGATTATAAAGGCCATCTGCATTCATTGTAGAAATTTAGAAACTGCAGCAAAGTAGAAGGACGAAAATATTAAATCCTCCAAACTCCAGTTCCTAGAGATAACCACTTTTACTGTCCTGGTTCTGTCTGGTCCTTTCTCCTGGTGTGAATGTATGCACCCACATGCATGCACATACAAACTGACATCTATCCCTGTGAAATGCATTAATTTTTTTTAAGATTTATTTATTTATTTATTTATGATAGACATAGAGAGAGAGAGAGAGAGAGAGAGAGAGAGAGAGGCAGAGACACAGGAGGAGGGAGAAGCAGGCTCCATGCCGGGAGTCCGACGTGGGACTCCATCCCGGGACTCCAGGGTCGCACCCTGGGCCAAAGGCAGGTGCTAAACCGCTGAGCCACCCAGGGATCCCCGAAATGCATTAATTTTTAAATATTTTTGTTGAACTATCATACGGATTCAGAAAAGTGCGTGAAGTGCAAGCATATGGCTCCATTACTTTTACAACCTGACGCATGGACGCGTCCAGTTCCCTAGAAGCTTCTGCAATCTGCTCCTAACCACTGCAGTGGCCTCTCCCTAAATCGTGGGACCACACTCCTGATTTCTAACGGCATACATTACTTTTGCCTGCTTTGAACTTCATGCACATGAAATCATGCACTAGGGCCTCTTGCTCCACTTGATGTGTGTGATGCCCACCCATAGTATGACATAGCTGTGGCCCATTCATTCTCCTCTCTAGAGCAGAGGTTCTCAAACGATGACCTTGGGAGCTAAAAATGGTTTTTATTTTTTTAAAGAGTTGTTAAAAAAACTCTGAAAAACAAGTATATAACAAAGACTATATAGCCAGCAAAGCCTAGGATATAAATTATCTGGGTTTGCTGACTCCTGGTGTGGATTATTTGCCTTAAATGAATATATCACTATTTACCCATTGTGTTGATGGGCATTCATTTCCTTTAAAAATCTATTATAACAGCATAATTATGATTTAAACAATTTTAAGGTAACGATATACACATGACAAAAATTCAAATGATATGCAAGAACATAAAATAAGCAAAAGACCATTGCTGAGGCCAGGTCCATTCACAGAGGTCAACACTGATAACAGCATCTTCTTTGGAGATTTTTCTGTTTTGGCATCATTGGGATTGAAGGTTGTTGGGTGGGGTGGGGGTTTGGATATGGGTTGGGTTGGGCCTTCTCCACTCCACAGTTGTAAAAAATAAAAAGTCACCCACATTTTCTTCTGGTACTTCTATGATTTCTTAGTAAAATATTTGATGTTTGGAATGTATTGTAGTGTTAGGGTCAATTAGGTAGGGCTCCATATCTAAATCCCAGAAGCTCGTCAGTTGTGTCAACATGAATTATGAAATAACTCAGCTTTTTCTGTTTTGAAGTGAAGTCATTTAATTTGTAATTGAATATGGATGTGGAACTTTGGAATGGGCTACGAGTGAGGCCTCCACTGACCAGGACATCAGTGAATGGGCCTGGAGATAGATGCAGGCCCTATAATTTCGGGGGCCTGCAGAGCCAGGTGGGCACCATAAATGGTAAAACAGGGCTGGGTATTTGTGTGTTCAGTGCTTCAGAATATCCTTTTTCACAAAGAAACATGCTTTCCTCTCCATCTTTGGAAACAGGAGAAGCTGCCAAATCATGGAGACTCCAAAGTCCAGTGGTTCAAACAAGATAGATTTTCTTTTCTTTCTCATTTAACTATCCTAATTTAGTGGGAGGTCTAGGTAGGCAGTTGCTCTGATCTTCGAGGTCATCCTGGGATCTAGAGTTTTCCTTTCTCCCTTCCGTCATCCCCTAGGATGGAGTCTGTATTTCATGGTGGCATTTGTCTCATCCCCCACACATTCCATGTGGGAAGGGGAAATGAAATAGGAGGTGGAGTGTGGGAAAGTTCCTTCTCAGAGTTTTATTTATTTAAGTAAGCGTCACACTCCATGTCCGGTTTGACTCCCCACCTGAGATGAAGTTGCGCACTCTTTTGACTGAACCAGAGGAATCCCAGGAAGTTTCCCTTTCAAGGGATGTAACCTGGAAATTGTGTATATCGTTCTGCTTATGTCCCAGAGCCTGGACCGGAGTCCTGTGGCCACAGTTAGCTGCAAGGAGACTGGGGAAGGTAGCATCTGGCCTTGTGTGCAGCTCAGGCTTTGGAGGGGGGGGTGCGGTGGATTCTCTTGCCATAAGAAGGAAGGGCAGAAAGGAAACTGGACTTAGCGATTTTCTGTTACATTATCTCTCTTTTTCACTCTGACTTTCTGATAAGTACATGGTTATAGAGGACTGTTTCTCTACTCTAAGGAAAGGAGCGCTACAGATTATGATGATGCGAGGTAACTGAAACTCCTGGTTGGGAATAGTGGTGGGGACTGTGGCGCCTTGGAGAGCTGGAACATGGGGTAGGACAGGCCACTGCTATTCAGGGACTGGTGCTCATTGCCCTGCAGGAATGCAAGATCAGAGTTAATAAGTTTGATTTTTTAAAGAGAAGCCAGAAATAAGATTTTTTTTAAATGAGAAATAGTTTGATTTTTCAATCTTGGTTCAATTTAAGAAATGCTGTGTTGATGAATCAATATAAGTGTGCAACGCACATTTGGCTCACAGACTTCCATTTATGATCTCTGCCCTAACTATGCCATGTCAAGATGTAATATTATCATCTGGCTGGCAGAGCTTGGGGGTACCCTGGGACCTACCAGCTTCATAGGTGAGGAAGTCCAGACTTTTACACACTGGTGATAGCTTTGTTGGTTCACTTTTTCTCAAAAAGACAATTTGATATTGTCTATCAAAATTACACATGTGGGGATCCCTGGGTGGCGCAGCAGTTTGGCGCCTGCCTTTGGCCCAGGGCGCGATCCTGGAGTCCTGGGATCGAGTCCCACGTCGGGCTCCCGGTGCATGGTGCCTGCTTCTCCCTCTGCCTATGCCTCTGCCTCTCTCTCTCTCTCTCTCTGTGTGACTATCATAAATAAATAAAAATTAAAAAAAATTACACGTGTGTACTCTCTGGCCTATCAGTTCCACTTCTGGGAACACATCATTCAGGGAGACTGTACATGTATGCACATTTACCCATATAGGAAGTTATTCATTGCAACAACAAATGGCTGGAAGCTACCTGGATGTTCATCAAGAGGGGCTGGTTAAATACATTTTGGTGTGTTCTTGCAATGGAATGATCTGCAGCCATAAAAAAGAGTGAAAACATTCTCTATTGGCTGTAACCATAGGGTATTGCTAAGTGAAAAACAAAACAAGATGCAGACCAGGGGTATGGTGTGCAGCTATTTATGTTAAAAGAGGAAAAAACGGGGCTGTGTGTGTTTGTGCATGCTTTTGTATGTCTAAAACATTTCTGGAAGTTTAAGAAACTGATAACTCGTTGCTTCTGGAAATTTAAGTGGCTGCAAGATAGTAGTGGAAGATATTTTACTTGAGAATCTTGTACCTTTTGAATTTTGAACTATGTAAACATTTCACCTATTTAATACATAAATAGAATTAAGATCACAAAACAAGCAGGATTAATGAGGCCCAGTGAGGACGAGTGTCACACAGCAGTTTAACGGGAGCTTGGTGTCAGATCCACATCCCTGTCTGCACCTCCCTGCATGTGTTTTGTCTCCCTGGCCATCTTCCCATGCTGCTGGATTCTGCCCTTAGAGGTGTTCAGAAGAATCTCTATCTGATTAACCAGCAAGTTGGAATATATTTTACCAACTTATATAATTCATTTGGTTCTTTGCTGGAGCAGCTCTTTTCCTCTGCATCCGAAATAACAGCTCTGAAGCAAGACCCTCTTCTGCAGGATCTCGGGTTCCAAGGTACACCTCTCATGTTATCCACAGCTACTTTGCAATTCATGGAATAGACATAGGCCACTTTTTCTCTGTTGGCTCCATCACCCGATGAGGGGGTCAGGCAGCACCGAATGTTAGAATTCTAGTAACTTGGAGGGTCTCTGTGGCGCCAGGAAAAAGAGTGTATTCTTGGCTGCTGAAGGGGTGTGTGTTGGGGACACAGATGCAGGGTCTTTGTGAAGTGAGGCAGCCTTTCTGGTTCCTGGCAGAGGTGCTGCTTAAATGATATTTTTCTTGAAGATGAGAGAGATATTGGGAGCTGCAGTGGGACCGGAGCCTGGTAATTAGCTCTTTACCTGTGTCCTGAGGATTCTCAACCCAGTTGCTTGTCAGGGGAGCTCGGGAAAGGATATGCTGTGTTCTGACCCGAGATGAATTAGAATGTACTTCTTATTTAAACAAAACAAGAAATCCAGGTGTCTGGGGATCGTACTGTCACTTATATTGTATGTCTTAGCTATTGTACAGGTTTGGTCACAGCTAACTGAGGCCTTAAGTAATAACGGTTTAAGCAAGATAGAAGTGTACTTCTCTCTCATAAAAAATAAGCATCCAGAATTGGTACAGCAGCTCCACTCTGCAAAACCAAGTTCAAGCTCCTTTCTGTTCATGACCGTTCCAAAGGGGTGGATCTGTCTTCGTGGTCCAGGGTAGAGCTTCTGTCATCCTTCCCATATCCCAGGCAGCAGGACAGGGAAAGGCCAAGGGCAAGAAAGTATATGTCCTTGAACCTTAAAATTACTTCTTAAGAAGTTGCTGGCAAAATCTCCCTGAAGTCCTATTTCCAGAATTTACTTATGTTAACATGGCTTCCCCTTGAAAACAGAGCCCGATTGAAGGACTTAGGAGCAGGTAATTTATTTTAGGAATGGATTCAGAGGAAGTGGAATGAGGTGCCTGGGAAGAGGAAGTACCAATTTAGGGCTGGATATTGAGCTGGTTACTACTGTGGGCAGCTGGGGTTCAGCCCTGCAGAGATGGCTTCTGGGAGCAGTGTGGGGGATACTGAAGGGTGGTTTGCCTGCGAGGCAGTAGGGGGGCGTATTCACCCTGTTGGCCAAGGGTTACACCCAGCTCACTAATTTCCTTGCACATACAGTTTTGCAGATGTGAAGACTGGCTGGGAAGAATCCCTTCTGAGACTCTGAGCAGCCAGCAAGGGATCTGTGGTGCCGACATCTGTCACACTACCTGTATGCTCACCTGTGGCTGCAACAATAGCCAGAACAAGAAGGATGAGTTGAAAGGATGTAGGATGGGGCTTTAGTTATATGGCCTCCCTTAGCTGCAGAGCAACCTGGGAAATGTAGTTTTTGTTTATAGTGGTCATGAGCACTCCCCATTCCCACCCTCTATTCCTGGCCAAAACAGAGGGGCTGATCATCTTTGGGAGGATGTTGGAGAATATGTGGTGGAACCTGGCACATCGTACTCTTTATTTGTCCTCAAGTTAGGGATTTGTCAACCTCAGTGGTCAGGAAGTCAGTAGAGAGTATATAAAAAGCCCTCTCTGTGGCCAGTGTAGCCATCCAGGTACTGTAGTACATATTCATAGGATAGCTTCTCAGACCCCACTTGAGACCTGTTCACTCTCACTTTGGATGTGATTCTTTTTTTTTTTTTTTTTTTTTTAAAGATTTTATTTATTTATTCATGAGAGACACACAGAGAGAAAGAGGCAGAGACACAGGCAGAGGGAGAAGCAGGCTCCATGCAGGGAGCCTGACGTGGGACTCAATCTTGGGTTTCCAGGATCATGCCCTGGGCTGAAGGCAGCGCTAAACCGCTGAGCCACCTGGGCTGCCCCTTGGACACGATTTTAACACACATAGTGGTCTGTCTTCCTGATGCCAGCACGTAGGATTAGATGGACTTGGGCAAGTTTCTGAGGGTCTGTCCACAGGTTGGACCCTAGCATTTTCTTCCAACTCTCCTTCATCCTTTGTAGATGTTCAGCATGATTTCTATAAATGTAGGTGTTCCTTCCTCCTTTAAAGCTTCATAATGCCATTGAGAGCTGGTCCTTGCCTCCTTCTCCATTCTCTTGCCTGTCTCTCTTGGAGCCATACTCCCTGCAGAATTTCTTCCAGTGCCTTCTGCATATCATGTTTCTTCTTGTCTAGAGTCTTCTTCCCCATCTTGTCCCCTGACCACTCCTGGTCATCCTTCAATTTTTTGATGAAAATTAGATGGGCTAGGGCCTCACACCACAGGCCGTTATGGCACATACCCAGGCATTAATTCTTGGCCAGTTGTCTTTCCACTCAACTGGACTGTGTCCTCTGTGAAGGCAGGGATGAAGCTGAATCTGCCCCGTTCATTACTGTATTTCTAGGATCCAGCACATAGTAGGTGCCAATAAGTTTCTGTGGAATGGATAGAAGCACACCATATATCTCAGGTCCCAGATAGCTTCTTGCCAGCGTGTGCCCTTGATTCCTGGGTGTGAAAGGGTGTTAGAGTTCATGCCAAGCCTCTCCTACGGTTGGGGTGCCGTTCTGAGCTCATGCTTTATTGCTGGGGGGCTGAAAGACCAGTATTGTGGCACTCTGTTAGAACTGCTCTTAGGGGCTCCTGAGTGGCTCAGTCAGTTGAGTGTCTCCTGATTTCAGCTCAGGTCATAATCTTACGGTCATAGCCCCACGATGGACTCGGTGCTCAGTGGGGAGTCTGCTGGAGATTCTCTCTCTCTCTCTCTCTCTCTCTGGGTTGTTCTCCCTCTGCTCCTCCCCCATTCAAGTAAATAAATAAAAATCTTAAAGAAAACCAAAAACCAAACTGCTTTTAGTTGCCGCTGGTACCCGAGGCTCAACACAGATTTACAGAAGAGGGAGCTCAGTGAAAGAATCAATCATCCTATAGGCGAGCCATGCTCAAACTGGAACATCGCCTCCTACTCATCTTGGGTGTATTGGAGGAAGGCACTTGCCATTTTCAAAGCTGGTTCTCTTTTCAGTTCTTGCTGCTACCTCTTTTGCTTTCAATTAAAAATATCCACAAACTTAAGCTATTTTTCCCCAAATACAAAACAAACTCAGTGAATATTAAACTATTAGTCTTTCTGAAAATTCTTAGAAAACATTATTCCTCCCAACCTTGGTTTTAAAACTAATATTGAAAATTTAGAGAATACAGAAATATATGAAGAGTAAAAATAAAAGTCATCCAGGAAAAGTCACCATGAATTTACTTTCTCCCAATCTTTGTTTTTGGTTTGTTTTGTTTTTGTTTTAATTTAATTTTACTTAAATTCAATTAATTAACATATGGCATATTATTAGTTTCAGAGGTAGAGAGGTCAGTGATCCATCAGTTGTGTACAACACCTTGTCCTCCTCACATCGCATGCCCTCCTTCATGCCCATCACTCAGTTATCCCATCCCCCACCCCTACTTTCTCCCAATCTTTGTACAGTGTAGATCAACATGCATGTGCGCGCGCGCACACACACACACACCTTGAGATGATTATCCTAAATGTAAAGGTTTATACCTCATTTTTTTTCACTTCTCATGAGATTAAAACAAAATGATTTTATTTATATATTCATGAGAGACAGAGAGAGAGAGAAGCAGGCTTCTTGTGGGAAGCCTGATGCAGGACTCTATCCTAGGACCCCAGGATCACTACCCAAGCCAAAGGCAGATGCTCAACCACTGAGCCACCCAGGCGCCCCTTTTCATGAGATTTTGAGTATGGTCCTATGTCTTTTAATATTCTTCAAGGATGATTTTTAATATTGCAGAGTATTTCTGTGCAGGCGCATACCCTTTAAAATTTAACCTGTATTTTTGAACAGTTAGGTTGGTGTGGCTCTTCACTGCCATGGGTTTATTGTAATGAATTTTCTTGTATTTCTGATGATTTCTTATACATTCTTAGGAATACAGTTCGTAGTTCAAGGGTATAATTATTTTTCAGTCTTTCAATTCAAGTTGACAAATTAATTTTTAGAAAGATTATTTGTTGATGTCCACCAACAATGTGTTTTTTCTTCCTTTAAAACTGCACTTTCAGCAAAGTAATTATTACAATTAAAAAAAAAAGTCAACTTTACAGTCTCCAAATTACCTTCTAAACTTCCAGGATCAGATGGGTTTTTATGTAGCTCTGATTAGTTGTGAATAAAGCAGCTTTCCCTCCTTATTAAAGTGCTTATATGTCACTGATTTCCAAAGCAGAATGTGTAGTAGCCCACAGCAAAAACACAGAACCATGACACAATAGTTAAAAACAGCTGTTTTCACGAAACATTTTCAAGTGTTAGAAATACATATAGATCACCATGGGGGGAGAGTGGCGCTGGCAGGCCTCCGTGTTTGATTGGTGATGTCTGCCACAGGCATGTATCTGCGTGTTGGGAAAAGGCTTGGTGTTGAGAGGCTGCTGGCCCTGACCCACAGCCCTATGCAACCACTCACAGTTCATCAGCTCTGAGTGAAGAAAGTTAAAAGGTGGGTCAGGGTGAACTGGTAAGAGACCCCTCTGGAATGGGTACTCTGCTTCTCCCGAGCTGTGCTTCTGTTTCCTAGTGTCTCTGCTCCTACTTTGTATTGTCAGCAGTCCTGAACTGTAGACCTGCGATGCGCACAGCCAGTACGGGGATGGGAAGAAAGGACAGAAGGCGTGCTGAGGAGTCCGTGTTTCCCAGACTTGGGTCTTTGCTGTATGAACTTTGTAATTTGTTGTTGTCACGTCTGGGGTGTTCCTGTGCCATTTTTTATATAATATGTAATTTTAAAATGGGCTCAGTGATTTTACTTAAGTATGTGTATTTGAAAAGCAGTGTCTATCACTCTCATGAGCTGAAAGACAGTGTAAATAGATGAAAACCTTCAAAATAAAGACAATGAAAACAAAACAATGGTCTTAAATTCCAGCTAGATACTTGCTTGCCAAAAGCTTTCAGACAGAGCTGGGCTGTTAACAAGGGTGATGATAAGCCGAGTATTAGAGGCTCGTTAGCACGAAACTGAAGCTTTTTCTCTGTAGAAGGATTGCAAAATTAGGAAGACAATAACTTTCTAATTGTGGGATTCCCTATTCTTGAAAACATTTGGTAAATGGCTCTCTACACTGGTAGAGGGGCCCTGGTAAGGCTGGCGAGGGCAGATTTGGGAGGACAGTTGATGCCAAGTCAAAGGACAGTGGTGCATTGGTGGGGATTCTTCTTGGATACTTTTGGAGGACTGTGTGGGGGCATGGGAGTAGTTTGTTTCAGTAGCACAATTATTGATGAATCAGGCTTCCTTGCTTCCCAATTGGATATTCCCATCAGGAAAACAGTCCCCCTTTGGTCCAGTGGCTGGTGAGAGGAAGGCCTGACCAATGGACCTATACCTGTCTGTAAATCGGCACCAAATAGCATCCATTCCTTCAGAGGTGTCCCATGTTGCTTGAGGTCTCGTGAGTTCTGGGCATGAAAAAAAATAAAGTCGAGCTGGCACCACATCCAAGTGGCATGTGGTGCGGGTGTGTGCAGTTGGATTATTTTTATTTATGATAGCTGATTCACAATCGTCTCCATGGCGATGGGGGAGCTGAAGGCTGAGGGAAGAAGTCATTTGTTGCATTATTAAATGACCCAATGAAAGGAAAAAAGCCCTCAAACACATTAAGGATTAATTTAACGTCGTGGCCTTGCCTGGCGGGTCATTACCCATCCCGGCTACAGATGTTGGCATTTCTATTTCCAGAGTGTTCTGAACATTGTGTGGCTCATCTGTTTGCATTTGAATGTCACTCTCAGCTCAAATGCAGCCAGATGCTGAGGGTCAGAAGGGTCACCGGGACCTCATCAGGAGATGCTCTTTGCTGTAGAACATTTGGGAAGATGTCATTCTTGATGCCAATTTGTGTGTGTTTCTTAATGCACTTCAATACATACAAAATTATGATGGGTATAAATTATTTGTAAGAAATAGAACCATGCAGTGGGCACACACGTACCTACTACAATAGGGTAAACTGATGATATGCAAAGGATGACAATTATGCCTTGATATCCCTAGACAGTCCCAGCTTTTTCTTATCTTAGCAGAATCCTTAATTATATCCACTTTGACTCTCATAAGCTTGTTCATGTTGGGATGATAGATTGTGTATCTACTCTCCTTGTAAGCCCCCTGTGTGTTTCTCCCCAATCTTGTTCCCTCTCTGCACTGACAAAGAGCCTCTCTTCCAAATTTTAGTTCCTCCTTCTTTTGCTATTCTATATTTGCATCCCTAAATGATATATTACTTTGGTTCATCTCTCTGAGATTGTACTCTGGGTGTTCTTTTGTGTCACTTCTCTTTCACGCTAAACCTTACATGTCGGAAAGTCACCCATGTTCCTGTATGTGTCAGTGACCCATCCATGTCTACAGCAGTATACTATTCCGT
Organism: Canis lupus baileyi; assembly: GCF_048164855.1. Taxonomy (NCBI): domain Eukaryota; kingdom Metazoa; phylum Chordata; class Mammalia; order Carnivora; family Canidae; genus Canis; species Canis lupus. The sequence goes on along the minus strand of NC_132864.1, from coordinate 11,233,313 downwards.
GGCAGTAACGTATCACAATTTGTTCATTTTACTGCTGGCAGACATTTGGTATGTCTTTTGTTTTTCACTCCAATGAACAAGGCTGCTATGAACATTTTCTGTGTATGTATCCTGATGTGCATGTATGTGCTTTCTCTTGGCTCTGTGTCTAGAATTGAGTCATGGGTTCATCTTCAGCTTGGTTAGGTGATGCCAAACTGTTTTCCAAAGTGATTTTACCAGTTTGTGCCCTTACCATCAATGTGGAGGTGTTCTGGTTGCTCTTTGTCCTTGGCAATGCAACACTTGGCGCCAGACTTTTGCAATTTTTACCAGTCTGATGGGTGCAGAATGGTATCTCATTGTACATTTACATCTCCAGTGTTGTCTGGGACTGTTGCTAGCTTGCCCAACTCTAGGGTTCAGATGAGGATGTTTGCCTTCCTGTAAATAGACCAGAATTCTCCAGTGTTACCTTTATAGTAACAAAGTTGTTATTTCGATCTAACCTGCTGTACTTTGTCTATGTTAGTTGGTTTAAAACATGGGTGGAAAAAAAAAAAACATGGGTGGGAAAGGGGATGCACTTAGGGGCATTGAGAAGGAAGACCTCCTGTGTTTCTTTTCCCTTGTACTCTATTTCCAGAGCACTTCTGACACTTGTTGTGTAGGGCTTTCTCCCACTGACTGACTCTGGACACTCACTGGGTATCCTGTACTGGAACTCCATTCTGACCCTATCTGCCTGGAGACAGCATCAGATCCCACAGGTTAGGGGCTCAGTCCCACAAGACTGTCCCCATTTCCAGTGCCAGTCACAAGTCCACATTGTCCCCTGTGCTTCTGACTGACTGGCTATAGATTGGAGGTTCCCATGACCCCCTCCTTGGGTTCTACCATTAGCTAGAATGGCTCATGGAACTCCAGCAATCAGTTTACTGTTTAGTTTATCAGTTATAAAATGATAAAAGCTCAAGAGCAGCTGGATGGGAGAAATGCAGAGGGCAAAGCCTGTGGGAAGAGGTGTGGAGTTTCCAGGTCCTCTCTGGGCATGCCACCCTCCTGGCACCTCCACATATTCATTGGTCTGGAAGCTCTCAAATCCTGTCCTTTTGTGTTTTTATGCAGGCTTCATTATGGAAGGCACAGATTAAATCATGAATTCAACCTCCAGTCTCTCTCTCCTCTCTGGTGGTCAAGTTGGAAGATCCAATCCTCTAATCACTTGCTTGCCCAAGTGCTTGGTTCCCCTGGCAACCAACCCTCATCCAGTGGTTGATCTAGGGATTTCCAAAACTCACCTCATTAACATAAACTCAGGTGTGGCTGAAAGGGAATCTGGCCTTTATGCTTTTAGCTCTCGGGAAATCCCAAGAGCTTTAGGAGCTCTGTGCTGGAAATAGGGATGAAGACCAAATACATATTTCTTACTGTAGATCATGCCGAAGGTGTGCTGAAGACCTACACACAACTAACAACGCTGTCTTATCCCTTATATTTTCCTGTGCCTCTGTGTCACCTGTCCCAGAGCTGGCTGACCTGGATCTTCAGCTAGGGTCCTCTTCAGTCCTTTCATGGAACTCCAGCTACCTCGACTCAGAAAGCTGACACTCTACTCTGCATTTGTAGGATTTGTTTGTGGGTCCATCCTTTTTCTATCCTTTTAATCACACTGTTAGCCCTTTGTGGGGTCTTCTTGCTTCCTTAATCTGAGATCTTCCTAAGCTTTCCTCATCTTGATACTTCCCTTAGAAACTCACGCAGTGTTTTGTCCAGGCTCATTCTTCCAGGAAACGTTTGACAGAGCCCATCATGTGCTAGGCCTAATGATGGTGGCTACGTAGTCAAAGATAAACTGAGTTCCTTGCCCTTGTCAGGGGTGTGGTTTCCCAAAGAAATGGAAGAAATAAACCAGAGTAATGTGATGTGACTGTGGAGAGGAGAAATATCCAGATTATTAAGGAGACTTTCTTTGCCTTGAGAAGTTTCCTAGATGAAATGGGGTTTGAAGGATGAGTAGGAGTTGAATAGATGGCCAGATAAGTTTAGGAATCTGCACTGGTAAGTCAAGCATGTCCTGCCTCCCTAGCTTTGGGGATTATTGTAGTTGTTATTTTGCACCCTTGAAAACCTTTGTCTGGAAAATTCTTTTAAAGATAAATATTAATGAAAATAGAAAGCTGTCCTTTCACTATCCATGGGGTCTTGACTATGGCCATTAATGCAATGGAAATGAGGTAGGAAATTGGTGCCAGTGGTGACTTTTATTCATTTATTCCTTTATTCATTCATCCTTTTATTTGAATGCAGAGTTTGCATCTGTTGAATGTTTGAATAAAAGATAAAGGAAAAGAGAATAAACCTCATTCTTAGATGTGTGACTGCTCTGGCTTTTGTTCTGACCTCACTGGGGTCAGCCGACTCCAACTGGTGGCAGCAGCTGTCACCACTGAGGTGTGTTCTCCCTGCATCGCACTGTGGGTCTGATCTCAGTGGCCAGCATCACACAGAGTCATTTTGGGCATTTGGCTAATTAGAATAAAACCATCAGGTGAAATGAACTACTTGTCCCAGACTTTGTCCTAATGATCATTAGATGGCATCTCTGATGAGCTGGCCCTGGGCTGTGCTTGATTCTGGGCATCTCAAGGCTCTTTGGGGGTGTTAGTCAAGGCTGAATGGCTGGACAGGAGTTGGAAATGAGATGTCTTTTCTCAGTGGGGAAACCTTAAGAGAGTGTTTGTATGGGTGTGAGTCCCTTCTGCCTTTGGGGACTGCCTGTCTGTTAAGCAGTGCTTGCTTTGTCCTTGGTCCTGACCTGACCCTTGGTGCAGCTGTCAGTCAAATCAACAGAAGTGCTGGCATCTCCCCTGACAGCTGGCACGGTAACGACTGTCAGAGAGCTGAGAGCTGGGGAAGTCGGCTTGCCTTCCAAAAGACTCTTGTGGTGTTTAAATCTGGAAAGAGGATTGACTGGAAGATTGGACTGGTGAAAATCAGGCAGGGGTGCAGGTCCAATGTGGGCACAACTTTGGGTTCTAATAAAGCCATCTTTCGCTGTGCTGGCTTACCCCATTAGATTTTAATGCAGAGCTGGAGGGCCCCGAGCTGGATTTGTGGGCACTGTGGGTTGAATTTAAAGATCTGTCCAAACCCTAACCCCAGGTACCTGCTAATGTGACCTTCTTTGGAAATGGGATTTTTGCAGATGTAGTTGAGTTACCATGCACTCATTAGGGTGGCCCTAATCATATGACTGGGCTCCTTGTAAAAAGATGAGAATGGTGCAGGGAGGAAGCTGTGTGAAGCAGGAGACAGAGATTGATTGGGATGACTTGGCTACAAGTCAAGGAGAACCAAGAATTGACAACACCAGGAATAAGAGAAAGGCACAGGACAGATTCTCCCCTGGAGCCTTCAGAGAGAAAAGCCCCACTGACATCTTGCTTTTGGACTTCCAGAGCCGTGAAGAAATAAATATTGGTTGTTTTAAGCCACCCAGTTGGTGGTAAATTTTTATGGCTGCCCTAGGAAACTAATACATTGTTTTAAAAAAATGAGACTAATTTGAAAACCGAGTTCATGTAAAAAGTGAGATTTCTGGCATCTCTGGAAAAATCATCTCTGTGCACATGGGACTGACTTCCTGAGATGGGACCATAGGGATGGCTTCTGTTCATCCTGGTCACCGCCCCTTGCATTTGGCTGCCAAGGAGCCAGCTTCTCCTGTTGGGTTTCCCTTTGATCTCCTGAGGCATCTGACTCTGGTCCATACTTTTGCAACAGGCCTGTATGAAGGATTGACAGTGGCCCGTCGCTGGCCTTCCAGCTTCTAGAGCAGGGGTTGGCAAACTATAGCCCATGGGTCAAATCCAGCCCGCTGCCTGTTGTGATAAATTTTTACTGGAAAGCCGCCATGCCTGCTTGCTCATAGATGGCCTAGCGTTGCTTTCACATGACTACAGTGCAGTTGAATGGCATCAGCATAGACCACGTGGCCTTTGAGGTAGAAGATTTCTTCTTTAGCTCTTTACAGAAAGAGGCTCCTGATCCCTTTTCTAGAGAATCAAGAAAAATAGATTTTTATGACATTTTCCCCTCTTTTCATTTTATTTTATTTTATTATTATTATTTTTTAAATATTTTATTTATTTATTCATGAGAGACACACAGACAGAAGGGTGGTGGTGGGGCAGAGACACAGGCAGAGGGAGAAGCAGGCTCCATGCAGGAAGCCTGACATGGGACTCGATCCCAGGTCTCCAGGATCAGGCCCTGGACCGAAGGTGGCACCAAACCACTGAGACACCGGGGCTGCCCCTTTATTTTATTTATTTAAAGATTTTATTTATTTATTCATGACAGACACAGAGAGAGAGAATGAGAGGCAGAGACAGAAGGAGAAGCAGGGTCCATGCAGGGAGCCTGATGTGGGACTTGATCCCTGGTCTCCAGGATCACGCCCGGGTTGAAGGCAGCGCTAAACTGCTGAGCCACTGAGGCTGCTCCTTCCCCTCTTTTTAAGTAAGGGCAACTAATTCCTATTGCTTTTTGTTTGTTACTATTTAAAATTGTATTAAAAGGTATTTAAAATTTGCGTATAGTTGACATACAAAGTTACATTAGTTTACATAGTGATTCAACTTCTTTATGCTTTGCTCCATATTGGTTTTTAGTTTCAAAAAACACATCTGCCAGTCAAGGACATCTTTCCATGTCAGTAAATGTGAATCTCTGTCATTTTTAAAATGTACCATGACTTATTGACTGATTCTTTATTAATGGGTATTTAGGCAGTTATGTTTTAAATTTATATGAATCAGTCAGGCCTGGCTAAGGAGTCCCACACTTGGGCATTGAGCTTCAGTTTTGAGGGTGTGGAGAGAGGGAGAGATTGGGGTCAATTAGCCCATACTGTAGAGAGCCAGTCAACTCTGTGATGACTCTTGCTGAAGCTCACACTATGATCCTCCCTGTGCACAGAGGTCCACACCGGAGAAGATGGAGCTAACAGCAGAAAGGACTGGTTTGGTTGTAGGGAGGAAGCTTTTGTTGTTAAGGTGGTAAATCCTAGAGTAGCTGAGGAAGTTTAGAGTGCCCCTCCCCGACGGCCTTCTAAGGAGCTACAGCTCTGCTGAGGTTATATATAGCCCAAGGATGCAAGGTGTGGTTGGCCACTTCTGCTCTGGCACAAACTGCTGTCACCAGCCCCGTGCTGGGCAGAGGGCTACAGCCTGTCTTGCCTACCAGGAGGGAGAGCCATGCTGGGTAGAGATACAGGTTGTTGGTGGGAATATTTAGGCACACAGTCATACCTCTGCTGTCCTTCGATTAGAGGGTAGGGGCTAGCTCAGCTGATTCTGTGTCCTTTTGACCTCTGGGGTCCTCGTCTTGGTTGGCTGGCCCCATCTGTCTGTACAAGGCCAGTTAGGTCCATTCCAGGCTCTGCGGTTGTTTACAGGGTATGGCTATGTGCAGAAAACGGTCAACATTGCAGACCCGAGGCTGTTATCTTTAGAAAGGCCTGCTTGTAAGTTCACCTGTTGACTGGCATCAGGGAACTTGGCTGGCTCAGGGAACTTGGCACTTGAGCTGTTCCCTAAGTGATGAATGTGGCTCATGACTCCGTCCAAACAATGGGAGTTATGGTGGGCACTTGCTTTCCTTCTAAGCATCTGGAATTTGGGCACATGCTAGGCAGAGTGCCTACAGGACCAGTTCCCAACAAAAGCCTTGGGTCTCAAGTCTTGAGTGGGCTACCCTGGACAAAGCGTCTTATGGATAATGCTGCATTTTTTGTGACTAGAGATGAGTGAGTTGTGTGTGTGATGCTCATGGGAGGGAATTTACACTTGATCTTAGCCAGAAGTCAGAGAAGCGATTCATGGCAAGGAGTTTAAGAGAAGTGTCTATAGACCTGCCCATCTTTTCCCCTCCCCGATCCTGTGTATAATATACTGTGGCCATTAGTACAATGATACGCTGTGTCCCATGAGTCCTTCTAGTGAATCACCAAATGTGTATGAGTGGTCTTAGGAAACCCCCAAACAGGATGACTCATTGTGAACTCAATTTTAGAATGAAAAAAAAATTTAGAGAGTGCATGCCTTGATGATAATGATAATGATTAAAAGTATCAGTGATTATATTACTAACCAATACTTACATAATGCTCACAGTGTGCCAGCTCCAGTTCTAGCCACTTGACAGATGAATTGAATCAGGCTCAGATTGTAGATATTCCTTTTCTCTCCAGTTTACAGATAAAAGGTCTGAGGCACAGAGAGGTGATGCAGCCTGCCCTTTATCACCTAGCTCTTGAGTGGCAGAGCTCAGAATGAAGCCCTCAGATTGTGACTGGCAGGTACTTGGGACCCTCCCAATACACAGGGCTCTCCTGGGGCCAGTGCCTTGTTGGAAACAAGCTTTAGTCTAAGGAAGCCAAATATTGTCTCTACTTTTTTGACTCAAGGGTGGGGTGCATAGTAATGATAACAAGTCATCTCAAAATTGGCGTAAAATGACAACATTTATTTCTTGCTGGGTTTCTTTGTTCATCCCAGGCTGGCTAGGGACTCCGCTCTAGGACATCCTCACTCAGGGATCCAGGCTGCTGGAGCAGCCACCATCCTCACGCACTGCTGGTGTCCTGACAGAAGGAGGGTCTCGCCTCTGCACCTGGCCACTCCTGGCCAGCAGGGACCCCTCGTACCCCATTGGCCAGAGAGGCCCATGACTGCCCGTACAGATGGGAGCCAGGAAGTGAATCCTACCACAGACCTAGAGGCAGAAAGTAGAACCATTTAGTGACAACAGTACGTGTAATAGTATTGTGAGGATTGGAGAAGAAGACTTTTCCAGCTGACACCAGCTTTGTGGGGAAGATTACTCATTGAAGGAAGATCCAGAGTTAAGAGCAGAGGGGTGGGAGGGAGCCCATTATTGTCAAAGGCAGAAGTGAGAAGACAGGGGGCCATATAGTTAAGTCCTTTGAGCACAAATGAAAGTGATTTCCATGACAACAATTCAATTAGAGAGCGACATGAAGTTCTCCTCCATAAGGAACACTGAGGAATTATCGCCACAATGAACCTGAGGGTGGAAAGGGGAGAGAAAGTTCCCCAGCAGGACACCCCCAGCAGTTCCTGGATGCAGGGCATGCCCCTTCATTGGTAAGCCAACCCCTTCACTGAGGAGGTCAGCTTACATAGAGGGAAAGGGGTTGGGGCATTTGCCAAAATAAGCAAATGAAAGAGTGGGTGAGAAGGAAGGTGGAGAGGGCAGGGATGGGTGGGCGGTTAGGGAGGCACCTGTGTTTTGCTTTTAATACTGGGTGGTTTGGGCATATGGGTTGGCTAGTAGAGTTGCAGAATGGGTGTTGAAATGTTTCCCCATAGAATTAAAATTAAGTTTGGAAGGTGTGGTGGGGGAAGAGAATGAGGCCCCAGAGTGTGGTGGGAAGAACCAGGGTTTACAATCACACACTAATGGCTTTGAATCCACTTTTTCCTTTGCTTTCTGTGTTTGAACATAAGCTCCTTGGACATAATCCTCTTAACTAAATATGCCTATCAATGGAATGATACTCAGTAATAATGTGGCCTCGTATCTGGCACACAGTGGGTCCTCTCTACAATGTACGTGTACTTCCCTGTGTTTGTTAGGGGTGATGTCAAAAAGATTCCATCTCTGGGGCAAACTCTGAACCTTCAGTAATGGGCTCCCTGGAGCCTGTGTTAAGGATTCTGAAGCTCATGGAGAGTGCAGCAATTGTTATTGATGTCTGTTATGGACATGGGAGGTGGTGCTGTGTGTGCCACATAGTTGCCATCCTTGGTTTAGCCCTGTTTTTCCCTCTGGGCCTTATTCTTACCACTTCCTTCCGTGCATCCTTTGCTCGAAATTGGGTCACTGGTCAACTCACTGCCCTAAGCAAGCTGTGTGCTACTTGCTTCTGTGTCCTGGTGTCCCTGCCTTCTGTGGCCCGAAACACTCTCTGTTCATTCCTTATCTCATCCAGATGTGTGCCAGATGATCCTTCAAGGATCAGCTCACACCCCTCCTCAAGGAAGCTCTTCCCACCTAGAGCTGCTATGGTCATTCTAGGACCAAAGGGTGTCCTCTTTTTCAGATTTCCCGTAATACTCACCACCTCTTCCTTGGTCTGTGCACACATGCCCTAACAGCCTCTCATGTTGGCAGTGGTGTCCTTTCAGTGTGAGTGTAGCTGACTACTCTTGACTATAAGCTCTCAAGGCAACTGTGTCGTCTGCTACTCCTCTCTTATGCCCTTATCCCTCTGCCCACTGACCCTATCCCTCTGCCCACTGACCCCATCCCTCTCCCTATTCAGTGTGATTTAGTTGGCAGAGTATGGAAGTATACTATTTAGGGGCCTGGAGTTGGCAATTGGAGATTCTAGCTAGGACTCTCAGGACTGCCTCTTTGGGGTTGTGTGACCTTAGGTAAGTTCTTTGACCTTTCCACCTCAAACTCCTCTTCTAATAATACTGAGAGTCATGGGGAGCCTTCAGTGGGATAATGTGTATTCAGTGCTTTCTCACTTCTGGGCATACAGTAAGTGCTTGCTATGTGGTATCAGCCATTGCTGTTCCCTCTTGTCTCTTTGCCTTTCTCCTTCCTTCTGTGCCCTGTTCTAGGACAACCATTTCAGTGTGATCTTTTCATCTTTTATGCGACTGTTCCTACAAGGATCGTTTGACTAGTCCTACAAGGATTGTTTGGGCATCACTGGGAGTTCAGCTAGTGCAGCCTGGATGTTGTGGAGGGTTTGGCATGGGAAAAAGAGGATATTTTATCCACTCGTGAAAAAACCCTAAGTCCAGGCGAGCCCCTGGCACTATAGTTCCCTACTTCAGGCAGCAGCTGTGTTCTCAAACAACTGTGTGCAATTTCAATTTGATTAGCTTTACCATAAGCCCCCTTTTAGAAGTCCCAGGGGACTTGCCAGTTAAAGTCTTGTTTGACAAATCCTTTTGTAAAATTCAGAGTCACCAAATTGTTCTGCTTTGTGATTTTGGATTCCTATATATTAGGTTTTCTTAACGCATGTACTATTTTAGCAGCAAAACCTCCTTATCATATTCCAGCCAAGTTGTTGAGCTTCAGCAGTCAAAATTAGTATTTATTTCAACCCATTGAATATGTATTATATTCCGGAAAGATATTTCCAACTCATGAAAATTAAGTGAGAAAACCTGAGTTACCAGGGTTAGTCTTCTGTTCCTGCTATGTACTGACTCTCGCTGGGGCGTTGCTGGCAGATGCTTGGCTGTCCTTGATAAAGGAACAGGAGTGATAAAAACCAGGAAGATGCTGCGAATGAATAATCTGGCCAAGGAAACACGTAATTACCATGAGTGTCAGTCTCTGTAATGAAGCATTGATAGGGCCAAATCCGAGCATAAGTTACTAGCAAAGAGGGCGAGGTAATATGTCGAGTACAATAATTTAGCCTCTGACTGGCTCCTGACAGCAGTTCTGAAATGCGCAGGTGCAGCCCCAGGCAAATGCTACAACACAGAGATTGAGAGCTCCCCCCACCTTGCAGCGAGGCGCCACAGACTGCTGCTCTGCCTGCTGCTCCCTCCCCAGGGAGATGCTAGATTTTTTTTTTAGGACAGACCTTGAGATCCCTGTCTAACCTTCTCATTTTACAGATGAGGAAGCCGAGGCACAGAGAAGAGTTTGGAATTCCTTAAGTCTCCTGGTTAGCCTGCAGCCAGGGTGGTCCTGAACTGCCATCCTTTCCCACCTGCACTGTCCCACCTCTCTCCCAGGGATGCAGAGTGGAGACCAAGCTTGGCTAACAACCCCGTTTCCTAGGGGACGTCGATTTCTAGGGAGAGATGAGATTTTTCCTTCTACGAATAGATGGCATTTTGTCTTGTTATTTACCTAATTTTTCTGAATATATGTACATGTACATGGTTCAAAATTCAAAAGGTGGATGTTGAACATTAGGTCTCCTTCTCTCATCTCTGTCCTCCGGGGTTCCTGGTGTCCTCCGAGGCAGCAAGTATTATCAGATATTTTACATATCCTTTCTGAGACTTTTCTCTGCATATGTGAGGAAAGTTGTATTTGCTGGTTCATTCATTTATTCAATTGTTATTTGTTGAGCACCTTCTGTGTGCCAGGTTCTATTGTAGGAACTGGGCTATAAGAGCAAACAAAGATTTGTTGCCATGGGGCTGACACTGGACCTCAAAACTCCTCTCCCTCACTGTAGCATCCACACGTACACATAGTTCTGTGCTTTTATTACTTTATTTTTTATTTTTTTAAATTTTTATTTATTTATTTATGATAGTCACAGAGAGAGAGAGAGAGGCAGAGACACAGGCAGAGGGAGAAGCAGGCTCCATGCACCAGGAGCCCGATGTGGGATTCGATCCCGGGTCTCCAGGATCGTGCCCTGGGCCAAAGGCAGGCGCCAAACCGCTGCGCCACCCAGGGATCCCTACTTTATAACCTTCTATCTTTGAGCCTATTCCATACCAGTTCATGGAGAGTTCCTTCTCTCTTTTTAACCATGGTGATGCATCTCATTGTGTGGACTTAGTCAGCACCTGATTGAGATATTTAGGTGGCCTCTCTGGGTGTGTGTTTTCTATTATAAGCAGTACTACAAGATTCTTGTACACATGTCTGTTTGTACATGTGAGGCACATTTGGCAGTTTATTGACCAATGTGGGCAAAATGTCCAGAGGGGTTAGTATTCAGGCACAGCTCAGTCCCGGTGCACAGACCATTTGGAACTGATCTCTCAGTCTTGCTTTGCTTATGTTGACTTCATTTTCAGAAATAAGAAGCCTTATGCCATTTTTATTCAGTGGTAGTAATTGTACATCTACAATGTGCCAGATGATGTGCTGGAGATATAACAGGGAAGAAAACATGGAAATCCCAGCTTCATGGAACTGACATTCCCAAGATGCTCCACCCCCATCAGTCAAAGGTTTAAATTCTCCCAAGTGGAGGAAAATGAAACCTCCTTCCTTCCAACAGGAACAAGTCTCAGGATCAAATCTCATTGGACCAGTTTGTATCCTGTGACAATTTCTGATCCAATCCTATTGGCCGGGGTTGATGGAACTTGCTGATTGGCTAGGCCTGGCTCTCAGAGCTAGGGGCTGGAGTTCTCCTGAGAAACCACGAGGGCTGAGCATGGGTGTGGGGGTGTCAGGTGGGGAATTCCTTGAAGCAAAGGGGCTCTGTTATCAGAAGATGGGCCGTACATTCCTGAGGGTCACAGATGTTCACTGTGATGGCATATAGCATGAATGAAAGAAACCGCTGGAACCAGAAGAAAGAGCCAGAAGGGGGAGAAGCCAGTTCTGTGTGTCTGCACGGCAGCTCAGACCAGGACTTCATTGGCTATGTGGAGCCTAGGGAGGTAGAAGAGGCTAGGATGGAGATCTTGGAAGGGGTGTCTTGCGGTGCTTATGCCAAGAGTATTCCACTCTGCTCTATTTACTAAGCAGCAGTCATGGGAAAAAACATGCTAAATGCTGCATTACCTGAAATTAATTATAGTAATGACATTCACTTTTATCAAGACCATTTTAATGCCAGGACTTAACAGTTATGAGTTCACTGCATTGTCTCCACAGCCTTCTGAGATGAATATTATTATGATGCTCACTTCTGGAGGAGAAAAGAGAGGCACAGAGACTAATTAACTTGCACAAGATCACACAGCCAGTCAGGGGCAGAGCCAGTGTTTGAATCCAGGCCAACTGGCGCCAGAACCCATACTCTGCATATAGCGCTTTTTTGTCTCTTCCAATCTGTGTATCAGGAAGAGGGCTGGAAGCTGAGGACTGAGTCTTAGTGCTGGCTGGGATGCCACGGAGCTGTGTTACTCTGACAACTCTCTTTTCCTTGTTTGGTGCCTCGGTTTCCAAACATGCAGAGAGAGGTATTGGAGAACACATGTTTTGTTAAGGATCAAATGACATACTTGGTAGGAGCACTTTTTGGTGGGAAAATAATCTAAGTGCTTTTGTACATGTATTTCCTACACTACTGCAATGAATAGCCTCAAATTTAGTGGCTTAAACAACACAAATTTGTTGTCTTACAGTTCTGGGTGTCAAAACTGGAAGTCTGTTTCACTGGGCTAAAATCAAGGGGTCAGCAGGGTTAGCTTCTTCTGGAAGATCTAGGAAAGAATCCATCTTGGGCAGCCCGGGTGGCTCAGGGGTTTAGCGCCACGCCACCTTCAGCCCAGGGCGTGATCCTGGAGACCCAGGATCTAGTCCCACATCGGGCTTCCTGCATGGAGCCTGCTCCTCCCTCTGCCTGTGTCTCCTCCTCTCTCTCTCTGCATGTGTGTGTGAAAAATAAATAAAATCTTAAAAAAAAAAAAAAGACTCCATCTTGCTTTTCCAGCTTTTCCGTCAGCATTCCTTGGCCTACTGGCCCTGCATTCTCAAGCCCATCCAAGTGGCATCTTCAAAGCAGGCCCTTGTATGCACGCTCCCTCTCTCCCTCCAGCCCCAGTTCTGACTTTTGTCCTCATGTCTTCTCTGACTCTGAACTTCCTGCCTCCCTCTTGCAGGGACCCTTGTGATGATATCACGCCCATGGGATGATAATCCAGGATAATCTCCCCACCTAAAGTTTAATCACATCTGCAAAGCTCACTTTGCCAATGAAAAGTCACATTCTCAGGTTTTAGGGATAGGTTGTGGACACTTTTCATAGGCAGCTTATTCTGTCTACCACAGTAATCTTACTAATCTTAATTATATCATTGTCTAGTACCTATGTAACTATTTATAAGTATACTGTTTTTCAGGCTTTTAAAACCCAGGTTGATTGATACTCAAGAAAACAAAAAAAGGGTCCTTAATCTCTCTGCCCAGATAACCCTAAGGGCTAATTTCTCCTGTTTTGATATTTAAACAGAAAATGCAAGTAATATTAATAGAAGGATGAAGAATGTGAATGACAGAACCATACAGGATGCCGTCCCCCCTCCCTATATCCTTTTTCAGAGGTAACCAGTCCCTTTACAATTTTAGAGAAGTCTTTCTAGAAAAAAATGAAAGTATAAATCAGAATACATGTATCTATGTATAACTTCTCTTCTAAAAAATAGTACAGATTATATCATTCAAACCATTATGTATTTTGCTTTTTTTACAAGATTTTCTACCTTTTAGATCCTTTTGCCCCAGCACATGGAGCTTCTTTGAAAGAGTTTCAGCATTTCACTGCAGGGACAGAGCATTGTTAATCAATTAATTAATCATATTACTTATTTTTTATTACTTTTTAAAAAAATTTTTATTTATTCATGAGAGAGAGAGAGAGAGGCAGAGACATAGGCAGCGGGAGAAGCAGGCTCCATGCAGGGAGCCTGATGTGGGACTCGATCCCAGGTCTCCAGGATCACACCCCAAGCTGAAGGTGGCACTAAACTGCTGAGTCACCGGGGCTGCCCTATTACTTATTTTTTTAAAAAAGATTTTATTGGGGGATCCCTGAGTGGCTCAGCGGTTTAGCATCTGCCTTTGGCCCAGGGCGCGATCCTGGAGACCCGGGATCGAGTCCTGCATCAGGCTCCCGGCATGGAGCCTGCTTCTCCCTCCTCCTGTGTCTCTGCGCGCCTCTCTCTCTCTCTCTCTCTCTCTCTCTCTCGGTCCATAATAAATAAATAAATAAATAAATAAATAAATAAATAAATAAATTTTAAAAAAAATAAAAAAAAAGATTTTATTTATTTGATAGGGAGAGAGGAGAGAGAGAGAAAGAGAACGAACACTATGAGTGGTTGAGTAGGAGGAGGGGCAGAGGAAGGAGAAGCAGACTCCCAGGACCCTGAGATCATGACCTGAGCTAAAGGCAGATGCTTCACCAACTGAGCCACCAACTGCCTGAGTATTATTTTTGTAACCTCTATTATTGGTTGCTTTGGTTGTTCCCAGCCTGTTATTACAGATGATGGTGTATTAATACCCTTGAATACCACATCTAAGACAATGTCCGTGGCTGTATTTTTAGTATTTTGGGGTTCTCAGCAATTGGGGCAGGATAATTCTCTGTTTCAGGGGCCATCCTGGGCATTGGAGGATGTTTGGCAGCATCCCTGGACTCTACTCATAGATGCCAGTAGCACTAGTATTGTGACAACTAAAGCTGTCTCCTGACACTGCCACTGTCCCCTGAGGGGAAGTTATCCCGTAGAGAACCTCTGTCTTAGGCAGGCATTCCTCACATAGGGTGGTAGAGTGAGAGTTAGCTTTATAAACCTGATGCTGATGGCAGGTGGGCAGGTGGGCTCTGGCTAGCTCACAGGTCAGGAGGGGTTGTTCAGAGTAAGCAGGAAGTCTGGAAGGGAGACTCGGAGTTGGCAGGTGGGCAATGCTGAGCATCTTAAACCTTGTGACAGGGAGTTAGGCATTAACTGACACCTTGCCTGTTCCTGAGAGAATATGTTCAAACTTTGTCTAACTTGTCCTGGAATGTTCTGTGGGTGATGTTTCCTGCACTCCTGGCTCAGCAGTCTCCACCTTCCTTCCACCTGCCCTGGCGGATCCCCCACTCTTTGCTCTGAACCTGATGCATCTGTAGACTGTCTTTATATAACAACCCCAAAGAAACATGGCAGCCAGACTCTTTGAGAGGGTTTTTCCCTCTATCTGAAATGAGGATAGACTCAGTCTCCCAAAAACAATGGCACCAGGTACCCTCGCGTGGGCTTTCCTTGTATTAATTTATTTAATCCTCACATTCCTGCCCACTGTGATCACCATCCTAATTTTACAAGGAGTAACTGAGGCCCCAGCAGGCAGGTAGCTTGCCCTGGGCTACTTTGAGCCGAAGCCTATTTGGTGTTGCTCAACCATTGTATGAGGACCATACGATTTTAGGAGGAATTTCAGATGGATGATAACAACAGCTGGCTCTTACACAGGTCTGCTGTAGCCTGGGTCTCTTCCAGGGGCTACATGTGTGTTCAAGCACAGAGCAGCCCTGTGAGGTAGTTACTTTCATCATCCACATTTTGTAGACAGAATCTAAGGCTCAGGGAGACAGAGGAACTTGATAGGGTCACACAGCTAAGACATGCCGCATGTGGATCCAAACCCAAGGGGCTTCAGATTGCATGGGTACAACTGTCAGAGTGCACTGCTTCCAGACAGATGAAAGTGGATTTCTAAAGCTTTTCACCTTAAGAATATCCCTGAGGCTCTTAGAAAAATTTATCCCCTAGTCATGCTGTTGATGTGTCTGGGCACTCGTTGACTCCCCCCGTTACAATCCATCATGCTTTATGTCCCCCTTAAATTAGAAGTGCACTCTGGTGATTGTTTCTTCATTAGAAGAATCCACAAATTTGCTGTTTTAAAACCCAAAACAAATGAAACAAAACAAAGGCCATCCATGAATCTTGGCTGATGTTGGGCTGTCATTCGTTCAGTTAGCTCATTACGTGTCAGAACCCCCAACTGCCAAAGCTACTGAACAGCAGGCAGTTCTAGAGTGTTGGTTTCCACTTTCTGCTCTTACTGATTTATGAAACTGTACTACCTTAAACATTAGGAAATCTTCCAGGCATACGGGGAGATACAGAGAATAGTTTAATGACCCCCAGGCACCCACCTCCTAAGTGAGGGAATAAAACATGGCAGTGACAATAGATGATTCTGTGTCCCTCACTGCATCTCATTTCCTCCCTGTTCCCAGAGGAATTTACTACCTGAAGTTAGCATTTTTCTCTTAAGTTTGCATTCACATATGTAATGACGAACTCAGACATCACAGTGCATGTTTATAAACTAAATAAACAGCATCTGATTACACACATCCTTCTGGAATGTGTTTCTCTTGCTACATTTGTAGGAGTGGTCTGTGCGATTAAATGTTGCCGTGGGTCATTTTCCCTGCTCTGGGGGCATGGAACTGCATCACCCTGCACTCATCCGTTCTGTCCGTGGGCATTTTGGCTGCTTGCTGTTTCCACGATGAATAAGCAGTTCTGCAGTGCATGTTCTTGCACATCTTCTTGTGTACAAGTGCAAGAATTTCTCCGGAGCGTATGTGTGAGATTGGGATTGCTGGGCTTTAGGGTATGTGTGGTGGACAAAACTGAAGGTAGTATCAGTGTTTCCAACTCCTTGATGTGGAGCTGTGACTGTGAAGGGCATTGTTCTTGAATGTGGATTATGTTAAATGGCACAGCTGGCTTTACGGAAGGGAGGTTCTCCAGGTGGGCATCATCTAAAGATTGAACTGTTTATTTATTAGATTTATTTATTTATTTTATAGGCAGAGCACTTGCACTGGGGAGGGGCAGAGGGATAGGGAGAGGGAGTCTTAGGCAGACTGTGCTGAGTGTGGAGCCCGACGAGGGGCTCAACTCTACAACCCCGAAATCATGACTTGAGCCAAAACCAAGAAAGAAACCTTTAGGGGTGCCTGGGTGGCTCAGTGGTTGAATGTCTGCCTTTGATTCAGATCATGATCCCCATGTCCTGGGATCGAGTCCTGAACCAGGCTCCCGCCGTGGGGAGCCTACTTCTCCCTTTATATCTCTGCTTCTCATGAATAAATAAATAAAACTTAAAAAAAAAAAGAGTGAGCCCTTTAAATCAAGGTCTGTGGGTGAGAGACTGAGAAGTTTGAGAGATTTGAGGTGTTAGAGCGATTTTTCATGGGGGAGATCCTCCATTGCTGGTTTGAAGGTGGAGGGGCATATGGCAAGCAGCACAGCTAGCCTCATGGAGCCGAGAGCAGCCCCTGGCTCACCACTAGCAAGGAAGCAGGGACCTGAGTTCTACAGCTGCAAGGAATAGGACCCTGCCAGTAACTTGAGTGGGCCTGAGAAAGACTTGGGCTTCAGAAAAGGACACAGCCAGCTGACATCTTGAGTCCATGCTTGTGAGAGCCCAAGTAGAGAACCTAGACATGCCATGCCTGGATGTCTGACCTGTAGAAGTTGTAAAACAAATTTGCATTTTTAAATTGCAGTAAAATGGACCATTTGCAGGTGTACGGTTCAGTGACATTAGCGATATTCACATAGTTGTACAGCCGTCATCACCATCCATCTCCAGAATGTTCTCATCCTCCCAAACTGAAATTCTGGTCTGTGAACATTTGCATTGCTATAAGTTGCTATGTTTGTAGTAATTTGTAAACAGCAACAGAGAAGAATGCAATCTAGAGCCACAATATTTTTTACAGAAAGCATTTTTTTTAAAGATTTTATTTATTTGTTCATGAGAGACACAGAAAGAGAGAGGCAGAGACACAGGCAGAGGGAGAAGCAGGCTCCTTGCAGGGAGCCTGATGTGGGACTCGATCCTGGGTCTCCAGGATCACACCCTGGGCTGAAGGTGGCACTAAACTGCTGAGCCACCCGGGCTGCCCTACAGAAAGCATTTTATCAGAGTGGCGTCACTCATTTGCCTGTTGAGTGCCACTGTTCAGGTGTTTCCAGAATGCATTTATTCTATCGTATCAAAGAAGAACTAAAATAGCTTCACCTCTGTTTCATTCTCCTGTGGAGGTTTAATGCAGGTAGCAACTTCAGGAAGAAACAAAAATAGTATCCTAACTAGATTAAGCCTCCTAATTCTCCTCCTCCTCCCCCATTACATATATAATTTGTTGCTTAGAAACAGTTTTATTCCCCATTTTATTTTTTAAATTTCTGTGATAGAGCGTATGGGAAGGAGATGTTAGGTGTTAGCTTGAAAGGTTTTATGAACTGGAACAAATGTGAATGGTTCTATTTCTCTTGTTTTGGAACTGGTGGCCTGCCATCAGGGCAGATTTGATTTTTTTTTTTCTCCCTGCATTGGTTGAGCAAGGTCAAGAAAAATGATTATGATGAGACACTCAGTATAGTAGCTAGGAATCTTATGTTGGCAAGTGACAGAGACTCAACTCAAAACAGTCTTAAGGAAGAAGAACATTAGCTTACAAAATTAATATCTGGGAGGAACAGCTTCAGGCATGGCTAGATCCAGGAGCTCAAATGAGGCCATCAGGACTTGTTCTAGCTCCATCTTTCAGCTTTCTGTTGGTCTCTTTCTTGGCTGCTCCTTCAAGAGTGGCCTGCAGCAGTGCATGTTCATGTCATCCTCACAGCTGGTAATGGGAAGGTAGTTTCTGTTTTCCACTCATTTTAGCAAAAGTCACAGGACTGATTTAATGGATTTTGGGGGGAATGTTAGATTTTGGACAATGCTAATTGGTTGATCTGGATCCCATGCTCAACCAAATCAAAGGAAAACCAAGGTATTGTTAATGTATGGGGAGTGGTTACTGGGGTGGGGGCAAGGACAATGGATATTTAATTCAGTCAGGGGTTCTTAAGCCAAGATCATGGGTTTGATTCTTTTGAGAACTGG